>NC_136647.1:11045570-11436612 GCF_949748355.1 Melanostigma gelatinosum
GAACAAAACAAGAAACCTTTTCTTCTTCTTCTTTTTGTTTTGTTTTTACATTGTAAAGCGTTGTAAGTGTTCTGCCAGTTTGCTGGAGAGCTCAGTTTATGAAGAATGTAATGTTTGGATGAAACTGCAGTGCTATCCATTTTTAAAAGATCCAACAGGGTTTAATGCTGTAAAATGGGCGGTGACATAAATTCTGTAATTGTTTAAATGTTATATTTATTCACATCCACCACTAAATGAAGCCAGGAATTAAACTGCCGATGTTTCGATGAGTCAACAATTTGCTTTACCGCTTGAGCTAGAAGGTTTTTTTTAAGTCAAGCAAAGCATTCCTACAGGTAGGAGAAATGATACTAACAAGGTTAGAGACTGGTCAATAATTATTTAGAGACTCTGGATCAAGGTGTGGTTTCTTGTGTAGACGTTTAATCACAGCATCCAGGAAAATGGGTGTGTTTAAGTGTTGAATTTTATATTAGGGAAGTGTTTTCCCATAAACAATCATATCCACACTGTGCTTAAGAATCGGTAGAGCTGCCAGTATAGATGACATTAATGTGCATAAGACACCTTGTGTTATTAGAATATATTTAACAACAGAATGGTCCTTTAAATTCTGGACAAATACTAAGTGTAAAGTGTTATCTTTCCTAAAGTATAATTAGTGTTCCCTAAAATTGCCATAAATACTATAGGCCTACGGTGTGTTTGAATTTCACCCAGCAGAACTAATCACCGTCTCTATAAAGAGCCATTTCAATTCAAAGTAGAAAAAGGTTGAATTGTCCAACTCTCCACACTGTAAACCCGAATTTATTTCAAATTAAACTTTTCAGTAGTCATACTGATACTTGCGTGTTTTGTAAAACAACTGTGTCATGACTAAATCTATTTAGTAGTTTGCACTAATGAACTGAAATATTGAGTGCAATGATCATGTTTAGCCGAGATAACTTGGTAGGTTACGTTTCTGTAAGGGGGGGGGGAGGCCCGTTTGAATTTCACTCGATTAAGCATTAGTGCCGTGTGCAGCGCACAGGAAGCCACACAGGAGCCGGTTTCAGGAGATATGCCATTTTCAAGCTGGACATCTGTAAATAAAAAAGTATTAGAAAAACACATTGACTTTTAGACCTGATTTGAAGATCTCTTCACCGGAGACCATAGACGTATAAACGTGTCTTCAACGGAACGCTGCTGAACTGGATTTTACACAGTATATACTTTATATTGTTTGTATATTGCTATAAGCCAAACAACAATGTTTTGACCATGTTTATTAGTACATTACTTCGTTTTACTCACGTCCTCCACATTTAAACTGTGTACAGCCCCACTCGCTGTCCGTAGTACTACGGACAATAAGAAAAATACGGAAAATACACGTGTATTTTACATGTGAAATGTCCTAAATACTCTATTTTATAACGTTTTATAACGACGGCTGGAGATACACTCCAGCCTCTCTAACTTAGAAAAATGCACTGAGTCCGTGCGCATGCGTGTTCCAGCAGTAAACAGAGTATACAGACGTAATGAAATCCGGGTTAGTGCTCACTGGGAGGCTCCAAACAGAACGTTGCTTGGCAACGGTGGAACAAGCAAATGTCGTAGTAACGTAACGTTCTTTATGACGCCACGTTCTTTATGACGTCACGATCATGTGATCACAGGACAGAACATCTATATATACCCCAGAGAATTGTTGTCAAAAGACATAAAGGATAGTACATGTTAAATTAACTGTTACACTGCATGTTAAATAACATATATATTACATCTGAAATCTTTACCTCAGGATTTTTAAAACCAGCATCGAAGATGGCAGACCAGAATAATGCAACAGCAATGAACGTGGGTGAATATAAGAAGACCAGTGATGGCATAGATACAGACAACCTTCTCTCTTTAATGTGGAGCATCAAAGATGAGTTCATTTCTCCTAAACCGTCAGTGACAGATGTTACAGATGTCATTGAGATAGAAACAGCCCCCTATCGGCTTAAATGTGTTATAAATGGTGTTCGGACAGTAGCAGAGTGGAACTGTGGCTATAAAGAATGTCTCATCAGCAAAGCATGGTGGCAGAAACATATAAAAACACCAAAATTCTTGATATCCAAAGACGAACCTCCCGCGGTGATAAATGGGAGGACTGTGGCAGTTGTTGGGGGGATCAAGTTGTGGTTCAGATTTGATGGAGGCGCATTTTACCACACGCATCCTTTAATAGATTTCCGTGTCGTGGAGCGAAGAACACCGAAAATTCCTATAATTGGCCAGAATGCAATGCGTGACCTCGCTTACTCGTTCACCAAAAAAGCTATCTCAGGTTACACCATCGAGCCTTGCAATTATTCCGTTTCTTGTAAAGTGAACGGAATATACACGGAGGCGGTGTTGCGTTCTGAATCGTCAGTGTCCTATGTACACACTGCATGGACAGATTTGCACATGCCAAATGAGGTCAGACCTTTGGCCGAGCTAAACAGCGGCCAAGGGTTGATTCGATTTATAGCTGGTGTCCCGTGTGAGCATGTCAGTGGGTGGATCCTAGCGAAACTTAGTATCGACATGGCGGAACAAGCACTCAATGTGCCGATGCTGGTTGTGACGGGTCCAGAGACAACCACAGTCATTGGAGCTAACGTGCTGCGTCCTTTGATCAAAAATAAGGAGGAGCCGCAGGAGGACCCTGAGTCTCTTTCATCAACTCAGTTGCCGGTCCACAGCATCGAGGACGACGTACCTTCAGCATTTTATTCGTTGGAAAAGCAAGAGGAACTGAAGCCCATATCCCAATGGCACACTTTCGAAGAGCTTCACATGTATGCTCATTTAACGGGCAAATGTTCGAATTTTGTGGTTAAGGTGTCAGACTGGCTGGAGAAGTTGGATGAGTCAGATTACAACGGGGGCATTGACATTGACAGCACCGAGGACGACGTACTTTCAGCAACTCCTGGCTCAGTATGTGAGAGAATGGACCCTGAGTCTCTTTCATCAACTCCGTTGCCGGTCGACAGCATTGAGGACGACATACCTTCAGCAACTTCTGGCTCAGTATGTGAGAGAATGGACCCTGAGTCTCTTTCATCAACTCCGTTGCCGGTCGACAGCACCGAGGACGACGTACCTTCAGCAACTCCTGGCTCAGTATGTGAGAGAATGGAACCTGAGTCTCTTTCATCAACTCCGTTGCCAGTCGACAGCACCGAGGACGACGTACCTTCAGCAACTCCTGGCTCAGTATGTGAGAGAATGGACCCTGAGTCTCTTTCATCAACTCTGTTGCCGGTCGACAGCACCGAGGACGACGGACCTTCAGCAACTCCTGGCTCAGTATGTGAGAGAATGGACCCTGAGTCTCTTTCATCAACTCCGTTGCCGGTCGACAGCATTGAGGATGACATACTTTCAGCAACTCCTGTGTCAGTATGTGAGAGAATGGACCCTGAGTCTCTTTCATCAACTCCGTTGCCGGTCGACAGCACCGAGGACGACGTACCTTCAGCAACTCCTGTGTCAGTATGTGAGAGAATGGACCCTGAGTCTCTTTCATCAACTCCGTTGCCGGTCGACAGCATTGAGGACGACATACTTTCAGCAACTCCTGTGTCAGTATGTGAGAGAATGGACCCTGAGTCTCTTTCATCAACTCCGTTGCCGGTCGACAGCATTGAGGACGACATACTTTCAGTAACTCCTGGCTCAGTATGTGAGAGAATGGACCCTGAGTCTCTTTCATCAACTCCGTTGCCGGTCGACAGCACCGAGGATGAAATACTTTCAGTAACTCCTGTGTCAGTATGTGAGAGAATGGACCCTGAGTCTCTTTCATCAACTCCGTTGCCGGTCGACAGCATTGAGGACGACATACTTTCAGTAACTCCTGGCTCAGTATGTGAGAGAATGGACCCTGAGTCTCTTTCATCAACTCCGTTGCCGGTCGACAGCACCGAGGATGAAATACTTTCAGTAACTCCTGTGTCAGTATGTGAGAGAATGGACCCTGAGTCTCTTTCATCAACTCCGTTGCCGGTCGACAGCATTGAGGACGACATACTTTCAGTAACTCCTGGCTCAGTATGTGAGAGAATGGACCCTGAGTCTCTTTCATCAACTCCGCTGCCGGTCGACAGCACCGAGGACGACGTACCTTCAGCAACTCCTGGCTCAGTATGTGAGAGAATGGACCCTGAGTCTCTTTCATCAACTCCGTTGCCGGTCGACAGCATTGAGGACGACATACTTTCAGTAACTCCTGGCTCAGTATGTGAGAGAATGGACCCTGAGTCTCTTTCATCAACTCCGTTGCCGGTCGACAGCACCGAGGATGAAATACTTTCAGTAACTCCTGGCTCAGTATGTGAGAGAATGGACCCTGAGTCTCTTTCATCAACTCCGTTGCCGGTCGACAGCACCGAGGATGAAATACTTTCAGCAACTCCTGGCTCAGTATGTGAGAGAATGGACCCTGAGTCTCTTTCATCAACTCCGTTGCCGGTCGACAGCATTGAGGACGACGTACCTTCAGCAACTCCTGGCTCAGTATGTGAGAGAATGGACCCTGAGTCTCTTTCATCAACTCCGTTGCCGGTCGACAGCACCGAGGACGACATACTTTCAGTAACTCCTGGCTCAGTATGTGAGAGAATGGACCCTGAGTCTCTTTCATCAACTCCGTTGCCGGTCGACAGCACCGAGGACGACATACTTTCAGTAACTCCTGGCTCAGTATGTGAGAGAATGGAACCTGAGTCTCTTTCATCAACTCCGTTGCCGGTCGACAGCACCGAGGACGACATACTTTCAGTAACTCCTGGCTCAGTATGTGAGAGAATGGACCCTGAGTCTCTTTCATCAACTCCGTTGCCGGTCGACAGCATTGAGGACGACATACTTTCAGTAACTCCTGGCTCAGTATGTGAGAGAATGGACCCTGAGTCTCTTTCATCAACTCCGTTACCGGTCGACAGCACCGAGGACGACGTACCTTCAGCAACTCCTGGCTCAGTATGTGAGAGAATGGACCCTGAGTCTCTTTCATCAACTCCGTTGCCGGTCGACAGCATTGAGGACGACGTACCTTCAGCAACTCCTGGCTCAGTATGTGAGAGAATAGACCCTGAGTCTCTTTCATCAACTCAGTTGCCGGTTGACAGTACTGAGGACGACGTACCTTCTGCAACTCCTGGCTCAGTATGTGAGGAAGCACCTGCCAAACCTGCGCCAGGTGCAACAGCACAGGATCATAGAAAGAAAACATTAGTTAAGATATTCGTACAGGTGCTAGTCTCGCTGATATTCAGGGAAGCCAAAATGAACTGGACCACTGCAGACTACAAGGCCATCATTATGCATCTGTTTGAAAGAACGTGGATCGAAGTCCAGGGTGTCGATTTTGATCCAACCTCAAAAACGTTCAAAGAACTTGACAAAGCCATTATCCAGGACCTGTGTAAGAAGTGGGGCAGTGTAGAAATGGTGTTGGTTTCCATGCGTTTAGAGGAACCAGCACTTGGGAACTGCATTGCCTCCTCTGTCAAAGATCACCTGATGACACCACCCAAAAACTGCAGCACCATTTGCAAGTTATTCTCGTCTGTGGGCAAACGATAGAAATAGGGCTGGTGTTATATAGGTGAAGGTAAGGTAAGGTTTACCTTACATTTAGTGAATATCAACTTCACCAAATCAAAACAACAAACATCTCTTTAATGCGGTATTCATCTTGAGGGGGAAAAAAATGCTTGAGTTTTTTTTTCTTCTTCAAAATGAAAGCAGTCTCCTGCTGTGTCCTCTGTCCTTCATCATAGAGGGACCAAGACCAGCGGAGCAGCAGGTCACCTGTGGCGACTGTGGCTTAGTAGAGAGCAGGATCGGTGGTTTGATCCCCGGCTCCGCTAGTCGCATGTCGATGTGTCCTTGGGCAAGACACTGAACCCCAAAATTGCTCCCGTAGCTGTGCGTACGGTGTGTGAATGTTAGTTAGGCCTGATGGTGGGCATGGCCTCCACCATCAGCGTATGAATGGGTGTGAATGGGTGAATGATGACAAGTGTGAAAGCGCTTTGAGTGGTCGTGAAGACTAGAAAAGCGCTTTACAGTACAGTCCATTTACCATTTACCTCGATGGGGCAGGAGTTGAGCTCTGCCCCACTGAGGTCAACAGTGTGACAGCTAGAAGGCTTGAGCCTTTGTGAGTCTGAGGGACTTCTACTGTGATGGTAGTTAAGGGTTTTCTCCGGTGTGCTCCGGTTCCCCCAGTTTAACATGTGAAAATTAATTCAATAACATCGAAAAAAAACTAAAAATGTAATTCAATTAGCTTATCTCACTTATTTCTTACACTGTTTACACTGTTTCTTTAATTGTTTTTAAATCTCCTTTTCTTTTGCCTTATGTTTTGATGCTTTTAATGGTTTTATGTGAAGCACTTTGAATTACCTTGTTGTTGAAATGTGCTATACAAATAAACTTGCCTTGCCTTGCCTTGCCTTGCCTTATCATTTTTCTGTAAGAGCTGTCATGATTCAACTCAGAATAAAGTTCTGATGATTCATTTCTATAAAGTACAATAAGAAGTACTAAAAAAACTTTGTCATGACACGAAATTGATTTCTACAAAATAACCAAAAATAACTTTCTAGAAGAACAATAACATTAAATCAAAAATCATGATCAATGTCTCAAAGTTTCAACATATAAAACCTACATTCACAGATTCATATCATCTCTGTACATTGCACATATTCTCCGTGACGTGAACTTTAGCACATTCCCTGATGAATTGTTTTGCAACGAGGCATTATCTTGATAAATATGTGCTAGTTGGCAGAACACAAATCTGAATCCGGGTTCAAAATTCTGGTTTCATTTTACTGACATCTCAAGACATATGTCAACAACACAGACGTATTGAGTCAAAGGCAGGTGCTGCCGTTGCGTTCGTTGTTGATCATATTCTATAATCAGCTAAAGATGTCAGACAAATTTAGTGAAGTAGAAAGCACGATATTACTCCCTGAAATGTAGTCAGTAATGGAAAGTAACAAAGTAGTTTTACTGTAGTACTGTATTTCTGCACTCTCAAAACAGATGGGTTTAAAAATATCACATGATGTGTTCATTTTTAACACACCTGCCTGTCTAGTTAAGGACAACACATTTTGTGTTGCTTTCAACACAGTCAGTGTGTTAGCTCATTTAACACATGCTGTGTGTTACATATTTCAACACAAAGACATGTTTAAATAACACAAAGACGACATCAACAGGTTGTGGCTCCTATGGTGTGTTTGTTGAGCTGGATAAAGGAGCTGCTTATTAGGGGGGATGGGAAGGGAGGAGATAAAGGCGGGACAATTAATGAAGTAATCACTATGTGGGAAATGTATATACACAAATAATTGGATTTTCTTGATTAAAGACCCCCATGCCGCCTGGAGACCCCGGTATTGGACGCTGTAGTCATCTGATCCTCTTTTTGTAATTAAGGATTTCTAGCAGAACCCTATGTGACAATGTGACATTGTTATCTCTGGAGATCTCTAAGAGCGTTGCCTGACTGTTTGATGGAGGACAGAGACCAAATCAAGTGACTCAACACAAAGTTCTCATCTCATCAAAATATCTGTTCTCATCTCATCTCGACCTGATCAGATCTGATGTGCTATTGTACTTGGGGGAAGCAATCACGATTGATGAGACAATTTCTACCACTCTGTTCTTCAGTCTTTCTCTTTCCACCCTGAACTTCCTCCACTCTATCAGAACATGTTCAACAGTTTCTTTACAGTTGCATATCTCACATTTATCCCACTCTGTCTTTTTCATGTGTATCATGTGTCATTGAGTCCTGTATGTCCAAACCTTAATCTGAAAGGTTTTTCTCCTTTTCCAAAACATCCAGAAAAAAAGGTGAACAGATAAAAGTCCATTCAGACAGGTTCTACGAGAAACATCCGGTTCCGCTGCAACTTGGTGGGTAACAAAAGCCCTTAAACGAATAAAATAGTATATCATTACTCCTATCTTCAGTTATCTTCCATCTGGTCCATATGTAACAGTTGTGAGTCATGGACGGAGACGACTCAAGTGATTGTTTTCCAACATTTATGTGTTGAAGACAAAATATCACCACTGAATTGCCTTCTGATCGTTTTCTGCTCCCTCAGCAACGTGTGATTTAATTAATTTTCTTCAAATACACACTGACCAATCAGAGCTCGGTACGTGGACCGTTAATGAATATTACATAATCACACAGTTTAAACAAATGCAAAAAAAGACAGCTGGCAATAAATCTCAGACTGTGTGAATTTGTAAATTAACAGATTCATGACATCACTGCTTCATTTACAGCACGACAGATCTGAATATGTACTGTTCCTCATCATCAGCACACACACACACATAAACAAGCACACACACGTACACACATCTTCACGGTCCGTCCTGTTCATATCCTTAGTTCAACTGCTATTCTATCAGCCCCAGTGCATTTCACATTGTACTGCATTGAAGACGCTCCTTAAAACCTAGAAAGTAATTTAACAACACATTCCTCCATGGACGGATTAATAATGCATGATAATAATACATTTTATTTATTGAGCGCTTTTCATAATTCTCAAAGACACTTTACATAAAAATAATCATATAAAAGAACGCTGTACACTACAATTTTAAAACACACAATATCGGTCACACATTAAAAGCAGTTCTGAATAGGTGGGTTTTGATTTGTGATTTGAACATGGAAAGGTCAGTGCAGTCTCGGATGTGTTTTGGGAGAGCGTTCCAGAGGGAGGGAGCAGCTATGGAGAAGGATCTGTCTCCAGGATGTTTTTCCTTTTTCTTCACTGTTCCTTGAAACCGGCCAGAGAGCCACTCCTCTCTGATTCACTGCATCGACTCCGTCAACAGTTCCACAGAGTGGAATCAAACTCTCACTTTGAACTCTACAACTTCCTCATGGCTGCTGGGACGAGAGCTGGAACGAGAGCTGGAACGACCATGGACTATGCTGCAACGTCCTGCCTGAGAGTAACACGGACTTTCAGAGGTGTGTGTGTGTGTGTGTGTGTAACTGAGCGGAGACAAAGAGAGGAAAGGTGTAGCATCCTTGCCCCTGCACTCCCAGGGATATAAAACTGCTCCTGTTGACTCACTACCTCTGAGCATTTGTTGATTGTCAACACAACATGAATACATTCATGTTTCACCATTGTTTATGCACAGGCTGGATTGGAAATGATTCTTTTACTTCAGATTCAATTTAAATGTAATTCTTTTTTCACATCTTTAATAAAAATGTAACTTTTACAACAGGTTGAAAACATCTGGTAAAGAAATACAGGCATCAGATTTAAATCACGTAAATAATGACATCGGCCTCCGTCCGTCATACAATGTCTCCAGATGTCTTCTTCACATTTCAGTTCAGTTGAAGAAAATATGTAAGTGTGTCTAGAAACACATGCTCTCCAAGGCATTTGAACACATCTGCTGTGTATAATTAAAAAGACCTAGAACAACAGCCACATTAATTTCAGGATTGTGTTAATAAGGCTGCTTAGTCAGTTGCATACAGAGCTGTAAAGGACCAGAGGTAGAGGTAGAGGTGCTCATCTCGGTCCCCATTTGATGTTGGTGAGGCCTTGAAACTGTTTCCTGAGGGCCTGTCTGTCTGTCCACTCTGAGTCCAGGTGGCCATCGTCGTCCGCCTCCTCCAGTTTCTGAAAATGTTACCAGGAGAAGGTGAGAAAGGAACATCCAGTACAAACGTGACCATGTTTCTTTTAATGCGTGCATCTATTATAAAGTCCGTGAGTGTTTTCGTCTCTTTGGCCTTTCCCTCACCTTGAGCTCCTCCTGCCTCCTGTACTGATGCATCATCATCTGTTTCTGCTGCTCATCGGTGACCAGAGGCTCTCTCGCCGGTTGCCCCTGCCCTTTCTGAAGGGAAAAATGGATTACAAACAAAACAACACATACACCGCCTGCTCTCCCTTCAGGTTGGCTGAAATGGGCTCTCACCTTTTGGATTTTGACCACAAGCTTGGTCTTTTCATTTTTGCCAATGTAGTCCTGCAGTTTTTTCCCCCTCTGCATCTCTTTGCCAGCCCACCATAGCTGGCACTCGTCCTCTGCGATCACCTGCAGAGATGCCTGAGGTACAGACAGATGCAGCGGAACGGAGGGAGGGAAAGAGATTATTAGGGAGGCAGTGAAGAACAGAGTCACCTCCAAATGTATCAAACAAAAGTACCGTAGCTAAAGCAGCTTGTGCCCTTGTTGTTGACTGAAAGCTTCAGTCAATAGCGGCTAGGCCACAGGTTCAGCTGTTTACCTGTGTTCCTGAAAGGTCTTCTTGGTCCTCAAACTCCATCCTGATGGGGTCATGAGGAGGCAGCCCCATGGGGTACACGATCATGACCGCACCCCGTAGCGGATCCAGGGCTTCCTTTACCATCTCCATGGTGAAACAAACATTCGCTTGAACCTGTTTCTGAAAGACGATGAGAGAGACGGCTTAAATAAAAAGTACTGACCCTTGCTGAACAAGTCCATCAAAAAGTTGTGTGTCTCCACTGATACTCACTTTGGAGATCAGCGCCTTTGCCTCCTCAACGGTTCTCATCAACACCTCTTTCATCTTATCATTTGGAGCTGGGAGAAAGTAAAGAGATGGGTTGTTAGATTATAATATATAATATTTAATGTTTTCCTGCTTGCATGGAAATTAAAATAATTAAAACATTTTTTAATTGCAGGTTTTCCAGGTCACAAGAGGGATTTAATAGGAGGGGTAAATCTCCATCCACCCATGTGACAGTTTGCAGCTCAAAGCTACAACCACACATCCCGTCTTCCTCACAACGTTAATGACGTTAAGAATCATTTTCTTGTTAAACTACGTAGCCTACAGTCATCGTCTCACCGTGTCCGTTCCTCCTCCCCATCTCATCCTTCCTAAACACCATCCCCCCGCTGGGCACACACCGGTCCTCCCATTCATCCTTCAGCTTCAGCTCCACAACCTGCTCCTCGGTCAGCCCCTGCATGTTGGGGGGCAGTGTGACGCCATGGTCGGCCAGCTCTGGGATCTCTGAGGGAACACGAATCCACAAAGGAAATCACTGTCAATGTACTGCCTTAGTGCTGACATGAGGTTCAGTCAATGGTTTGTTTGTGTCATTTTCTTCACCTGCACATATTCTGTCCACTTTGAGTCTCCCGTTGTAGATGGCTGCTATTTGCTGGATCGCCGTCTCCAGAGGAGAGTCCACGGTGGTGTTGAACAGAAACACGCTCTCATCTCCACGCTTCACGTGCAGCAGCACCATCTCGCAAAGTAGCTAACTTAGCGCTCCACCTCCTCGCCGGTTAAAGGAGACTGTTTAGGGAAACAAGTTTAAAGCGACACGAGGACTTGTTGTAAACAGAGTGTCCCGGGATCCTTAGAGAAACAATGTAACCATAGCAACCGTCGTGCGCATGCGCTTTGTTAGCTAGCTAGCATTCAGTTGAATTCAGTGTGTTTTGTACAGCCCAAAATCACAAATATACAGCTTTACAATCTGTAGTTATAACATGACATCCTCTCTCCCGTGACTTGACCATAGTTGTCCAAGGACCCTCGTATAAACTATAAGTATAAGCTAACTTAGCTAACTGCTAGCTGTTTACATCCAATATCTCAATCTATTAAAGGGTAATTTCAGAATCAGAATCAGCTCTCCACAGAGACTGAAAATGGTAACACTTAACAGTTACCTGTGCAGTGAAACGACAGGCCCAATGCGTCACATCGGATGTGGAGACTGAGCTCACAACTTGTTTAACGTTACATTACTGGCTACAGATTGCATGAGGATCAGATGGGGATTGGTCGGTCCAGCGGCTTCGTCGTGTGACCTATTTACGGCCGGTTAGAACAATCCAAGCCCTGCTACTGCCCTCTAGATGTACGTAATGGTAACACTGTGGCCATCAGGGCGTATGTAAGGTGTAATTTAGAAGGAAGAAAATCCCATGTGGCTTGCTCAAAGTCATTCCAGCAGAGCAGATTAATCAATTGAACCTTGGTCATGTTGTTTCTTACCAAATTTTAAGAATTTCATAGGTTGAAAATGGCTCAACACTCTATCTGCTGTTTTAAATCAGCCCTGAAACTTGCAGGACCAATGTTAATGTTTACATCCTCTCATCAGAGGCCATCGGTCACTGAGCAACTCCTGCCTCACACAACTGAGTTTTGAATAGAGCTATATGTTGTTTAATTGTTTATGTGCAATAAGGTCCCAGCCTGCAGTCAGAGAAGACAAACATCACCATTCAGGGTCAACTTACATTTATTTTTGCATACATACAACACAAACTGCTTCATACAGAAATGTGCAACCAGCTTCGCACTTAAAATATGGAACATTGGATATTAACGTGAATTGCAGTTTTCATGTTTTGTCTTTAATACATACAAGAATATGTTCAACAACAACAGCCTCTTTATTTACTATGGATTATAACCATAAAAAGGGGACACCAACCTCACGAAAAAAGGAGCAATATGTTTCCTATAAAATCTCATCTTGAACATGACGGGACACAAAGCGCTGGCTAGTTACCTACCGTTAATGCAGATACATGACCTACTGCACACACGTGGGAAACACAATGAATGCCTCAGAGATGACATTTAAGCAAAGGCAACCTGATACACTTGCTTACATAGATAGCCGATGCTTTCAGTGCAGTGAACAAATATAATTCCTATTGTGTTTAAACAAAGGGCAGAAGCATTAGTTAGCTCGTACTATTTCTGGGTCTGATGTTTTATCCTCCATTGTCAACATTGACATCTCAACAGCAGCCAAAGAGTGAAATAACATCGTACAGGAAAATAAAAAATACTGACACATCACCTCTGACAACATAACAAACACGCCTCATGAATGGTCACAAATAATCAGCGAGGCTCCGTAACAACTACGCTCGACTGGAGGGAAAGCGGCCATGGGCTCGATGGCAGTTGGACCTGCAAACTGCCGAGAAGAGTTTGGCACCCGACACTCAAAATCACACTACTGTCTGGAATGTGGGCCACGCTGCGCGCCTGGGAAGAACACAGCACACGGTCCACTGGAAAGGAAAGTGTGGTGATGCGTTGGTTACAGTGTAGTTTAGTCTGTACAGTCCGTTAGTGTTGCTATGGTGGGAATTGTCACACACAGGTGGTGGGTGCTTTGTGGTAAAAGTCCTTTGTCTTTTATTGATTTAGATGTTTGCATACAGTGAGGTCACTCCACAGCCCCGGGGCAAGCTGGAGATTGGAAATACAGTTACAACCATTTTTTTGAAAGAATACAGTGGCTGTTGGTTCAAAACCTGTAAGCGAATACATGGTGTGCACTTAAATGAGAAGACTTCCTCGGGGAAAAGCTCTGATATGCCACTCTTAACTATGTACACACACACTCACACACATCCAAACACAAACATGGTCAAACACGACAGCAGACGATATGCACCTCAAACACAACACATCACTTCTCACAGTTATCAACAATAGATTATTTAGAGTAATTGTTTGTAGAAATAAAAAAAAAAACATGGCTTTTGCAAAAACAAAAGTTGAATAAAATTGAAATAAAAGTGCCCTCTTATTATTATTATTATTATTATGCATGGCACACCTTCGTCATACTTAACAGCAGTATACACGCGCCACTGATCTGATCAGACACTAGTGTGGTTCAATGCTTCGGGTCGTCTCTTCAATCCGCAGGCTCTCATTTCTGTCACTCAGCAAGAACACAACCAAGAGCAGCCCGTCGGTGCATCAGTTACATTGTGCAAATCCCTGATGCAGCCATCACACACACACACACACACATTGAGTCCTATCCATGTTGAAAACATACATATATATACATAATCACGATGTATAGGCTTTGATATAGCGCTACAAAACACTCAGCTAAGCGCAACAGCCCGTTGACAAAGAGCGACGACTGAATAGAGCGAGAACAAAATGACATCGGTGTTGCAGCAGTGAACAGTTGGACCGACGATGACGCGGACTCGTGGCGTTCTGGTTCACCACGTGGTGTCAGCAAGGAGGCGATGACGAAACCCAGTGCAACATAGTACATTCATGCTAAAAGCAAGCTCTGCACCCCTCAGACACTAAATAACAGAACAAAACAACCATGGTTGGGAGCAAATGGAGAAAAAAAAAAACCCTGCAGTGCATAACCTTCTACTCCAAGTACACTGAGAAGGTAGACGATTACCCGCTACTCTGAGAATCCCGCTCCGATGTACAGATTAGTCAGAAGGGTGGATATGAGCCGCAGCATAGCTAACGCTGAAGCTGCACGGCCACACACAAGCCTCTCGATATTGCACACGGTAAACACGAGTTGTGCGTATTGATGTACTTTATACATAACACTATACCGTAGACACAGGCACATGTTTGCTGCCACGATTAAAAAGAAACAGAACAATTCATATTAAAATAAACTGTGGTCGAGTTTGGAACACACTTTTAGGGCCCGTGCTGCTCGAGACGTAAATCGTTTCCTGGGACTCAGACGGGGATTGGTCTATACTTATTTAAATATCGTCTCTTTTGTACATTCACACACATATCGCTGGGTCCCTCGGGGGGGGGGGGGCTTCGGGTGACTGTTTACGGTTCTACTTGGGACAGGGAGGACGGAGAGTTGGGAGTACCGACGGAGCCGAGGATAACCAGTCGGGCTCGGATTCGGGACAGGGAGGACGGAGAGTTGGGAGTACCGACGGAGCCGAGGATAACCAGTCGGGCTCGGATTCGGGACAGGGAGGACGGAGAGTTGGGAGTACCGACGGAGCCGAGGATAACCAGTCGGGCTCGGATTCGGGACAGGGAGGACGGAGAGTTGGGAGTACCGACGGAGCCGAGGATAACCAGTCGGGCTCGGATTCGGGACAGGGAGGACGGAGAGTTGGGAGTACCGACGGAGCCGAGGATAACCAGTCGGGCTCGGAGTCAAACAGAGAGCTCGAGGGCTGAGTTTGGGACACTAGGGAACTGGACGGGAAGACTGGGGCCTGTGGCGTTTTGGTCGGAGGTTGAAAATCCAAATCATCATCAAAAGTGACCCAAGGCTGGGTCGGTTTCCCTCCCGGGGGAGGCGGCTGGCGACGAGGTGCGAGGACAGGCGGAATGGAGGAGGCTGGCGCCAGGGGCAAGGAGGGGACAGGAGACGGGGCGAGGGGGAGCAGAGGAGGCGGTGCAGAAGGAAAAGTGGACGACGGACCGAAGAGGGACGCGGCCCTCTGGAGCGGGAAGGCGGGTGCAGCAGTAGGGGCCGCTGTCGCAGCGGGGGTGGGGATGAGTGGTGGAGTAAAAGCAGACATGGTCCTCTGAATGTTTGGCGTCGGGGCGGGACGATGGACGCTGAAGTCCGGCGTGAGCGAGCGGTGGTGCTGTTGTTGCGGCAGCGGGCCTGTGAAGGGATTGGTGCTGCTCGGTCGGGCTGGAAGCGGGTCAGTCAGGAGGGGGCCAGGGGAGGCCCCGCGCAGCGTCTCCTGCGAGCGGCTTCGGGACGGGACCGGAGGTGGCGGCAGCAGGGAGGAGGCGAACGGCGACGGGGTGGAAAGCGAGGAGGACGACGACGAGTCGAGCGCCTGCGGGTCCGACAGAGCGGAGGGCTGGAGGGAGAAGGATGAAGGGAGGGTGCTGGCGGACGAAGACGAGGACGTGGGAACGGAGGGGGGAGCACGCAGGGAGGAGCCTCGGGTCAGAGACTGGGTGGTGTGCCAGGAGGAGGACGAGGACGAGGAGAGGAGATCAGATGCAAGTGTGTCGAAGGGGTCGGGCTTCCATTGTGCTTCTCTTTGGATTCCATTCAGTCCATTGGTCTGAGGAGGAACAGAGACATCCAGTCAGCTGTCACAACAAACGCTGTGTGGAAATATGAACCATGGAGCTGATTTGTTGCTAACTTCTTTCTTTAGCTCAGATCAAAATTTCAAGATATCCATTGAAAACAAACAGTTACATATTACTGATCCATGTATCACATACAATCACCAACTCTTACACAAATTAATTAAATAATACAAATTAAACAAAATATAAAATTAAATGAGGATGTCATTGCATATGTGCTCAGTCACCTGAACCACAGATAGCAGATATGAAAGGACTTGTGAGTAGGGGGGGGGGGGGAAATGGCATCACATTGTTTGATATGTTGACCGACAAAACAGAAGACAAGGAATGCTTTGGTTAAAATATCTTCTTTGAGAAGACGTAGAAGGGAAGGAAAAATTGGTCGAGAGAGAGAGAGAGAGAGAGAGAGAGAGAGAGAGAGAGAGAGAGAGAGAGAGAGAGAGAGAGAGAGAGAGAGGTTACTGGGTGCAACGTATGAGAAGTAATAACGTCAGAGCAGAGGACTGTTGTGCTATGGAGGATGAGACAAAGAGGTGGTTTAATATAAAGTACCTGTCACCCTGAGGGCTTCTCCAGCTTGTGAGAGAGAGACAAATGTATCAGAGAGACAAAAGCAGGAAGAACGACACAGACAAACGAAGCTCAAAGGAGCAGAAAGAAGCTATTGTTGCAGTCTTCGCCTCCAACACGTGTCATAATTTAGCATACAATATCTTGTCGAATGAGAAGAATCTGAGAACCTGTACCACATTATTTAAATCAGTGTGTTCAATAGATAATTATAACAGCGTTTGTTCAGTTGCAGAAAATCGTATTTAAGACGAATTAAAAAGGAAGTTGGCACGAACCTGCGCAGCTGGGGCCGTCTCAGACTTGGCGGCGTCGGGTGGCAGAGTGTGAGAGGAGCGTGAACGTGGCGGCGGCTTAGGAGAGGCTAGACCTTGTGGAGAGCCAACAGCAGGGGGGGGCCCTGCTTTAGGAGCTTGCTGTGGCTGGAGCGGAGCTGAGAGTGTGGGCTGCATGGGTGCTTGGAGTTGGGACTGAACTGTCGGGGCAGCTGGTTGGGGCTGCATGGGCGGCTGCATGGGTGATGGAACCTGGGGTCTGGCTGCAGGGGGCTCGGCGGGAGGAGGAGCCGAGGGAGGGGGACCTGGGCGAGGAAACGGGGACAAGTTCAGGCTTAAATCGTATCACATTAATAACATCCTCGTGTTGATAATCTAGTATAGCGCCATCTGTAGAAACACATTTCCTTACCCAGAGGCAGGTCAGTCGGCTTGACCTGGCCACTGGCCACAGGGCGTGGGGCTCCAGGGTGGGTGTCTGTAATGGGCCGAGGGGCCCCAGGATGCACCTCTGGGATGGGTCTGGGTGCTCCAGGGTGAGAGAGAGCTGGTGGGCGAGTCTGAGGGGGCATACTGATTACCCCTGCTCGAGGAGGGATATTCTAGGGGACAAAGGGAAGGGAAATTAACACATTTGGTAAAAATGAGTAAAAGACAAACTTCATGAATGTTTTGAGTTTGTAAACTCACGGGTCTCGGAGCACCTCCAGGTCCAGGAGCTCCCACTGCTACCTGGCCTCGAGCTGGAAGGGTTAAGAAAGACAAACCGTTTATATCAGCAAATATCGTACTGTTCTGTATTCATCATGTGGGCTGTGCTGCCTAGGGAGAGATGTAAGGAACAGTGGGAGGAGCGTTTAGGGAGGTGTGAGGTTTAATAGAAACAATGACGGTAACTTTTAGTAGTCTTCGTACAAAACCAAGTTACACACGAGTGCACTGCAAACACACCCTAACCTATGACGCAACAAACTCCCTGTGGCTGACTTTATTAATGTTGATGACTCAGTCATTCCTGAGCTGCAGGATGTCCGGAGGAGAAGCAGGCCTGGTTCTGTGAGCCAACTGCTTATCGCACAGCTCACACACCTTTTCTTTCACTATTCTCGTGTTCCCACGAGACTTAGAGGTCTGCTTCTGTTTAATACTTCACTGTACAGTCACCAAACGCAAGTCAACCCAGCTAATCACGCACATCCTCAATGTGACACAGGAACTCAGCTATCCACACACACACACACACACACACACCATACAAATGGTCACGTGAAGACAGGCCAAGTCACAAATTGGCTAAGCAACCGAACCCTTCCCTCCACCCTGGGACAGGCTTATTTTGTGTCATTGTACAAATACATAACACAGAATTTACAGTCGACACAAAGGGGATAATCCTCGTATCACCCCCAGCAAGTACAAGAAAACTACCCACAAAGACGAGCGTTCACGGGACAAATGCAACGTCATGCTTCGTGGCACTCACCTGTAGCTGCTTCTGGCCGAGGGAGAGCGGGGCTTTTTGATCCTTTTTTTTTTTTTGCAGCACAAAAAGGAAACCAAACCGCATTAGTGTTATACACAACTTGGAATACCGGTCGAAGGAAGCAAGCGTTCCCAATGACAACCCTTTACAATAAGCACTAGGAATAGTAATGCAGCAGAGCAGGGAAGTCTGAGATGCTGCGAGTCTGAATATCTTACCTGCCTCAGAAGGAATTCCCCACTAATCAGAGGATTACTGAAGCCGAGCTGACTTTAAGACCAAAAGGGATTTTCCTTTAACTCACGATATCTCCTCAGTTACGGAAAGACCGCGGTCACCAAATCATTATTTGTTTTCGGACGTAATGATGCACACGTGAGGTATCCAGTTCCCTAATATGTGCAGACATTTCAGTCAGACTCCTGCATGACTCCTGATTATAATGGAATTAAAGTTAAAAGAAATTAGTATGATGCATAGCCTTCATATTACTTAGATTAAAAAACATAGGAACATGCTTTTTTCATTTGCTGCTTATCTTGCACTTAAATTAGCCAAACAACAGGCTACCTACCAAACACATCTCTCCTGCACACATACAAAAGACTTAAGATGGTCTCTAATGATGAAGAATTGCTAAAAGGTGAGTCATCAATGTCTAAAAGGAGCATTGATGACTGGGCGTAAGACCACTAATATGTAAAGACACACCGCCTGGACAGTTACCTTCACTGCCTCTCCTACCAAACAGTGGGTTGGGCCATTTGCCACAGTCTTCAAGTCAAAGAAGGGAAAAGAGTATTTCAATATGAAAACAATACATCCATGACTTAGCAGCTACTCCCACGAAGAATAAACCTCGGACAATGTCTAATCGAATTAATAACCACACTTTTACAGTACTCACAAACTGTCAAATAATTTACAGTCACCAAAATCACATATTCAGGTGAAGGATTGTGATGATGCACAAGCAGCACGGCATTTTGAACTTGACCCAAATGGTCAATCAGCACTCGAATAAGACCTTAATCCAGGAGTTGTTGTCTTAATTAAAACATGATTCAGCAACCCCGTGGCCTATTTCCACTTCACATTTTAATCTGGAATGGATTTAGATGGATGTTTGTGGCAACATGTCGTGTTTCAACGAGTTGAAAAGCTGAAGCTAAACACGAGGACAGCCCAGTGTTTGAGGGTTGGTGTCGCGTTGATGCTTCAGTGAATAAATACACTTTGATTCTGCGTCACACAATCATCCGCAAACTAACTATGCTGAACTGAAATGAGCATTGGAACTGCCGACAGCCTCCTGATGAGACACTGATGCATTGTGCCTCTCTGTGTGTAGCATCAGATGGAACATAGCAGCCACTACTTTAAATGCTTCAGCCCTGTAAGCATATGGACACACAGTTCAATGCTCATCACTTTACCTGCAGAGCCCTTTCTAACTGGCAGAGGGCTCATGCCTCCTTCAGGAACGAGGCCAAGAAGTGGGACAAAGGTGACAATGTTGACACCTGGATTGAGTATCTCGTACTGTACCATGCTGAAAAATGAAATATTCACACTTCCAATGTGGGATTGTATTTGGTTGCTCTGACTGAAGCTCTGCTACGGTGACTAAAATGTCAAAAAAGTTGAGCTTTAATTAGCTGTAGACAAGGCTCAAGTGTGATGCTTTACCTGAAGGTGGTGGCGGGCGTTGAGGAGGTGCTGGGCGGGCTGGGGGGGCGTGGGGACGAGGGGGGGGCGGGCGTTTGGGCTCTGCAGATGTGGGGGCACCAGGCTGGAAGTCCACAGGAGGCCCTAGAAGGAAAACAAAAGACAAATCTAAAGATTGTGCTTTAACCGAGGAATATATATCAAGCCATGAGCCCTAGTTTTCTGAAAGTCAAATAGACAAACAACTCATCCTACAATTTGTTCCACAGCGGTGATTCAGTGTTGACAAAGAAAAGAGGAAGCTAACACCGCACACATTTGAATATCACACCATGAAGCACGTTTCAGAAGGAAACAAGTCGTTTACTAGAAGACACACTACACGCCCTCTAACACGAAATGTAGATTACATCATCACGCACTACATTTTACCTGGAATGTCTCTCCTCAGTGATGATGGGCTTAACTCGCCTTCAGGGCATCACAAACAGAACAGAGTTATCGTTCATAGACTGGGGACCGGAGCCTGCGCTGATTCATGGACGGTACTTTTAGCAACCTGATACCAGGTGTGTGTGTGTCAAGATGCACATGATACAGATACACATATACACACAGTACATACCTTGTGATGGGCGGGAGGGTTGACCTCGAGCAGACCTGCCGGGGGTGACAGGCTCCCCCTGGGTGGGGGAGTGACAGGGACTACTGTGGGGGGAGGGGAAAGGGGAGGACAGAGGGCCGGTGCCTGCTCCAGGCTGAAGGTGCTGGGGAAGGATCTCCTCCACCTCCTCGTCCACATCACCTGGTTATTAAAGGCAGGAATTCATAAACATTCTATAAATAAACTGAGATTCCTGAAGAAGAGGATTGGGATTAATTGGCTGTCATCCCTCACCTTCCATATCATAATCATCGTCGCCCATGTCCGTGTCCTCGGCAAGCAGGGTGGAGCTGGCCGAGGTGGGGATGCTCCCACAGATTCTCTCCACACTCATCTCATCCTCCAGACTCTTGATCCAGCCCGAACTCTTCAGACGGATGTCAATCAGTTTGCCGAGGACCTACGATGTAAACCAAGAGCCACAGACAACAGACTAGTTACCAGGCACACAGTTGACTTATGGAGCATGTGTGTGGCTTAGAAGTAATGAACACAACCAGCGATGACTTACAGTGGAAGCGCTGAGAGAAAGCGCAGCAAGAGCAGAGTAACCTTCCAGGAAAGTCACCCACATCTTCTCCTCAACAAACCTGCACAAACAAGGACTTTGTCAGTGCAGTCCCACCGTCTGAAGGCAATACGTGTCCGTCTGTGTCGGGCTTTCAAGCTCACCTGATGAGGATGACCTCTCCGAATTGAGCAAACTTGTCCAGCAGCTCGTCTATGAGAGCATCGTCAAAGTCGTCGTCGGGCCCGGAGGAGCAGAGGGACACCAGGATGGTGCCGTCCGGAGGCCCCTGCAGGGCGATGACTTCTTTGTAGACCTGGTGCCGCGCGTCCGGGTCCACCTCCAGGATGTCCACGTCTATTATCGACACCACGGGCCTAAAGAAAGACGCGAGACGTTGAGGAAGGCGATGTTTGATTAAAGAGACATAAAATAAATTTTCGTTTACATTGTTGTATTTCACTTTGAGAAGGAAATGCAGCAGATTACACTGTTGTGGTGAAACTCGAACAGATCCATCTTGTCATTTACCTGTGGTCGGAGGTCTTAAGCTCAGCCCTGCCATAGTACTTCAGAGTGCCTGCGCTCCAGGGGTTATCTGGATCGTCGTCATTCTCCCCGGATGTAGAAGCTGCTCCAACTAAATTCATCTCCTCAGCTGCAAAACATGCACAGATGCATATAAAATACCCCTTTGTAACCTTTCCCAATTAAGACAAAAGCCAGATGTCAGTGGGGTTTTTGTCCAGTGGAGAAGGGGCTTAGGTGTAAAACACATTTTACATTGTTTTAACTTTGTCTGTGTTGGTTTGATTTATCTGCAGAGGCTCTGCACCTTACCTGCTTTATCAAAGTTCCACTTCCTCCTCTTCCAGAGTATGCGGTCCGTCCAGGCTGGTGTGCGGCACTTCTCACTGGTGTCATAATCTTCTGAGAAGAGGTCATACTTATAGGTGGGCGCAAAATCCAACTTCCCCTCGATAAAACCTCGGAACACCTGTTGAAGACGTTTCTGCATTAGTACGCGCGATAAAAAAGGCTCGATGCTGCGGTACGCCATTTCCTGTTGAGAGGACGTGAAAGTTATCGGTGCTGTAAACATGCACGTGTGCTGCAGGTCTTACCAAACCAGCATTCTTCTGGTCCAGCAACTGGTCCCCAGCTGTCAAGGCTTCCCAGTTTTGCTGTTTGATTAGCTCTTTCACTTCCTCGTTGGGCAGGCTGATCCGATAGTTAAAGTCTCCACACCAGAAGACGTAGTCATGCGAGTACAGCAGACGACCCTGGCAAGGACAAGACGAATGCGGTTACCCTTAAGTAAGGCAGAAACGTGTTTGAGGAATCACTTGCTGATCTCATGTTTTTTGTTTTGTTTTTTACCATGGGGAAGGTGAGTCTGCGTGTGATCTCACTGTAGTCGTCATTCCTCTCCTTGACCTGTGACTGGCCAGCAGCAAAGTGGGAGCAGACGAAGCAGATGCTGGTGGTATGGAAGAGCAGGCGGATGGCCACACCTCCTTTGTTGCCTGTAGCCCCGCCCATCCCGGTTTTGACAGTATCGACAGCAACATCCCTGAGAGAAACGTATCGAATGCAGAAAGTTACATTTGCTACAATAACGGTGCGGTATGACGCGACGCGTCTCTCGTGGCGATGCGCACAGTTCCTACCTGATGAAGGGTGCGTGCTGTGGGCGGATGAAGACGAACAGACACACCCCCACCAGCTGCTCTGAAGCCAGCAGCACATACTTGTGGTCCCGCGATATGTTTTTTTGTAGCTCAGCTGCCCATAGTTTCTGGTTTGTGGTGCTGAGACAAAAACAGAAATATGTGTCATAATGCAGAAAAAGGAGAGAAAAAAAACACCGCACAAAGAATAAAAAAAAGTTGATCACATAATGTAATTAACAGTTAAATATTTCTTAATATTTATTTTTTAAAGTGGAACTAGCGAGCTGAAGAGAAAGATGTATAGAGCACAGATAGACACTTCTTCTGTGGCCCATTGGTAAAAACAAAACAAAAAACAGAATCTTGCACACATACCTCGCACTGACAATATTGCCAGCATTTAGTTCGACCATTTCCTCAAAACCGATGGCGAAGATATCTATGGGGTTTGCTTTGCTGTCTGAAAAGAGAAAGAATACACAATGTTCAACACACGTCTGATACAAATGATTATTATATATCCACCTAGCAAATGCTCAGTTTGAACAATGTCAACTGTTGTTGATCATATAGCTCCCTGGACCTCATGAAGTAAACAACCCTGAGACACAGATATAATTCAGTGACTTCCTGAAGTCTTGCCTTTAGTGTTCAGCAACCAGCAGAGAAAGTTACTGCACCGTGCCAAGAAATAGTCTGGCCCATAACCCTCCTTTAAACCAGAGATCTAACATGCTGGTAGCCGAATATTGTTTCCTTCTGACAGAGCCAGGCTAGTTATTTTGTGCTAAGCTAAGCTAACCGGCTGCTGTCTACAGCTTTATATAATTGTACAAACATGGTATCGTTCTTTTCAAATTTTCAGTAAGAAAGTGAATAACTATACTTCCCAAAATGTCAAACTATTCCTTTCAGCAAATAAAAAAAAAAAGACCAGCAGCCATAAAAAAAAAAGACATGACATTTACCACCAGTGAGTGCAGAGGAATAAACGCCGACGTACCCTGGAACTCAGGATGCCCCGCCTTCTTTGGAGCATCCAACAGCCAGTCGTTGAGCGTCTGGTTGCGGAAAGCAATGCTGCGGAACTGTTTACCCCCGTTGACGTTCCAGGTGCCGGTGCACACTCGGATCTGCTTGGGCCGTGTGTATTTATGGTAGTTCTGACACATTCCCAGCAATACTCTCGGGGAGGCTGTAAAGGGGAGGAAAGGAGGATTAGAGAGTAAAATGGTTGAGTGCGTGTGTCTGCAGGAAAGGAAGGCATACAGGGGAAACAAAACTAAAATCTAATCAAAACCAATGGGAGAACATCCAAATACAACAGAGGAAGACTGAAACAATGTCCTAAAACATGAGTCATGGGATAAAGGACACAAACCAGTTGAAGTACAGATGACAATCAAATCATCAACTTTGGTAATTGGTCATTTCTGTCTTTAAATTTCCACTCAAGGTAATGTTAAATTTCATTGCAAAATGCTGCATTCTTTGAATCACTATTGCAAAGGCCTGATGATGTGCGACAGAGAGTTGAACCACCACCAAAGTTGGGTCATAAATGAATGAACAATAATGAGCAGCAAACACAAATGACAGGACAACTATGTGACGGGATGAAGAGATCCGTCCACTGCGGGCAGTCTGGCAGTTACTATACCTGATTGTAAGATGGGCTCAGTGACTAAGATTGTGAGCAGGGGGGGGGGGGAGAGGGGAGAGAAGGGCGGGTTAACAGATAATTCTGGCAGAGCAGTCGGTCAGCATTAATCTAACGGGGACAGAGAGCTGACACTTGGAGATTACGCTCGCGGAACAACCCTTCTATCGTGCATAGAAGCTTCTGTCTAACAGGGCTACAACAGAAACAGGTCCAAACTCGTCCAAAATATGGAAACAACTCCTCCACTTGGGAGCAGAAGAGAAGATTTTCTTAAAATGACAAAATATAGATGCTTGCAATATGGAGCAAAAACTTGCATTTGTAACACTATTCATTTGTACATTTGAGGGAAGATGTGATCTGTTGACTCAATAAAGTATCATATGTTGTAAATAATTACCATAAAGACTGGAAGTGGTGAGCAAGGCCCGAGCCTTGTCGGCCAAATCGCTGTTGAGTGTGGAGCCCAGCCTCAGGATGTCTATCGCCTCCTGCTTAGAACTGTCAAAGAAGTTGTTCTGGATGGTCCTGGTCACAGAGCGAGCGCCATCTTTTAGCTTTCCCACCTACAAACAGCCAAAAAAAAAAAAAAAAAAAGATTAGATATCCTCTCAATTTGTGTGGAAAAAAATAAAGTTGTACTTTCCACCAGAGAAGAAAAGGAGGAACACACGAGACAGATCCAAGTAATTTTTGACGAACCGGGAAGAATCAAAACTTCACTGATTGATGTGCAACATGCCACATGGTGATCATTATTATTGATTCCTCCAAGTTCATCCAATCAAGACAGCAGATGTAACCAGATAATGTAGGCGACAATAGAAGATGATACTGCAGTGAAAAGACGTTTTATTTTTTTTAGCTCATTTCTGTGGATCAGTAGAGAGCTCCATGGAGAGTTCCAGAGTTGCCAGGTCAAGACAGTATGCATCACATGTATACCTCAAGAGGAATAAAATCAAGTTTTCATGGTTGTTTTTTTAAATAAAAGAGGTCCCAACTGTCCCATCCTCATCATTTAACCCACAGACACTGAAACTAACAACGCTCCAGAAATAGACCCACAGCTCAAAAACGACATCGACTGCCTTGTTCACTTACCACAGAGGTAGAGAGGTCCAGAGGACAGCAGAAAGAGATATCACACAAGAGTTTAGAAACTGAAGCACACAGTTCTACACACAGAGGAGATCCACTCTGTCACTGCATGCACAACCAGGCATTGTTTTAAGTGATATCTATGGTTTAAGATCACAGTCGAAAGGAAACACTTTAGATCCCCAGTGCTGTGCCATTTCTAGATATTAATTTAACGAGGCAAAACTTTGATATTCTTGGAAATCTAGCCTGAGCTAAAGCTTTATTTTTCTTTTCAGTTGGAATAGTCTTTGTCACGTGTAAGTGTTTATCAAGATTGTCTATTCCAG
This sequence comes from Melanostigma gelatinosum, assembly GCF_949748355.1. NCBI lineage: Eukaryota > Metazoa > Chordata > Actinopteri > Perciformes > Zoarcidae > Melanostigma > Melanostigma gelatinosum. The sequence continues at coordinate 11,071,460 of NC_136647.1, forward strand.
AGTTGCTAATTAAATATCCACCCTTTACAACTTTTAGGACCAAACAGTAATTCAGTCTTTAAGTCCATTTTGCTTCATGAGAAGACAAATATAAACCAAATAACTCAAAATATAACCGATTCAATGCTACGGTTTGCTCAATTTGCTTTTATCAAATGCTGTCATTCACTTCTTCATGTCCCCAGCCAGGATCAACAATGTGGTGGACGCTGTTCAAAACAGGCTGAGCTAAACCATAAAGCGCTGGAATGAATCAAATCTGACAAAACCATTCAAATCCTACATCAAGTGCAGCTATGCTCACCTGCTGTCTCTTAATGAGGAAACTGTGAACTTGTATTTGTGTGTGTATTTGGTGCGTCTCTTTCGTGTACCTTGGCCTTGCCATCCAGGGCACCAGTGCCCGCGTAGATCTTACTGACGGAGTCTCCGTTGGCAGACCACATGGTCCTAAAGACCTCCTGGAATCTGGCCACCAGCTGGGGTTTCTCTGTCAAACTCATTTCCTCCAGCTGCTTGGGCAGCATCTGGTGAGGAACGGGGGGGCGTTTAGACTATGGAAAACAAAACAATGGACTTTGACTATCTCATAACAATAGAAGAGCATACTATGACTATTACCTCAAGGGCAAAGAAGGCCTGTACACTGTTGGTTCTATCCAAACAGTCCAGGCAGTTGGTCCTAAGGGTCCCACCCTGAGTCCTAACAAGACACGTGTTCTAACATTAAGGATCAATAACAAACATTGCATTGACTACTACTCACTCCATGTTAATTCCTCACCTCACGATGCCCGTCTCTGCAGAGTAGTAGAAGAACCCGCACTCTTCTATGAACTTGTTGAGGTAGGGTTTGAGCACACTGTGGAGTTTGTCCGCTTTTCCCCCCTTCACATTTTGATGGTAGTCAAAGTTCACCATCTTCACTGCTGAAGCATGCTCTGATGCCTTCAGGTGACTCTGAGAGTGGCCGAGAGAGGAAGAAGACTTACAGAAACTTTAACTGAATGCTGAAATGTTGCCCACACCTGAGGACACAACATTTCTGGAGAAGACAACCAGGAAGTGCTTTTAATATTAATCAATGAAATGTAGCCTCAAGGTACAGTAATTGGGATACTAATCTGTTTTGATACACACTATTTGCTGCCAGTTGTTCTTTGTCAGAAGTATCAGATAAATGTCCGAGAGTACATGTCAGTGTGAAGGGACGGAGAACGGCTGCTCTCACCTGAAAAGCTTTGCTGAGCATGTGTTCCCCTTCCTTACTGCCAAGCAGGTTGATGATCACCTGTTTACCATACAACCTCCGCAGTGTAGCAAAGTGTCTGGACAACAAATGTACAAATCACGTCATAATAAGCATCGATAAAGGTCTCAAATGACGTCACAGGCTAATAGTGCATACATTCTAACATTTATCGTAACGCATTAAAGTCTCCATGCTTGGTACCAATGCTTGAGCTTCAGAATTACACACACTGAATGCTGCAGCCCCGATGTACATATCAACAATGGCAAGAAATGTTGATTTAGATTCATTTTTGGAGTCAGCGGGGAAATATTATGGTCAAAAGTCTTGTTGCTGATTTGTATTTCAATGCATCTTTCTTCAGCTGTGACATTTGCTCGCTAAAATAGGAACTACAACTACGTATATGAAGGGGATTCATCCAAAGATGCACTTCGGTGGGGATGTGTTCATTGCAGAAGATGTTTTAAAGACCGGAGGGACAAAGGGAGGGCCTCTGAACAAACTGCTTCAACACATTGCAGAAATAGATGTAGAGGATAGCAGACCGAGGCTACTGTTTGTGTTCGTAAAAAGATGTTCTTGTTAGCTTTGTACTATCTCAGGAATTTCAACACAGAAATCTTGTCACTGCAGAAACTGACGAGATAGAACAACGGATGGATGAGTCACAAGTCCGGAGAGATACTGAGAAAGACGAGAAGCATTGCCAAATACTTGGTGTGAAGAAATGACTAATTTGTTTCATAATATAACTGGTGTACCATCTGACGCGCTTGCCTCGACATGTTCAGGATACTGAAAAGCAAGGGGGGGGGGGGGGGATTATGTTGACATCTGGGCTCAGCTCAGTCAATCCTCGATGTCGAGAACTGAAAGATGGTGGACTTCACAGAGTTCCAGCATCACCTATGTGGTAAAGTTACAATGATGATTTTGGGGGAAATCTTTACAGACTTCCATTGTTTTGTTATCAGACTGACAGCTTGGTGAGCCTGGCGGTGTTGTGGTATTTGCAAACACTGACCCACTGTCTGTAAAGAAACTAGAGAAATGTTGGGTTTGTTTGTTTGGGTGATCGGTTTTAGATAAAAAAATGGGGATGATTCCAATTTAGGAGGCTATTTGTCACTGGCCACCTGGTGTCTACAATTCACTGCCAGTTAAGACAAGATGAGTAACCAAAGAGCCAACCCAACGCTTTTTCTCTCCCCAACATTCAGAGCTGATTTTCAAAGGATACAGTCACTGGGATAAAATGAGAGAATAGTCTCTGGATCTAAACTATATCAAAATAAAACAGGGGTTGATCAAGGACTACTAATGAGTCCTTTCGGTTCCCTTCAATAAACCGGCCTCTGAGGACACACTTCAATTCACAAGTTCTCCTCTCAGAGTCCGGAGAGCTTTTCTCTGTGGCACCTCGGGCGGTGGCTGCAGGAGACAAAGTATTAATGTGTCTCCTCTGCTCCTCAGAGCGATGGTGATGGTAATCTGTTGAAGGCCAGATAAAGCAGCTGGAGACTGCTACACATTATTAACATGCATGTACACAGACACAGTGCGCAGAACATTTACCTTTCGAATGCTGGTGCATTTGCCTCGAATCCCCTTGAGAGTTTGACACGATGAGAGCCGACCTGCAGGTCAGAGACAGCCAGAGGAGACAAAAGAAAAAAGACACAAGTCACGGTGTTCTTCTTCACTTCACATCAAATCCTGCAGATGACCAGAAACCTGGTGGTAAAGTTGGGTAAGCAATTTTGGATAACAGTGGAAACGAGACCTTCATGGTGGGAAAAAAAAAGAAGAAGATGGACAACAAGGCATAGGACCACAGAAACGCAGGGTCAGCAAAAGATTTGTTCATACAAAGACACTGAGCAGCAGAGAGAACTTGTTGCCCGTCACCTTCATTCACCTCTTTTCCCTACCCCTCACTGCCTAAAACGTTCCCAGCTTTTATTCATCTTCTTTTGCTTTCTAAAATATCTTCTCTTCCCGTCTCTGATCGAACGTCATCATCCCTCCTGCAGCATTCAGTCTCTGCCTCCTCTTTCTCCTACTGGTCACACGAGTCAGGTCACAAGCATCAGACGTGCATTCTGGGTCTAAACCAGTCAAAGAGTATTACCACTGCATTGACGTTATCTGCCCACATTTCTGCATGTGCCCGGTTTGGGTTCCCGGCTTGGTTTTGGCATGCGATGCTAAATATCTTTGCTCCATGCTGCTGCCATTTTGTCCCTCCTTGCTTCACTCTGTCTACTGTTGTGCATGTCTATGCATATTTAATAACTTCCTGAGATGGCATCTGAAAAGCACTCGGGTTACAGGTTAGAACAAAACCTCTTCCTATCTTAGTCCAACTCTACAGCATATTTGTGAATATTATTGTGACGCCACATGCGATCATATTCCACTGACGCTTCTTTCCCCAAAACAACCATAAAATAATGATACACTAAGATGTTGTCATCAAGCAGGACTCTAATAGACTAAGAGGGGGAAACCCTGCCACTTTACTGATTAACATGCTTCATAGTAGGCTAGTTAACCACTAGTTCTAATGTAAACTAACTGTACCGAGATCAATAACTCTGCTTCTGGATCAAACTGATACTACCTATCCTGCCCAGGGAATGAATCTCAGAGGAAGGAAAGGAGAGCGTAAGCCTACAAAGCCACAAGGGGAATAAGAGCTAAAACAGTGCTATTAAAAGTAGGTAGACTACAGTTCTGTCTGAAAACAACCCGAGCCCACATCCCTGTGTTTTGACCAAACCGTAGATAGGTGTTAATTGACAATATGGGAAAATTCGCTACAGTTTCCTGAGGAATAACAGCAGCTTAAGTGAAAGGGAAGTGGTTAGGGGATGTTTTCAGACCAGGCTCTCACCTGAACAAAGAAGTCTGGGAGCTGAGGAAAACAGAAGAATGCCCTTTACCAACCACTACATCTGTCGTTAACCTCTCCCACGTCTGACCTGATCCACTAGTCTGTGCAATGTCAGGACAAGGGCCGGAGAATCCCAGCGATGTTGTTGAGTCTTTGGCATTGCACAGAGAAAGCCCTATCTGCAGTATGAAAGCGCCAGCACCCGAAAGAGACAAAAAAAACACCCCAAAACAAAAAGGTTGTACCAGGTGGGGGTTCTCATCCATCCTATTAGGGTGCCGATTCTCATTCAGGTGCAACCAAACACCCTTAATGGACTTTTTCTGAACACAGCATGGATACAATGTGTTAAAACTAGGATGAAGATACCCAGTGTAATTACAAGGAGACGTTTCATTCCCCACATATAGCCAAATACAGTGTATTTTTATTAAAGTGTTTTGTATTGTTCTGCAGGAGGTCCACATAGGCCTCATCAGAGTTCAGTGTTTACACTTACACTGTACAATCAACTGGGACTGATTGAGCCGTATCTGCAACGGAAGCTTTATGATTTTCAGATAATGTGGCTAAAAGTAAAACCTCACCGTCACGATTCGATGCTGGCTTTATAGGATAGATCTAGTTTCCATTACCTGGATTCCTGGCTGTTCCCAGAACAGAGGAATGGACCCACGGATCTGTATGAAGGAGGAAACTTTGTCGTCCAGGAAAATAACCTGTTCAAAACAAGAGGTTTGGTTCAGCTCATTAGCAATGTGATAAAAGACAATTTGTAAAAAAGACATTTTTCAAAACCTACAGCACCGTTACAGGAGGATTGAAAGAACAAAAATAAAACATAGTATATCCTTTATAAACTGTTAACTAACTAGAACGCTTGACAATACAATATAATCCAACACAAAACCCTGCAGTTACCACCACACCTATGAAGCTTCTCATGTTTAATTTCTATTTAGACTTCTACAGAGACGTTGAATGACGTCTATGGTAGTTTTTGAGACAGTAAATATTGGTGTAGTTGTACTGCATTACACTGTATTTGAACTGTAGTAGTTCCAGTTATTCTGTCCAACGTACAGCTTTGTGTTTGTTTGCTGAAACAGGAACTATAAAAAAAAAAGTCATTTGCCACAATGACGAGCCGGCAAGTAAGCTTGCATATTCAAATATACAGGAAAAACAAAATACTGATTGGACTGATGTTAACTAGATAAAGAAGTTGAAATATGGCAAAAGTAAAAGGCGTCAGACTTGTGCTGATATGTCATCATCACGAGCACCATGCTGCTGGTTTCCCTGTAAGGGTTTAATGTTACCTATGAATCTATAATTCATTTCGTTGAACAATGTCATTCGACAGTGACGGCACGAAATGCTCGAGCAATAATCGTCTCACCGCTAAGGCCGTACCAGGTTTTCTCCTCACCAGTCAATAGATAACCAGTGTTTAAACAGACTGTATGAACCAAGGCCATGTGACCATGCACACAGAGCATATAGAAACTGATTCAACGAAACTGTCAGAACCCGTCACCTGTTCGGTCTCCACAAAGTTGGCCACCTGTCCGTCGTCGTTTGCTCCGCGGACGTTGAATCGCGTGCCGGCCCGCTCCGAGCTGAGGCGGGAGAAGATGCAGGCCTTGGCCTGTTTGTGGCCCGCATAGATGGTCCTGACCTCCACACCGCCACACATCAGCCTCAACAGCCAGTCGTCACAGTTTACTCCGTAGTGGTTCAGGTGCAGGTGCAGAGATTGGTTCCTATTGAGGAATCAAGACACGACAATAAACACACAAAACAAATTCAGTATGAGCAGTGGATTCAGCAGAAACTATTTAAACCGGAAAGACTGTATTTAGTTCACATCCACTATTTCAGAGATTGTTAAAGCCAAACACATGCCTACTACTCTCTTTAGAACAGTAATCGTTTCATGCTTTTACCAAAAGAAGCGGTTATCTGTAGTGTCCTCTAGGATCCTGCGATGTGCATTGAGACTCAAGTCCATGCTGACACCAGTGGCAGACCAGGCAAAGTAGAAGTGTCCCGAGTTCAACACCTTTCGCACTTCAGCGATCCGGTCCTCATCTGCTTGATCATTCTTCAGGGATATGAAGTCTGTCTGTGTAACCCTGAAAACCTCAGAATCCTGCACCTTCCCCACAGAGCTGCATCCGGTCACAACCACCAGACTGTGGAGCATGGAGTCACCTGCAGAAGTAAGTGGAGTTTGCCAAATAAAAAAAAGAAAGGGACATGAGAATGAAAACAATGTATATGATGAATTGTAAAGAAAAGGGATAAACGCAAGCAGTATGTTAACAGATATGAAGCACTGCTTTGAGAAAAGATACAATAAAACATTTGGCCGAAGAGACTGGACAGGAAACCGTTAATTAAACTTCTTTAAAAAGGAAAATAACCAGCCAGTCAAATCTCAGCCATCTTTAAGACTGAGCTTCAATATTTTACACAGCTTTTCCCCCCTTGTTGTGATAACAAGAGCCTTCAAGGTCTGATGGAGGGTAGGATAAAGCAGCTTAGAAGTAAGAAGCGACAGACCAACGAACAAAGAGGCCTTCGCAGCCACACTGGGGTCAGAATCTGGCCTGTATCCAGGAAATGTCTGCAACGCGGAGCAATGAACGGAGAAGATGCGGCAGTAGCTTACCCAGGTTTAAGCGGAGGACGCCCAAGATGCCATAGGCATCGAGAATCTTGGCATATGAGTTTTTAATGGCCTCCTTCTCTGCCGCCGCTGGAAGACAAACAGCAATTTAGGGGGGGGGGAAGTTGGTAGAGCCTGTGACTTAATCACAGTACAAAATCACATCTAAAGCATCTGTCATTACAGTGCAATCAAACAGGATGGCTTACACAGGACGGCAACAGCCCCGGATTCAAACATGAGGCATTCTTCCCGGCTCCTGGTCTCCACTATGACACTGTAGGGAGGGGGGTCCAGCTTGTGGTAAATGCGATATCCCTTGCTGAAGGCCATTGTTGATCCAAGATGAAAAAACTACGTTATTACCTGGGAACCGAAACAAAAGAATGAATGAGCATATCAGATAAGAGACACTCGCAATGAAATGCAACATCTGTAATTCAATGGCTGGTAGAATGCATGACGGTGTATTGATTGTTGATGAAGATGTTACCTGTGATATGACCATACCATAATACATATCTATCTATCTCCCTTGTTTTGTAGTGTTTGTGCAGCTAACGTTGGAACTGGACCAACAATTAAGAGCTTTCAAAAACTAAATCGAAATACTGTGAGAAATACAATTTTGGGGTTGAAATCTTTTACATTTTAATGTACATTAATGTACATCCTGCACATTATGAAAATGTATCGTATTATTAGGCAACATTACAAATTACGGAATACTGAAAGCTTTCATTGGGAAATCAGTTCCCGGACATAGCTAAGGGCCCAAAACATATGGCAAACTAATCTTTTAAACACAATTTCGCTGGTGGCCCGGAGATTATGAGCAGCACGGATACTGTGTACGATAACGTATAGGCCGGGGGACTGAAACATCATCCATCCTGACACGGGCAGTCACGACTCTATAATGCTGTGCAGCAGCCGAAGCTAACGCTGACGTTTCCCTGCACACGTAACTTCACAGCTAGATTTAGTGACGAGAGAAACCAACTAACAAAACGTCAGTGATAAACTGATAAAACTGTCCTGCGCCTATCTAATGCTAGCTGATACCGTTAGCTAAATTAATCACAGGGGTAGTAGCTATGATTCGCTATCTGACGATGTTTTGATGGTGGTACAACCTGCACATCCGGGATGATAATCTCACATTTACTAATACGTTGACTGTTAATCATATAACGGTTAGGCGTGTGCATACGTTTGAATGTCACCTCTATCGCACTATTGTACATTTAATTTAAAATGCATAGAGGAAGGGGTGAGGATTTCGACTTACCGTCTGCCCCCGCCGGGTTGATATTCCGCTGTCACAACAGAATTCTTCCCGGTGTGTTGGCAAAATGGTACATTCCGACACTAGGCACGCCTCCATCACTTTACCGTAATACCTGAAATGGTACCGTGCGCTTTTGTACAAGGACAACGGAAGTAAAATATTAATAGTAAATATGTATACATACATATATAATATTAAAATGTTCAAGCTATATCAAGTGAACCTTCCTTGGGGGGAATATTTCCAACACACGTTAATTTGCAATGAAGACTCTGGTTACAGAAAATCACAAATGTTCTCGCCCGATTTTGCTCATGATTGAAAGCTCCACCGATCCAATCAACACAGCCTTGAAAGACTGCTGTCCAATCGTATACGATGAAGGGCGGGACGTCGTGTTTCATAATAATAACGCCGTAACTAAGTGCTGTGCACTTCTCTCTTAAACTGGAGACATACTTCGGCTCTTAAACCGATATATTGCAGGTTTTTATTACTCGATCAAAAGATGATCCAGGCGTCTATTTAAGAGGTAAGAGTTATACAGCGTGTTCTTACGAGAAAACAAGGTAAAGTTAAAGGCTAGGCTGTTGTGTCCATTGTTTGTTGTCTTGACATTGACCTAACACCGCTCATCCTGCAGTATTTACATAAACAACATGTGAAGTAACGTTACAGGGTTATTATCTTGTATTCCACTTAATGTATCGAACTGTCAGATACTGTTGGATCAATAATGTTCTTGTAATGATCGATGATCCTCAAACACAGCCAAACAAATATGATCTAAACTTCCACGTAGTCTTTGGACTTGACTCCTGCATAATGTTGAAGAAGAATAACGTGGATGTCATTGACAAACACTGCGCATGTTGAAGGGACGTGTTGAAGGTTGTAACAGAAATATCTTTTTTGAGATGTTAAATATTGAAAGTTATTTCCGATTTGTGTTCCATTGATGTACAACTATGCCAGTGTGTTATTGTCATGTACATACATCTGCTCAGAAATGCACAGTTAACCTGTCTTGTTTTTTTTACCGTGATGTCTGTGCCCATGTTAATCTCTAAATGTGTTCTCTTCATCTTTTTTTTTTTTCAGGGAATATTGCAGCCCCTCAAAAATGAAAGGTCTTTACCTCGTGGAGCCTGTGGTTGCACTGTACGCTTTCTCCTGTTTTCTCATCTATCCTCTTGTGCAGCAGTATGTGTACCGGAGGCTCTGGCAGGAGCTGACAAACACCCCCTATCCTAGCTCTGACAATGCCTCCAGATGTGCAGATAACAGCAGCAGCAGCAACCATTCCAGCTACCATGAGGTTAGCCACTAATCACTGGATGTAAGACAGCATGTATTTAAGGAACTCAAGGTATTCTCAACAACCAATATTTTGAACAAGTAGAGATCATGTAATGGCGTCAATACTTTTCCTACTACTATTATATTATTTGAGAACGACCGGTATATTACACAGATTTTGTGACGCAGCCTCAGCCATTGTCATGTGAGGTTTTCTGTGTGTTGAGAAATAATACTGACAGAAAAAAAGCCGGGCTTGACAAAGTAACTTGGAGCTCAACAAGACCGTAACTGTCATGACACAGTGCATTTTCCTATAAACCTTTCAAAACCCCTCTTGCAACAAAGCTCAGGTTAATATTCAGACAATCACTTATTAATTCACAGCAAGTAAGACTGCAGCACACCGAGGTATATAGAGGAAGAACGAAACAGAGAAGTGAGAACAAACACATTAAACCTGTTTGTTTACATTTTGGGAAATAGCCACTTGCTGCACCTGTAGAAGGCTTTGTTTCCTTTGGCCCTGAATAAGAAAACCTCACATGACGCACAAATGGCAGTGCATTTCAGTTTGCTTTCATTTGCCGGATAATTGGGAACATGAGGGTTGTTATCTTTTCCTTCTATGAGAGTGTTGTCAGCCCATACATGATTTTTAGACTTAACCATGCTCTCTCTTTCTGTGTTTTCAGGAGGTACAGAGGCAGGCATCTCTCTTCTCCCTCTACTCAGAGCTCTTGTCCTTAATCCCCTCTTTGGTTGCCACCCTCATGCTTGTGGCCTATAGTGACCGGGGAGGACGCAAGGTCACGATCATCATCCCTTTGATCGGCACGTTGATATACACCTTGTCCTTCCTGGCAGTGTCCTACTTTGAGCTCAACATTTACTTGCTGATCATCGCCTCGCTCCTCAGTTCTCCGTTTGGCGGCTTGGCCACATTTCTGGGGGGCTGTTTTGCCTACATAGCGGACTTGTGTGACAATGACCGTCAGAAGACGCTGCGCATGGCTGGAGTGGACATGATGATTGGCCTGTTATCTGGCGTGGCTTTGATATCCACAGGCTACTTCCTGAGAGCTGCAGGCTTTAACTGGCCTTTCCTAACCTCTGCGTTGTTCCAGTGTTTGATCCTGCTCTATGTGATTTTCATCCTGGAAGAGACTGTGACGAAGGTTCCCGCTGATTCCGTTATTTTAGATGGGTCTACTCAGCGCTCAGCCATGAAACAAACCATCTATGGGGTCTACTACATGTTTGCAAGGGCCAGCCGCAGGAGCAAGACTACCTTGTTCCTCCTGATACTCATCTTCACCAGCTTCTGCTTCGCCTATGTTGGTGGGAACTCCCTGATGACGCTGTATGAGCTGAACAAGCCACTCTGCTGGAATGAGATTTTGATTGGCTACGGCTCAGCACTGTCCTCCACAGTGTTCCTGGTCAGTTTTGTGGGAGTATCAGCGTTCACGTACTGTGGTGTGCCACAGCTGCTCATTGTCCTGATGGGGATCCTGTCCTTCATATCAGGCATGGTCATGTTGCCGTTTGCTAAAACCACTTTCCTGATGTTCATGGGTGAGAAAAACGTCGATAACAACAGTGCTGCTGTAAGATAACCAAAGCCTTATCTGTCAGTTGTTGACAAGCTCAAGTATGTGCAGAAACAGAATTAAAACCTGCACCTGGTTTGTTTTTATGTTTTCAGAGAAGTTCGGTGATGTTGAACAGTTTGATGAGGGCTTTGGGGATTATTAATAAGTTTCATCTTTTACTGTATGCCAGATATTAGAAGTTGAGTAGTGCAGTTATGCCCAGGAGTTGTGGCCTTGTAGCCTGGTTTAATAACTAGCTAATATGCCTCTGTATAGCTAACCATCACATATTTTCGTTTATGTAGCCCTTTTACAATATATGACATGAAGCTCAAAGTGATTTACTTGAAATAAATAGGTGTAAAATGACATGACATATCTTATTAAACATACCAGACATTTTCAGTAAAGCCTATAATATCAATAATATAAAACAGAAAATAAATTAACATAGCAGGCGTGTTTGCACAGGTTACTGATTAACAGAACATGTTTTGTACTGTATGCAGATGAAACTATTTACTTATGATTTATTATCACTGCATTGTTTATTTACATTGTCATGTGGCCATTATGCAGATTAGTTGACTTGAATCTATGTTGTTTTTCTTCTTTTTTTTTATTTTTTTTACAAAAATAACCATAAACCACTGTGAAATATGAATTGACTTTAATGTGTTAACTATGATGTGAAATATGAAGTCTGTCTTCTGATATTTGTGACCACAGTGAGGGTGCCAATGCTTCTGTCTGTCATGCCATTCCCTGTTCTGCGCTCCATGACGTCAAAGATCATCTCAAAGTCTGAGCAGGGTGAGTGGCTTCAGGGCTTTCAGGAGCCACAGAGCCGTGTCCGTGTGTTTGTACAGTCAGGGTCCACTGAATAGTTGCCTACCGCAGCAACTTCATGATGCACTTGAAAACAAAGCACTCGCAAGTTTCTGTCCCTTTGAACAAAGGGGAACCTTGAAACTAACTTATTTGATTTTGAACACATTCTGGTTTCACTTCTTAATAAAACTTGTTTTTCTGCAGGAGCCCTGTTTGCCTGTCTTTCCTTCCTGGAGAGTTTAACTACCAACGTATCGGCCGCCGTTTTTAACAGCGTCTATGCTGCTACGCTGGAGTGGTTCGCTGGCTTCTCCTTCCTGTTGGCTGCAGGACTCTGCGTCATCCCGTTATTTGTCCTTGGGTAAGTTGTACATTTTTGTCGATGTGGATAACACAACAGTAAAGGACTGTAACAGCACTTTTACATACGAAAAGCAAATGGTTGAGAACATAACATAATTAAAGGCTGAATGACGCATCTCCAAACTGGTGTCACGTGTAGAGCTGTACTCAGTGGATTGAGTTACATTCACCAAACAAACACCTGTTTTTCTGCTTAGTCACTGTCTACCAGTTGTGCTGAACTAGGAAAAGGGAAATGCCGTCAGTGATTTGGTCGCTCAGAAAACCAGAAGACTCGGTTCCTCGTTCCTGCATTCATCGCTTCCAACGTCCCTCAGCAAACAAACTTTAACTCTTCATACAGCAATATAAACACATGACATGTACATTATGTCTTTTGAACTGTGACTGCTACACCATCAACATCACTGCTGTCTTATTTTCTAAGGCCATAAAAAGGATACTTAACTGTGGTACACTGCGTTCTTACATTTGTCCGGTTACACTGAGTTGGCAGAGTAGTGCTGCTGAGTCAGTCGGAGGTCTAGCGTGAAGCTTAGAACTCCTTGGGTGAATTCATCTCTGTCACATGCGCTGCTTCTTCTGTTACATGGTGAGTGATTATAGTATAACAAAGCTACTGGGTCAGCAATCTCACGTTCATATCTGGTTGCAACATTGGAAACATCACTGACTTTGTGTTACTCGGGCAAGCTGCAGCAGGTGTGCACACGGGAGCTTTGTCGAGACGACAGTTGCCTAGTTTAGTTGGAATTGGTGGGGACAGAAATGTATGCATCTCTTATGCCTGTTTTTCCACATTTCAGGGTGGTGAGTCTGATAGGAGTGGATGATGCCGAAGAGGTCAAAGAGCAAGAGCCTGTCTTCCAAGGAGAGGAGGATCTTGTTGAAGATCAGAACGACCACGTCTCTCTTTTTAGCTGAGCCGCAGCCTGTCTGCCAAAACATCACCAGCACGTCATTTTGGCCTTCCGTGATTTGTTCTTAGACACTTTTTCCAAAAGTACCTCATTGACCGTTGTTAAGAATGCAGGTTACAGATTAATTTGTTGTGATTTTGAACTTGAATTTTATAAAGATACAACAGGGAGTTGTGAAATTGGATTAGATACATTAGAGATAAAGCAGGGATGGGATGTTAAGTGACGTGCATCCAACTTAGCGGGTCGTCCATGAAGAATGGTAAAAACCCTGTCATGGGTTTTCATACAGTTTTACAGTGTGATAAGATATGCACTTTAAAAGAGAATAGTTTTCAGATTTTCAGTCACACGGACTGATGATCTGTCCTGCATTTTGTCTTATTTTTAGTGCACTCACACTGTCAATGCGTTTACAAAGAGCTCCACTGTCACTTATTTCCAAGAAGAAATTTCATGAAACACCAAATGCAATATAACACAAAGCTTGTTATCGATATGAGGTTGCTTCTATTTTAAAAGGGAACATGGACTCTGTGCTTTTTTTAAAAAGAAATAATAATCTCCATAAATTTGTATGGTTGTCTTCCAACTTTCATGTTTGATGATCTAAAGGGATGACAAGGAAGGAATGATGCAAAAACTACAAAAAGCCAACAATCAAACATGAGTTTGATGTAAATTTGAATGTAAATATTACATGAACAATGGTGGGTGGTATTTCAAATGGGACAGAAATATGTTGTTGACCCTGACCTGTGCCACACTGAAGAAGTTAAAACAGGATGAAGCTTTAGGTGTGGTTACAGGTGGACCACCAAGGGGGAACCCCTGAGTGTTGTGGTTTCTATCTTGTTCCTTTGTGTGTATGTTCATGTCATGTGTGTAAAAGCAATAAAATAAATTAAATGTTCTGTTTTTTATTTATTTTTATGGAGAATTCAATGAGTTCCTCTAACACAGTCCCAAAGAGCACCATCAATCATGTTTTTGTTTTTTTGCTGTTTGTGGAACATACTCATGTGGAGGTTTTTCTTTTGCTTGCTAAAACCACCACTGATGGAGATTTATGTTTTTGCAAGGCAATCTTTATCTTGATGGAACTTAATTGGACATCCACTCAATTGAAAATATGCAGAAATTGTTTTCAAGTCAAATTTTGAGATTGGATTGTAAAGATGAAGAAAAAGAACACCGTTAGGAAATTGAAAATAACAAATGAGACCTTAAATATGAACTAAGGTTCAACTTGAATCTTAAATACTCATTACCTCAAGCCACAGATGTATCTGTCAGCACCAACAAAATGTAATGCTTTAGTGAAAGAAATATAGCTTTTTCTTTAGCCTGGTGGAAGATTATGTAACTATAAACTATCAATTTGTGCACATTTTTTTCAGGTTGTAAAAAGTTGTAGAGTTGTAGGTGATTAGAGCTTTGACTTGTTTAATTCTGTCTAGCATGTGTTAATGCTGTGTTTCCAAGGGAAATAATAGACTGATGAAAATGTCCCTGCAGGCTATAAGAGTTTCGGTGATGCTGTCCTTTGCATAATGACCACTAAGTGTCACCCTTGGTCCAGACTTACAGGCTCACTGACATGCTACACCTTCAATATCGTCGGCCTACTATATGAGTCCAACATGAGCTGTTGCAGACATGGACATAAAGAGAATGTCTATTTTTTTATCCTTCAAGTTGTTTTACAGTAAAACACTAAAAACGCATAGATACAGTTTTAACTCTCCTCTATGTACACACTCCTTTTCACACATGCTGATGACTCTGGTCTAGACTTCATGTTTTTTTTCAAAGGCTACAAAGGGACTTTTGACAACTCTAGATTTAACCCGAACAAACTTGATTATGCTGTCAGTGCAGCCGTAATGTAATGATCAGATAACTAGTTTAGAGCTGTTTCCACATAATCTCCTGGTCCTCGATACACGAAAAGTGCATTTTGAGCAGAAAACAAGTTGCCCAGTGCAATCAATACACCAGAAATTAGGTTGATGATTCCTGTTAATTAGTTATTAAGGTGAATCTTGAAAAAAAGTCAGCCCCTTTTCCCACAAGTTCATGCTCCCAACACTTCAGTTTCTACTTTTCCTCATTCATCTCACATCTCAAAGTTTTTGTAAGTCATTTTCCTGTACTGAATTTTCCAAAGTTTCCACCTCCTGTCTTTGTCCTCTATTGTGCGTCCATGCGTGTGTGTAAAAACTATTTTTCTTAGACTCGCCCCTTCTCTGGGAGCGATCTGAGATTCAAGGAAAAGCATGCAAGCATGCAGACGGTGTGTGTCTTATGAATGATGAATGGACATCAGAAATCCTGGCAGGGATCTCATCAGCTCGCATGTTTAGTTACTTGACCATGGAGTTAGTGTGGAAACAGACAAGCATGTAAATAATGTCTGCAAACACAAGCGATGAATGAGATGGCGGCGATGTCGTACAATACCCTCACATGAACCTGGATTGAATATGAGATTAGATAAGACGCGTACACATGATGCATTCCAGGTATAATTGGGTCTGTTGGTTGTTGGTATGTTTCAGGGATGTGATTTGCAGAGGAGGATGGGAAACCCTCATGAGAATACAGTCGACATACACTATAGCTTTGACAACACAACTTGTTGACAAACTCAACCAAGCTGGTTCAGTGTGAACAGATCTAGCACACCTCCTTGCACTGTAGACATAAAATCGTGTTGCTTTTGAACACTGTTTGAGTGAAAAAAAAAGAATGCCAGTGAAAGTGTGTTTCCTTTTTTTAAATGTATAATTGGCACGTCAGTTTGAATTGGCTTCATTCACGGAAACCCAAATGACGTCTGATCATAATATGCAGTTATTTGATTTCCATCCTCAAGTCTTGAGAACCGTGACTGAAGCTTGATTGTAAGGTAAAGTTGACACTGAGTTTGAATCAAGCTCTCGCCGCTGGAGGTTACATGAGGGATCATCTGAGGCAGGGCTTGCTTGGCACCAGACATGAGGTTTCTGGTTAAATTAGAGATGGAGGTGTGGTGAAGAGTGACGATAGTTTGCAGGCGAAGAGACAGTTTTTCTATAGGGGTAAGGAGCCGGGGGGGGGGGGGGGCTTGTGCGTGTCTGGCATGCATGGGGTCGTTGGGGATTATAGTGAAGCATGAAGGCAGGGGATCGAGGGTCTTTGGTTTCTGGTTTCCAAACTAGCTGAATCAGCAGTACTATCATCTGCACCACATCACATCACCAATAGCTCGATCTCTGATGTCGATCCAGTAAGTTGCTAACAGACCCTCTCTTTATCTCAACCTTCTGCTCCCCGGGAGGAGATAATTCACCACGATATATAAAAACCCAGTTGAGGTGGTTTGCGTGACTGAAGCTCCGGGTGCGATAGAGGGCCTTCCCAAGCTGGGGTGGCGCGATCATTTGAGGATGATTTGATCACACCAGGATATGCTGCATATTTTCATTCTCAGTTTTCAAACGGTGAACAGGCTCAACAGCACAGGGATCAAACTCCACAGTTAATGTGAATGTGGGCAGAGTTCGCTGACCACCAAAGCTGTTTCTGACCTGTTTCCTACGAGTGAGTTGCTTTTACACACACAGAAGCTGACACAGAAATCTAAATGGAAACAGACTGTTTTAAAGATTACACATGAGCAGCTTCAGCATCTGCATCTGCAATAAATGCTTCCCTCAAAGGCATCTTGGCGGTTCGTAGTATCGACACACACATTTTTCCAGGCTATGACCTTTATGGCTGCATGTCTGCTTCTTTGCACACTTAATAGGCCTATGGTTTGCAGTTTACCATATCACAACTGTACTCCATGGACCTCTGTTAATGTATTTTCTATACGGTTACAGGACTGGCAATAGAAATTGAGCCAGGATAGTTGGTTCCACTACTGTCACCTGAACCATCAGCTGGTCATTCATCCCTTCATTTATCTTCCAACCACAAAGGTCACGCTGCTGCGTTGCTTGTCTCCTGCTGGCAGGCCTGCCGTGCACTGCAACGGATGATATGTGTTGGTTATGTGATGGTCTGATCATCCCACGCTCCCCACAGGCTGCCTGCGTGTGTGCTGTAGGTTGCGTGTGTGTGCTTAGGTGGATAGTCAGAGGTACAGAAGCATCAATTGTCATCTTCATTTTCACATGACTTTCACATGGGTTATCAACTTTCCCCTCAATCCCATTTCAAGTTTGTCCTTTTATTTTTTTATTTTTTTATCCCTTCATAGAGATCAACACATCTGTTTCTGTCCCATCTGGATCCCATGGCTTCATGTGGTTGCCCACTCCCTCCACACTCTTTCGCCTGTCTTCCCCCGTCGCTCTTACTAACTCCTCTCTTCCACATCCTCCTTATTTTCTCTCCACTACTTTACTATACAACACCACAGATCCCTCTTCTTTCCTTTGCCATCTCCGACCATCCAACCGTGTGTCAGACTCCAGAAGTGGTTTTACATTCAAGTCTTCACCTCCCCCACCCTGCATATCTACTGTATGTGTGTCCTGCCACTTCCACTGCCACTCAGACACCCAGGCACACAATCACAGCCTCAACCCTTAGGTCTAGATAAGATCCAATCAAATCCAACACACAGAAACTCCCCATCTCCCTCTCATGACCTTAGGCATCGGTCATTTCTATGAACATGGCGGGCTGTGTTATTGATCATCCCATCTCTACTCAAGAGGATGGAGCTGAAGGTTGTTACACGGTGGTGCTACCCCGCTGAGACCGAAATGATTACCATTTAGTGTGTGAAAGCTTTGAATGTCATTTGTGCAGAGCAGTGCCTTTAGCCACGTCGGCTGGGTGGTGAGCCGGAGTCTTGAAGAATGGCAACCCCCCCCCCCCCTCATCTCTAGAACAGTGGCAAAGGAAAGGTCACTGTGACAATCGATACACTGCCTCTCCCAGTTTGCCTGGTTCTGCTTCAGTGCGTCACACTAATCAGCCTGCTGCTCGGATTGAGAGGAGAATTCAGGACCAGATAATCAGGTGGGAATGGAAAGAGGAAGGCTTGACTAACTCTCAGCCACATTCAGCGTCTGTAGTTTTAATGCATCTGGCATTGTCATCGTTATCCTTTCTTTGCAATCATCTTCTTCATGATAAATCCAAATTATTCTTTATTTTGGTCTCAGGTTTCTTGTCTCCGGCTCCTTTTCCTTGTGAAGGTTTTATTGTCTCTTTGGGTATATCAACAGCAACGTGTGTCTTAAGTGGGTTCACACTAATTGCATTTGGCTAGGGCGTGCTCTCAAACACACACAAACACAAGCACGCAAACAGACAGAGAGAGGTATCTCTGGTCAAATTAGAAGCTCTCCAGTTTCACTCTAACATTACAGGAACCACAGTTAACCTTCTGTTTAGCCACACTGGCAAACAGCAAGCCAGCACGGTGTGGAGTGATGTGTGAGCACACGGTCACATCTGTATTTATCAGATTTTCTCTGACCCAACCCATGCCTCCGTTCTTTGCAATGAGCTCGTTTCTACGGGCTGCAGTTGGCTATTTCTGGTTTTCACTGCTCTATTATTAATAAGCATTTTCATTTCAGTTTGCATTAGCACGGTTTCCACAGCGTTCAAAAGCCTCGGGTTTCTAATTATGGCCTGAGAGAGGAAATTGTCCGCAAAAAAGTTCAAAATCAGTATAAGCAGCACATGATATGTCAAGCTATTAACTTGCAAGTACCCATTACACTCAGTTGCTGAAACACATTATAAATGAATAAAATATATTGTACATTTGTTCGGTTCTACTTTCAGCGGTGGATTAATATACATTGGGTGGTATCTATGGGGATCTAACTCAAAATAAACTAAATGGCCGTGTTCATGGTAATAAAGTAACATATCACCTCGTGCAACTTGTGGCTCATTGATGTGTTTTTCATATTTAGTTGACAATATATTGAGCTTCATGGCACAGATTAATTAACTATATCATACTTTGGCTACATTACTTGAAAGATATCAATTCAGAATGCAGTTTTTGTGCAAATTTTGACAGTGAGAAATTAAAGATGAACAACATAAGGCCCCCCTACAAAACAATTGGATCCACCATACAAGCTCAGTTTTGTGTCAAAAGTTCCACAAACAGCAATCTCTGGCTGGAAACCTTCCTGTCACCGACCCTTTAAATGTTATTGTTTTGCTTTAATTCGTCTGAATCATTAAATCCCTCGACGTTCAACAATGGAGTCGGATGATACATCCGGACCACATTTTAATGAAGGCAGTTATTTGAGATTGATTGTATTTTGTCTGTCAAGCCAGTGCCATGAACCCAAACATGACATTGTCTCCATCCCATTTGGTACAGTAGTATATGGTCGTAAATGGGAGTTGGGGAGAGGGGGATACTGGGATAATATGGTGAATTTATTGTCCATGCCCCCCAAGGGGCTTCTTCCCTCTCTCCTCTCTTCCTCTACAACAACAGGAGATTTCTTGGTGGGAAAACTTACAGCAGGGGTGAGACTACTGCAATGTCCTTGAGCCTTTTTTCTTGTTCCTGCTGTCATCTCCAGTAGGGAAGGACTGTGACTGAATCCTCCTGGCATTTACAGACGCAGATACTCTTCCTACCAGCAGGGAAAGTCTAAGGACACAAATAATACCCTCAGGGCTGTTGTGCCCCTCATCTTCTTTCAGAAGTCTTCCAGCTGTTCAGACTTATTGGTGTCTACTGGAACACTGCTAACATCTGTCCCATGTCTGCCAGTGATTGATGTCGGCCACAGTGATATCAGCAATATCACAAACACATATGAACACATGTATCTGATGTACAGAGAACACATGGGCCCATAACCAGATATGTGCACATGATAGCTTTATTGGCTGTCACCTCCGCTGTTCAAGTTCTTTTTTGGAAAATTTGCAATCTTGGCAGTCAGATTTCCCATAAATCTAGTATTTTTGTGAAATGTGATGACTCAAATGTATCCCTCTTTTGCATTAAAAGTGAGTAAATATGTCATGCCATCACAAGGACAACATAAAGGATTTAAGACAAGATAAAATTTGCTTTTGGAGGTATGAAAGTGTCAGGTGAACGTCTATCCTTCACTATTGGATGTTGTAGTTGAAGACAACATGGAGTTGAGGGTGCTTTAGCTGTTACATGCTAACTGGCACACTAGGGGGTGAAACCAGATGCTTTAAGCAGGACAACTTAATCCTTTTGTTCCACTCTACTTAATGATAACATAGAAACAACCTTTCTGGATGAATTCAAGGGACTTTAATCATCAATTACACTTTAAAATGAACTAAATGTCATTGTTTGAAAAAAATCTTTTGGTGTTTCCTCTAGTTACAGTGAAATATTTTACCCAAAAAGAAGCTGGCTACTTGTCAGTTTCAGATTTGACATGTGTTGCCACTTTAACCAGTGAACTTATGTGACCCAAATTATCTGGCAGTGTACTCTGGAATCTTACCAGTGCCAGATGCATTTCTTTGCATGGTGCTGACTATGATGTTGCAGAGAGGGGTGGTTGACCCTCATTTGACCTTATTGATTATCACTTTATCAGTTTGGCCCATTTACTGTGTAGTGTTGCTTTGTAGTAAAACAGGAAACAGAGATGGGCAGTGAAATGCTGATTCAGCAAAACATACAACACATTTAAGAGAGGAGAAACTCAGAAAAAAGACCTCTGCTCTAATTCACATTCCATGTGAAACACTGACCAGCGCTCCTAATCATAAGATCTCTTCATCGTACCAAACACTTCATAAGGGAAGGTCAGTTAATCCGGTATAGAAAAGAATAGCATTTTATGCCATTGGTTTTTCCATTCCCTCTGCTTCACAATGGTTACAGTTTCCTAAAATCAACATTTCCAATCTTGACAAAAAAAAAGAAAAAGCCATGAAACCTTTGGAGCCAAATACCTACATTGTCTCCAAGCCAGATTTACAGAGGAACCACAACACTATTGTTCTCTGAGATGAATGGACAATATGTCTTCGACAGCCCAGCCGAACTATTTCCTTCCACGTATCGACTGTGCCTGGGTGACCTCTCTCATGGGCTCAACACACATCAACTAATCAATGCAAACTACAGTGATTTGAACAAGCATCCCTTTTAAACTGTATTAGTTTCAGAAAATGAATCGTTCCACATTTAGGAAAAATGCTTCTTCCCTTTCTTGTCTAAAGTTAAATGAGTGTCCTTTAAATATAAGCCAGGAGATGATCAGCTTAGCGTAGCATGAACAAAACAGGGGGGATACAAGTAGCGTGCTCTGTCCATAGGTAAACAAATCTCCACTGCTCAAACTCAAAGATAACAATTTACATATTGTATGTTTGTCAGGCTAGCTGTAACCCCATTTCTTTGTTGCTATGCTAAGCTAACAGTCTGCTGGCTCTATAGCGTCATAGATTTGAAAGGCTGAGATCAGTAATAGCTGAAACTGATAACTATTTTGTTACAATCTTCATCTTAACTTCTAACAGTGCATTGGTTCATTGTGTATGGACCCCTGTCTATATAGTGTGTTTGTGGACGAGGTCTCATGAGTGGACATGACCATTAAAATACTCCAGGAAGTAAATTTAGCAGGCAACAAGTTTTGAACAGTTTCGTCAAGCTTTGAAGAGGTCTGCTGCTGCCCTCTGTATTTAAAAAAAATGTGCCAAGCACCCAACCAGCACATGCACTGCACCAGCTACAAGCACATGTCCTAAACACAGATTTAGAAAATTACAGCCTGCGCATAGAGCTCTTTAAGAAGCGAACACTTTCTCTGATGCAGTTTATTATAAAGCAGACCACATGCCAGCACACGTACACACACACACACACACACACACACACACACACACACACACACACACACACACACACACACACACACACACACACACACACACACACACACACACACACACACGCACACACACGGTAGCCCATATGTATGTGCAGTGGACTGAGGTCTGCTGAGGTCAGCAGTGTTGGTATAGGATATCCTGTTGATGTCACTCCAAGGATGGGAATGGAGGGAAGACACAGCTGGAGTCGGTAAGTGTGCCTTCTTGATCCTGAAGTGTTTGTTGAAAATAGAAAAATTACAGCTCACAACTGTCTCCCCTTAAATATTACAGGTTAATGAAAACGCTGAACTTTGTATCAATGACAAGATAAGTCAAGATAATATGTGTCTATAATCAGTTTGGATGCAAAACTCAAGCATAATTACAGCCTGAAAATGCTCCCTAATACTTGAAAGTAGAGATTTTGTTGAGATAAGAAGTCCTTGATCCACTGACAATGAAACATTGACTTCACAAGCCCCCTGATTGCTCTAATAATTATCTTGCTTACTCCAATATCTTGGAACCCAGAAAGCAAAAGCAAAACCCAGTGCTTTATCTGATCATATGCATTTATATTTGTGGAGCTATTTATTGTAATCAATGCAACCGGTCCTGCTATCTGATTGCATCTGGAATTTGAATCCAGAGAAAGAGCCTTTCCAGGCCCCTCTAGTCCCGCACAAAATAAGGAAATGATAGATTTCAGTGAAAGAAGAAACAAGAGGGTAAGTCTGTCAACATGCAACACTTATCCAATTTACCAAAATGTTTTATTGCTAGCCAAATATGGAACAATGGTTTTAAGTGTTCCAACTTTCTTGAGTTAATTTTTGGAGACATGCACTTCACCGTTATGTGCCAACAACAGGCTGAGGCTTAGCGAGCTAAACTTTATTAATGACTGAGGATTTGTCAGCGTTCTGACAGTTTTGGGTCTGGGCCACAGAACTGCGCCTTTCATATCTCAGATCTTAGTATGTCGGGCAGAATCTCTTGGGAAGGGTGCCTTTCGGGTGACACGTCCAGAACTTCTAAACACCAATATGTCATTGTCAATATCATTCTTTCTCTGTACTTTTGTGTAATTATCGTGAACAAAATGGTGCCGTAGTCAAGATGATTTGCAGCTTCTATCCCACAGCAGTGGCCGTTTACAGCAAGTGTTTTTTAAAGTTATGACCACATTTTCCATAAACTGCTTTTTTTCGCAAAGAATATCTTTACTTCTTCTGGTTGAGAGTTTTCATCTTTGCTTTACTGCGGGAGATAAACACACTGGATTTTTTTTTAAATCTTCCCTTCTGTCATTGTAAGAAAGCAGTGTTCAGTGTGTGCGGGAAAAGCAGGGCCATTATCTTGATTTGAATCTTGGACTGATCCATGAGGGTTTAGTGAATTTAGAATTGGAGGCACAAAATTGACTTATGGGGTATCAGCTGCAAATCTCTCACAAGTCTGTCGACAAAATCATTGAAAAACGTACCTCACATTGATTTCTTGATATGAAAATGCTGTATTTGGCATCAATTGGGTGACAAAGTTCTTCAATGTTTTTTTTTAATGAGTGAAAGTTGGAAGATCTGAAATTGAGAGCAATTCAATTGCATCTCAACGACTCTCAACATGGCCGGCGTCTCACAGCTAACGCTGCTAACAACGCTAAAAGTACAAGCTACGGTGAAAATGCTGCCAGAGCTAACAGTGTTTACTTGAGGGGAAACAGGAGGGTGGGTGCTACGCGTCCGCAACAACTGCTAGCAAAACAAAGAAGAGAGAAGCTCCGAATACAACACACACAGAGGGAGAGGACTTCATTCTCTGCTCAGATAAACGATGCCCCATTATATATTTACGTAGCAAATAGTTATTTGCTGCTATATTAATGCTCAGAATGTTAAATGCAGCTCCTTTAAGAAAAATGTTTGGGGAGGGCACGTGGGGACACAAGAGTTAGGTAACGAAGAAAAAGAGGGTGGGTCAGGGCCAGCTGAAGAGGACAAGAATTCTGAGACGACACTGTCACTAAAATGAAAACCACCTGTAAATTTAAATCACTGAAGAAACCTGACTCTTCCCTGTAGCCTGGGACTGATCACACTGTCTTCGGGGAGGTTATGCAGGATCAGCTCCAAGTGAGACTCTCAGAAATTAGAAACTTTATCCAAATAACACTGCCTTATATTAACATTCACACGCGCGCAGACACACACACACACACACACAGAATGCAGCCACACAGAATGCACAAAGTAAACCGCTTTTTTTTGGGTCATTTCTGATAATATCCCTTAAGGTTTTCGGGACATACCATTCATTTGTTTCCTGTCAGGTTCAATCTGAAATCTTCTTGGGCGTTCCTTGCAAGCCAATCTCCCATTGCACTAATATCTCCCTCAGAGAACCACCACATCAGAGGGCGACAGACCTTTAGCATTAGCCAGGACAGAACAATGCTGGCATGTTCAGCAGTGAGGCACATGGACAGAATGAAAGAAGGAACAAGAGGAGCCACAAGCCATACAAAGGGTCTCGTTGAAGTCACAGCCCCCTGCCATCCTTATGGTAGAAATCTTTACAGCCAATGGCTGGCTCATTTTCACAGGGAATCTGTCGCTTTCAGGGTGTTTTTCAAACAACCCATGGACAAAATGCATAGTGAAATATTATTCCTTTATTCTCGTAGTATAGACAAGAACACCCTTGAGTTCCCTTGCGTTCAGTGTCAAGAGTTTCTTTGTGGTCACACTGAACACATGGTGCACACTGCGAGGTGCCCCAACAGTCATCAAAGAAGTTTCAGCGTGTGCTTATTGCAGTGGATGTAATGTTGTACAAATGAGACGGCCTGTTAGGCTTCCTCTCACACCTTCAGCCCCACATGGCACCCATATTTCCCCTCACACACTCTCACGCACACGTAGAAAGAGTGCTTAGCATAGCACAATAAGCTCATAACTGTCAAAGACGTCCATTTTTCAAACTCCTTCCTGTCTTTGTTGTCGAACCCACCGCAGCTCTCTCTCTCTGATGTTCAGGAACTTAACCAGTCGGAGTGCAGGTGAGTGTGTGTGTAGCTAGTATCAGAGGCCAAGCTGGTAAATGTTATGAAGCTAAAAGCACCAATCAGCAATCACCCAAGGCAACAGCATGTGGTGAAAATCATGAGGACATAAATTAGAATTTGACGACCAAAAGAGTTGGGAGAAGAAAGAAAGGGAGATTTGGGAGTTTTCTTTTTGGTGAACAGTGGTTTCAAGTAGTTGAGTCAGGCGGCAACCTGACTTGAAAAGTGAAGCCAATGCAAAAGTGCCTTAAACTTGGATTCTTAACCATCATGGGTGACTCCTCTGTTTGCAAAAAGAAATCAGATTGTAGCCTATTAGAAAATACCCTACTTCTGAATTCATTTATTACCTCAGTAAAGATTGTAAACGTGAGTTTATGGTCTCGCTATAGTTTCAAGTCTTCTACAATAAAGCATATCGTTCATTTCGTAAATGATGGTCCCACTTAAGAGAAAAATACGATAAATCAGGTGTGGCTGTGATTAACATGTTGCGACCACATCATTTTCCAGTCTGGGTTTTGTTTTCGTCTTACAACTTTAACCCTTTCACTGTGTGTTTTTGGTTCATGAAAGTTAATTGTAACCGTTTTGATGACCTAAAAATGTCTATTTCATGTGACGTCTGGTTGCAAAAAAAACCAAGATAGAGACGGGAAAAATGTTGAGCTCGAGGTTTCAAAACGGCAGTCCACAAACTAATGGATGATTAAAAGAGAAGTGAACTTCGTATTTGATTTGCTAAAAAAAGTTTATTTTGTGAATCCCAGTATTAGATTTAAGCTGATCAGCAACAAAAACAAACTCTGTGGATGACCTCACGAGAGCAACTTAATGCATTGACTCTTTCAACAATGACCCATTTACTGAGATGATTCACGGTGATGTTATTTCTTTTGTAATCCTTGATCATTGATAGAGCTGGAGCAGATTCTTTCTGTTTTGCATGATTTACATCCATCTGCATACCGGCTTTCTGAGTTTACCAGCACTCTGGATCCTTTGTCTTATAAATGATCTTCGACATGCCTTTGTAGAATTTCAGGGCTTAATCCAGGGCTTAAACTTAATCCATCATGTAATACAATTTCATTCCAAGCAAAAGTAGAAAAAGATGTGTGTCTTCTTCAATTGTTATTTTTGAAATATTGTGCTGAAGCTGTGAGAAAGGCTACATATTGTTGCTGTGGTGGATTGGAAGTACTGTGGCGTTGTCAATGAATGCATGTTGAGGTTTCCAATTAAAATCATTTTTTCATTTTTTGTGCGTGTAAGCAAGTTTTCACAGTTTATTTTCCTGTTTCTCTGAAAAATGTCCCACGTGCTATATCTATGTATTCCTGTAGTGTGTGTATGCATATGTGACTCACTCTACACCAGTCTCTCAGCAGTCTGCAGTTGATGGGAGTCACACCTAATACATTACGTAGAGGGGATTCTTTTTTAAAATATGTTTAGTCATTAAAATAGTTAATTGTTGGGTTGAGCTGACTTTCACGACTTTCAACCACATACTCTGTAATAAATTCAACTCTGGGAAGACTTGGGACAAGTTTGTTGGTCTCCAACACATATGTGTGAGCTTGACAGAATAAACGCATTTATGGCTATGTCAGCTTGTCATTACACTCATCTGATTAACAGTAAATGAGGAAGAGTCATCAGTTAGACGTGCACAAATGGAGGTGATTAAATGTGAGGAATACATTTTCTTTCTTTCTTTGCTCAGCTTTTTAATGTTCTGTGCCATATAAAACCTCCTTCTTCTGCTCCTCATGCTTTTAAATAAACACACACACTTGGACGTCACAGATACACACACAAACACACACACCAGCTGCCACCGCTCTCAGACCGTCTCGTCTAATCTCAATCTTGCTCTGTTTATTATTCCTTACAAGCAACTTCCACCCTCTCCATGGAAACGCTCACTATCCCTGGCAATTTGCTGTCTAATCCGTCGTCAGATTGCACTAAAATAGTCCTGTGTACGGTGATTACAGAGTTATGAAATCAGTGGTCACTGTGATGTGGACAGCCGGTGGGTATCCTGAGCTGTGCAGCAGATTTTCTGGTTGTGGTTGCACACACACCACCTTGCTTTTCCATTTAGGGCTATCTGTGTGTGCAGAGAATGATGGGAAACACAGTGACCACTCTGTCCCCATGTAAGCCCTGCACATAACCGCCTCTATGGCACGGGCATGATGGTGTATTTGAGAGTGTGTGCGTGTGTGTGTGTGTGTATGAAAGCTACAGTCGTTAAATAATATACAATAAAAGCATGGAAGATTTGGTAATAAAAGAGTAGTTGCCTTGACGAGAGACAAGCAAACTCCCACTTGCCACAACCTCCATATTCCCAAATCCCTGCACCCCGCACCCGACACACTTCACCAACATGAAACAGACTGCCTCTGCAAGGCACGGTGATATTTCAGATGAAAGCATTACGTCGTGCCTCTGAGGCAAACTACAATTAGGTTAAGAAAGGAGGGGAGCGTCAGAGAGGGAAAAGAACAAAACCAAAAAGGAGAAAGGTGCCAGCTAGGGCCACGTGGGTTGTATAACAAATGACAGCACCCTCGAGCATCCAGGTTTACAGAACTATCTGGCTTCGAGAGCAGGCAATATGATGTCATGATGATGTCGACCTGCTCAGAGGTGATCGTCAGCTCACTGTTTGTGTGGCACCTTTACTGAAACATCGAAATGAAGGTATGTGGTTGCAGACAAAGATGAGGAACTATTTTACCGAGCCTGAGAGGGTTGCATGTAGCCAAATTAACAATTTTTTTTTTCTCCAACAACTTAGTGTTGCGTGCCAACATCAGCGATCCCATTGTGCTCAGTGGTCCCTGTGTGATGTTATGCTGAAACCTCCACGAATCACACACAGTATAACTAACTATTAGAATGCAGTGTTGTGATATAAACAGATACAGGACACACGGAGGTGGAACTAAAACCACTCTTCTTGTCCTACAACACTAATTTGATCAAAGGGCGTCCCTGCCAAGATGTCAGAGTAATCTTTTAAAGCACTTTTTCACATTTGCTGAACCATGCAGCTGCATGTATTCTATTCCCAAGCTCATATGGAAGTAGGCTTGCTGGGATAAAATGAAAAATTAGCTGCCACTGTTGGCTTCTTTGGACATTTATAGTGATCTCACTCATTTGCTATTATTCAAACGAAAGATCGTGGAAGTAATAGCTGTTGCAAATGTTTAAATTACAGCAGTGCATAGCCAGATTTTTTTTTTTCAGTCTATGGGTTGTGAGAAAATATTTTGGAGCATTTGCAAATACCTATACTGCAAATTGGAAAGCTCTGCATACTTTGTGTTGTGGCCTCACTATTCATGAACTTGTGGCGGTATGTGTGCTAAAAAACCAAATGTTCAATAAAAGAGAACTACGGCTGTAAATTGGAGAATACCTCCCTTGTGGTGGGTAATCACTGGTAGCTCACACAGCTCTCTTTGTAACGCCAAAGGCCTTATTCCAAAAAAAACATCACTATACTGTCGGCTCCAAGCGGCCTACCTGGACCTTGAGTCGTGCAAAAGTATTGTTTACGATTTCCTCACCAGTCAAAACGGTTTACAGAGAGCATTTAACAAAAGTCATACATGCATCCAAAGTCTCTCTACGTCTGTTTTGAATCAAAGCCAACGAGACTCAGTTGCAGTTGTTGGTGGAAAATGCTCACAACTTGGCCGGGACCTTGCAGTGCTCTTTTTGTCTCTGAGAAATGAAGCGTAATTGAATAAATATGTCACGTAGAAAGAGTGTTTAGATGGCAGACAAGGCACAGTAAATATTTGGGTCTTGCTGACTGCCGAGCGGCCGGCGGATGAGAGAGTTAAAACCTGTGTGGAGGGACTCGCCGGGCAAAACACGACATGAGCTTGGTGCAGTTTAGTCATGGTGTCACGAATATGCTTTCTGATTTCACGAATTTGTATCGTATGTTATTGGCATCCTCTATAATTTCATACACTGCAACAGTATAACTGCAGATGAGAATTGATGTCAAGCTACACTGATCATTGTGTTAATGGATATACTTTGCTTTCTTTCATTTCCTCCTGAGTAAAGAAATAGGGAAACAAGAACATTCACTCCAAAATGAAGTTTAGAGAGATAGTTTTGGGAAAAACACGACTGGCATTCACGAAACACTGAATTTGAAAAACACACATCATCAGTGGCTCCTGTCCGTCTCCAGCTCTTATCAGTGTGGAGTCTGGACTTAACCTTGTTAACCATGTTTACTGTGCACCCAGGACTGTCTCAATGTGCTGGTGAAATTACCCTCGTCTCTCTCTTCATGAACCATTTAGTAAAAGGAGACCTTGGATGATGCAGACTGCACGGTCACATGCTGAGGGTCGGACACGCACCGGTCACATCTCTACATCGGCGGAGATGTGCTCGATGAAGAGATGAATAACCCCCTGTTTAGTGGTCGACACGCCTTGAATGCTCCAAAGTAGGTCTAGTTGAGACACTCTGCAGTGCTGATGGGCTTTCAGAAGCAAAAGTAAAGTTCTTGGAAGAGACAAGCAAACTTAATTTATTACACAATGTTTGGGGATTTAACATGATTTCACAAGTTTCTTTTAATGGTTGGAAAAGGCTGCTGGATTTGATGCTAGCTGCTTTTGAGAAATAAAACGGCGTTGGTGTTAACCACAAACATACAAAGTTCACCATTTTTTCTACATCCACCTAATTATTACCCTACCTGCCCTCAAACGGTGTTTGGCCGCAGTATGTATATTTGAACCACGTCTAGATAACCACTTCTAAATCCAAACCATTCAATCACATGCTGCCCTATGATCCACTATGACGTACACACTTTACAAATGTGAGGGGGTGGCAGGTCACACTGGTCATGTGATGAGGTGTGACGAGGCACCGAACAATATGGCATCCGTCGCAGGATGTGTTTCTGTTCCGCTGGAGTGAAAGGTCAAAGCCCTGTTATCTTCCTGGGACAACACTTCGGTGCAACAATAAACAGGAAGCAGCTGATCAAGAAGGGCAACGTGAGGAACGACTTATCTCCCCCGACGCACTTGACCCTGTCATCTTCCTCTTCCTCTGAAGTCCCTGACACACACTTTACGGGCTGACCCAAGGCTCAGACGTCCCATAACACACGCACCACACACGTATATACATAAACAAAAGAATAGTTGTCACATAAAGCTGCAAATTCTATTTTGGGGAACTACGGATGATCGGAAGGGAGGGTGTGTGTGCCTGAGTTCTGAGAGTGAGGATGCGGTCCAGAACATTAACTTTCTGCATGCAAAGAGAGATCAGATCAGTTAATAATGTGCAATTTAACAAACGAGCTCTGGGTAAAATAACACCCTTTATCATCTCTGTTAGTTTAGTCCACAGACACACACACACACGCACACACACACAGACTAGTTATCAATTCACTCTAAATATGGAATCACGGTGGCGCATTAACGGGCACAATTTTATAACAGTTCCACGCAGCAACACATCTGGCTCGCAACACCCACTAAATCTGTCCCCGTCTCTGCTGCTTTATGCGTGTGGTGAGTGAGCGAGGGTGGTGTGTAGAGGTGCGACTCACTCTTTCCCACGATGCTGTGCATCAGCAGGCCAGCAGCGGGGAAGGAAGCAAAGGGGGTGGAATGGCAAACACACACACACACACACACACACACACACTGAGGACACATTCAGGAACCTCCTGTGCCCATAGTGCAGAAGCTGGCCAGTAGATGGGCTCATACAGGAAGTTCTCAGCTTTGGCTACTTCCTGTTTGCTAGACGTTTGTATTAGAAGCACAATGGGGGGTAGAGAAGCCTTTCAGCAGTTATTCACGACATTTAATGAACCAGTATGAGAATACTCCAGTATTCTATCGCTGCTATAGCTGATTGTTCGCTTTTGCACACTCGGTTTTAGTCACACTGACATTTCAGCTTTCCCTCACTTTATTCCTATACATGGAATATTCCTTGATCAACAGTTTACTATTACCACAATACACTGTAGAGTGTACTGTCATACATACAGTAGGTTTTATATTTTTATAGATACATCTGCCCGGAAACTGTTTTGCAATTACAAAATATTTTTTTATTTATTTATTAATCTATATATTGTGCATTTTTTAACACTTAATATTTTGGTTACTCTGTTACTTTGCTTTTTGGTGTGTCTTGCTGCTGTAACATATACATTTTCCCCTGGGGATGAATAAAGATCTATCTGTCTATCTGTCTATCTATCTATGAAAAACTGTTATTTTAGTTCCATTAAACCTATGTTTCATGGTCGCCAAGGTTGTACAGCAGCCAGCAGCTTAGTAGTTTCCGCACAGCCTAAACAATCTCAGTTTTTAAATCAAGACCGCCCTGATTTAGTGGATAGAGGGAGGAAGGGAGGTGTCATGGCGAGGTAAATCAGCGAGGAGGGGAAGAGTGTGCAGAAGTGGAGGGTGCAGTCTGCAGGTATTGTGTTGATGTAAAGAGATCGGGGTGATGAAAAGAGAGAAAAAGAAGGGAAGAGAGTTAAATTAAGATGCCTCCTGTAGTTGACCAGTGGGATTACTGATTACTGTACCTTACAGAACTATGATAAGAGTTCCACCACAAATTGCATAAACCAGTATAACAGCCGATAAGTTATATTTCGTTGGAGAGCTATTAGAGTACAACAGAGGGAGAAAACCTCAGATGGACTATGAGCAATATATTTCCTCCATCATACAAAACCTGGAAGCTCGTCACAGGAACTGTTTAATCTCCCACTCTACACAGAGAGAATGGGGGTGTTAAACCTGGACTGCTTCTTTCCTGTTTTCACTCTTTACCTCAAGATCGCTGCTCGATAAGGAAAAAGTTACGACCTTCATGCTTGAATGTAATAAGATAAGATTCTCAACAAATGTTCAGTTTAATGCTGGGAGGCCTTGTTCAGGTGGAGCTTGCCAAGTGGAAGCAGACCATCCTCTGATGTAGAGCCTCTGAAGTTACAACAGTGCAGGTTTTGACATTTCTTTCAACTCCAAGCCCATTATGAGGGTGACGTAATTCAAGATAAGGATAAAATATGAAGCTCAGAATTAGCGAAAATCTGCACTGAGTGAAAAGAAATTGTAATGATGGATTTTGGAAAGTACTGCACTGTATATAGCGGTTACTTAAGGGGTGAGTGGCTGCCATGATGGTATCACAACTTTAAATATTTTATTTCAGGCATAATTTCCATTTGGATGTGGAACACTTTGTGTGATATCATTCTGCGAAGCTCTGGGGAAGTACTCTGACCTCCTAATAACAATGCCCTTTTCCTGTTCTGTCATTCCTCGGTCTATTTATCCTCACAGTCCCTAAAATAGTCCAAATGCTGCACAAGTACAGGCAGCTCACACAAACAATGCACATGTAGAAATCACTGAAATGGCTAAAAAGGTCTGGAGGAAACCACACATAACCAACAGGAAATGTGGTGCCAACACCCAAACAAAGTGGAAACACTGACTTGTTCCCTTCTGTTGGCGGAACAAAATCAATTCTCTGCATTCGATACATCCAATTCCTAAAAACCTTGCTCTTGGTCCCCTTTTAGTGGCATCTGCAGAAATGCACTACGTAGTAGCTTTGAAAGACAAGCCAAAGTCATTGGGCCGGTGTGTGGTTGCATGGTAGGCAGGCTGGCCTCAGAGTAAAGTGAGCTATAATAATCTCCCTAAGAATACCCTGCAGGCACAGATGAAGACAAAATACAACTGTATTTGTCGCCAGTGGCAAAGGAAGGCACTTGAGAAAAAAAGACCAGAGAAAGTGCCCATAGTGTTATCGTGTGATGAGTAGAGGTGAAGCAAGAACAATATTTCAGTTTTGTAATAATATGACAAGCTCCTTTCCAGCGTGAAGGTAATATTTGCAGGTAAAGTTAAGAAGTGTGTAATCAAAGCCCTCAAAACTTTTCTAACCTAGTAGCGTACTGTTCACTTTTTGAAAAGTTGAATCATTTCCTAAATCAGCTAAGCACTGTAGTTTATAGCAAAAGTTACTCAAACAGGAGTACATAGCGCATTACTTGGGGATGGATTACAGTGCATTTGTTAATTCTACTGAATGAACATGTTACCCACTTCAAAGGTGTTGCTCATTTATGTGTTTTAATGTGTTTTAATAGTTGTTCAAATGTATTAAGCTTTGGCTGCATAGGCAACACTTGTTAGCAAGATCGATTCATTGTTACTTTTGTTTTTTTAATGGCATTTGTTGACAATAAGAAGAAATGTAGAATATTGCCAGACTTCTACTTTAAAACATTGAACTGTGAATAACAAGGGATCTTTGCTCACAAGAGTTAAAGAACTCTTTTTGAATGAAACCCTGGTCAATGCCAGACAGCGATATTTTGGCCATGGGAAAGGAAGGTCTGATTAAGCCACCACTGTTTCCTCTCTTGGCACGCAGAGTCTCTGAGTGCAACTGTGACCTCATCCCATCCTGCCGCACAGGAAAGGTGGATCAGATTGCCGGGGCAGACACCTGCATGGACACAGGGTAGTATGTTTGGTCGAGGGAGAAAGAGACAGAGTCAAGTGACAAAAATGAGAAAGTTGAAGTATGTGCGGTACTGTAAATTTAGACTTGCGTGTCAGGAAAAAGAATGACTACCGAGAGATGAAGTGATAGCAGTTGAATGAAATAAAACATGGTGGAAAGAGACACATTAAGCCGTTTTATGGGTGGAGCTGCCAGGATATACAGAGCTAGGATATTGTGTTGCTTGCCAGTCAAGGGGTTTCCTTTCAGGCACATTCCCAGAGGATTTTTGCAGAGAGGAAAAATACATGTTATGTTAGATTTCTCACCAGATATTTATTTTTCAGTGATGAAATCTTAAAACTTGTTTCAGTCTACTGCACATGCAAACATGCCAATTTGGCTAATTTGCTGCTTTGATTCACATCGCAGTCCTGCGCTCAACTGTGTGTGTTTGCATAGGAGCAAGAGAGAGACCCAGCCAACAAGTCCAATCACACAGCCAATATAGACAGGCCCCTCCATTAGCTCCTAACGATGCATTGCCAATTGACCTTACAGCTTCTATCGTTGTTAGTTAATCACCTTGCCACACTTATTTCAATATTGTGTGAGAGGTGACCATACTGTAGGAGGTCCATGATAATTCAAATATCTACAGATTATCAGATGATGCTAGAAAGGCCACAATAAGTCATTTCTAAAGGGTCTCTGGGAATTTACAACTCTGTGACTGCTGCTTTAATCAGTTCTGTTATGAATGCATGGGGTTGGAATA
This sequence comes from Melanostigma gelatinosum, assembly GCF_949748355.1. Taxonomy (NCBI): domain Eukaryota; kingdom Metazoa; phylum Chordata; class Actinopteri; order Perciformes; family Zoarcidae; genus Melanostigma; species Melanostigma gelatinosum. Next base: position 11,105,856 of record NC_136647.1, read on the forward strand.
AAACCAAGGCTTGTCTAACACTTGACAGACTATAAAATCCAGGAGGTGTGCTAAAGGTTTGAAATGTGGACTGGAAATTATCATGGTGAGGCTGTGGATTTTGAGGTTAGAGGGAGGATGACAGAGTATGACAGAGAGAGATTTTACACTTATGAATGTGTGCGGCAACAATATAAATCTTGTGGTGGTCTCCTCCATCGTGGGGAGCCACACCAAAAGTGTCACTCGTCAGCCATCTGCAATTGGCTAAAGCTGTGTAGTTGCAACTCTGTGGCAGGTGTTCACACAACAACATTGATGCAGAATAAATTCACTCACACACACATACAGCAGTATATTCAAATTGATCAACATGTGTCTTTAAAGACGTTTAAGCTGTCAGGTATCTGTAGCCAACCAGACCTTTTCGCAAGCAACACATATTTTCAAAGACATGTAAAGTACAGTCCTCATAACTCACAACCAACAGGGGCAACGGCACAATCAACTGGTGGATTGTTTTTTATGAATTGCATTTTAAATGTTAACCCTTTGGTATGTTTTGTTCGAAATGCGAGTGTATCTGGGTCATGGGGTTCAGTCCGGAGTTGAGAACCAACAGGTGAGAATAGGAGTTTGGATTACATGTTGTATCCTCTGCAATCTTACCTAACACATGACATCATCCTAAACATGGAAAGGGAACTTGTTATGATAACAACAAAGGGCAGGAAAATAATGAATTAGACATTGAATGTTATAATCATGTTGCTGGCTTGTTAAGGATGACTGATATACAAATATCGTTAATAGCATATTTAAAACTTAAAAAAAAACTTTATTACAATATTAATTTACATTACATACATGAAATTTGACCTCTGCATTTTACCCACTAAGCATTTTTAGGAACAGTGGGCTGCTGTGAAGTGCCTGGGGAGCAACTTGGGGTTCAATGTCTTGCTCAAGGACACGTCGACATGCGGGTTGTAGCCAGGGATCGAACTTAATTCGTCAATTTATGACAAAGCCAGATATATTTTGAATTCAGTGTTGATAGGGATTTCAACTGTAGTTAAGTGCTATGTATAGGCTTCACTAGAGAGTCTAAGAGCATTATCTACTCTGTGTTAACACATTTAATTGTTTTATCAATTATTATTGAAAGGTTGAGAACATGGGTTTGTATCTCAAAGACTGCCCTCCAGTGGTTCTCTCTTCATATTTTAAGAGAAAATGTGTTGTGTATATTGATGGCTTTGCCTCCTCTCAAGCATCATTTATGTATGGCGTACCACAGAGCTCTATTCTAGGACCACTTTTATTGTCCCCTTTTAACTCCTTTTGGGCCACATTATCAAAAGCATGATATTTCATTTCATTGTTAGACAGATGATACTCAACTGCATTGTACTTGTCCTACAAACCATCAAATTGAACTAAATTATCGTCCATGCATAATTGTCAAGCTGCGATTAAGGATTGGATGGCTGAAAACGTTCTTCAGATTAAATCCTCTAAAATGGAAATCCTTATTATAGGCAGTGAGCTCATTTATGAACAAGTTCTGCCTGCTTTTGCCACTCCAGCTCAACATGTTATACTTGTTGTTAAGAACGTTGGTGTTATTTTTGGTCACAAACGCAGTTGCTATAGTCCCATGTTTAAATGCTTGCTCAGTGGTGTTTCTTACACTTGAGAAATGTCTCAGATATTTTGTTAGATAGATAGAGTTATTCATGCTTGTATCACTTCTTGTCTGGATTATTGTAATGCCGTGTTCATTTCACGAGGTTCCACATGACACTAATAATGCCATGACTGATGGTTCTATCTCCAAGTGACCACTGTCACAAATGATGAGGAAACAGGGACTTTATGTTTGCTTGTCTTTAATAGATCATTACTTTCTGGATTCACCAAACAATCTTTTGTGTCTCCTGCAGAGTTAAGTGAGCCTGAATGCATACGGTATGGTCATCATGTCATGGTCAATGTGGGTAAATGTAGACACTTACTGGTGAAAGTGTAAATGCACCATTCCCCTCCACTGACTGCAATATAATCGGGCATGTGCTCTCCCAAAGCATGAGGGGATGGATTGATTGCTGTCCTTGGCAACTGCCTCCAGCAACCCAACCATAGACCCCTCCCCATGTTCACACCTCCCACCCCCAGACCATCGCTCCATCTTCCACACCGCCTCCTCTGCTCTGGTTCAACGATGCAGGTGGAGACTTGACCTAAAATCTGGGGTGATAAATGACTGCCATCTTGCTGACGCTTGCGGTCCAAAGGGTGTGTGTGTCTGAACCTCAACCAAGCCTGCTCTGCTGCTTCCTGTCCTAGATTATAGCTGTGGAATTTTACATTCACATATCTAAAACGTAATTGATCCACCTTCAATATTAAGGCACCTATAATGTATAATGTATGTTTAATTAAAAGTTTCCAAAATATTTAATAAATTCTACTTGAAAAATAATTGTGTAGGCATGTGTTGTTAAATGTGTTGGTGATAACCTCTTGAATGAACAGTGTAATTCATCTTACATGCATGTTCATACAGATTTCATGAAACATTATACTATGTGATTTGCTTTTAATAGCTGTTAGCTCTGTCAGCACTGTTGCCGTCGTTTGCCCTGTTAGCTGCAAACTAGCTGCTGGAACAGTCGACACACGATCTGTATTGAGAACCATTGAGAATATTTGAGTGTGTTCTTTTTGGGGAGGTTTTGTAACGTGTGTGGTATCCTTTTAAATGATATCATATTATTAAGTCCCCACAAAGAAGGAAATATAAATGATGCTGTTAATGACTCATTCCCATTCATAATGTGCCATGCTGAGCTAAACTCCTCTTTTGATCAGGCATGGTGCGCTGCGCTCTTTTGTTTCAAAGACTACTTCCACTGAACGGAGCTGGGGGGCACCAAAGGCTGCTCTCCTCCTCTCTCTGCTGTATTCCACAGCCTCCCTCTCCTCTGTCCTCCCTTTTGTGTAGAGTACCCGAATAAATTAGCAACCCCAGTCGGTAATGGCAGGAGGAGGAGGAGAGTAGGGGGGCTGGGCCTTGTGGCGGAGGAGTTGGCTTTCAGTCGGTGAGGTGCACGGTGCCCTGAAGCGGCTCCGCTTTAGCGCACACACACACACACACACGCACGCACACATACACACGCCGTGTCTGAGTGACTGGATGCTGAGAGAGAGAAAACGAGGAGAGAAACGTTTAAGATCAACGAGAGAGAAGAGCATTGCGGGGCCACAGGCGGCTCCTTTCTTCTGCAGACGTCAAAGAAACCGTAGAGCTTTGCAGCTGATCGAAACGCGCTCACCTGACACGGGGACGGAGACGGATAAAAGAGGAGTAAACCACCCTACCGGTGTACCAGATTAGAAAATCCGTGGAATTGGCTCAACTGTCATTTTTGTGGATATTATGTAAAAAGGAAAAAAAGAAAGAAAGAAAAAAAGCCCGGTCCAGCTGGACAGCACGGCTCCATTCAAGATTTTGTCCCGGAGGATTGTCAGTCGTTGAGGGGGAATTGGAGACCGTTTGCATATGAATCAGTTTTGGAGGGGATATCCAGAGCGTACATCCAGAGCTGCGGAGTGGGTCAGATGAATGTAAGTGACAGCTCCTTTATTCTCATCCTCTATGTTCACTATTACATCTGATCAGTAAGGGATGAAGGTGGAGAAATGAGCTCTTCTGGCTCTCCGTATAGAGGGGTGCACCCTGCATCTGCACCTTGCATGGTTGAGCTCGTAGCTGGTCCCGGGTGTGCTGAGATATGGGGAGACCATGCTAAATCGGCTACAATAGGCTATTATACAAGATCAATGGATCATGGTGATGCAGCAGCCTCATATCGATTATTGGTCCACATCCACAGCCAAACCAGCTGAACAGCCAGGTTGTAAAAAGAGAAAAGAGTGGAGCCCCTTTCAAAATATGCTAAACATGAAGGGGAGCTTGGTCTGGTAGGCCAGCTTCTTATGGCTTATGGAACTATTTGATGATAGTAAGTCAGTGGTTTCCTACTCCAGGTTTTAGCTCAGAGCGAATACCCTTTGTTTTGGAGGGAGTACAGAACCACTTAAAGGGAAACACCATGAAGTGCACAAAGAGGGCCAGCACACTTTGGACTATTTCCTCAGGAGAACAACGGATGTCACGAGTGGAGAGAATTTGAAGTAGCCCACTGTTGTGCCCTAAAACCATTAGCTACAGCAGAGTGTGCTCTGTTGATGATGGTGTAGTTTCCACTTTTCTGTATGATTATGAAAACAGAACCAAAAAAACCGCACAGGGACTATCTCAGTAGATGATAAAGACTGTATAACACATTAAAAAAAACAAGTCCAAGAGGATGTCAGGTTTCAATATCCAGCAAATACATTCTGACACAATTGAAATATTTTTTAAACATCAAGTGGATTTATAGCAGCCAGTTCTGTCCATATATGTTTACATGGCCAACAGCTAAAAATGGGGACCCTGGGGCATATTTAAGTTCCTAACCACAATAGTTATTCCAGTCATATCTGGTGTCTGGCGTCCACAGCTCCTGGTATTCTGCTGTAAGGAGGGATACTGATCTTTGCATTATTACACTATCCACTTACAGTCTCATGTGCTCCAGCTCTGCAGCACACTGGCCTCAGCCTCTGGTCCGCACACAACCAGTAACAGTTTGGTTTCTTGCAGAGCGACGAGGCGTGCAGCAAGACATTTTCTAACAGGAACCATATGGATATCTGTTGGTGCGGCTGCATCGGGTAGAGCTTATGTTTGTGCAAACAACCTTATAATTACTCATATACAGTAGCAGTTACAATAATGGCAATTAAGCAGTTCTAGAGAATCTAGTTATATCTTTATTCTGGCAGACATAATGTAGCTTTTTAGAGGATACAATTATGAAAGGACGGATTACAAGTTTGCGCCTAGACGATCATTTAATGTGTTCTTGTGGTTGCAGCTGAAGTGTCCACTTTGAGCCCTAATCATGCCCGTGAAATGTGTTTTCATTAATCCTCAATTCATTTACAAGAAGAGCTGTGATAATTCATGTCACTCCCATTACTTCCTGTCTATCTAACACTGCCTACAACAAGCGAACCCTGTCAAGGCAGAGAGGTCTATTCGTTCCGTGAAGTGTCACGTCTTTTTGAAGAGCTTATCAACAAAGTCAACAGTCTGCTGTTTACCTTGCACTTCATGTTGTTCTATGCAGCTGGATGGTTGAGCGTGATACTGACTCTGCCAGGGTCAGGGCATTCTCATCAGGGCTGTGTTCAAAATACATGCACTCCTAAGGCAACAGCATCTGCTGAAAGACTTTATATTAAAATGTTGGGGGGGAGGTGACTGAATAGCAACCACAACCCTCCAACCCCCATTCCCTTCATTGTATATCGGATTATTTGGTGTGCATGTTGGCAGCAATGTGACATCTAACTTGGCTTGGTTTCTGCATCTTATTCTGCTCCTTGTAATGTGATAATGCTACATCGGAATCATGCTGACATACAGGCCAATATTGATAAATCTCTTTTAAAAGCTTGAATCAAAGTTGCCTTTTTTCAAGATGAAATATAATACCGCCACCCACAGTCTTTAAGTTCCTTTTTGTTTACTCTAATGGGATTACTTTTGGGAATGTTCAAGTTGAGGCTTTATTCTTCTGCAAATCTCAAGTAATCTTGAGAGTTTACTTTAAACTCTGGAGATATACAGTGTAATCAAACTGCGCATTCGCCACGCATTGACACTGAAATTCTGCTTGTACTCCCAAAAAAACCCACATAAGAAGAGAATGTCATCTTTTTGGGTCAAGTTTCATTATGTGCATGATTATATCCTATAACCCAGAGTGTCTGAATTGTTAATTAAGAAGACAAAGTCACCCCCGCGTACCATATTGCAGAGAAAACTGTAGAGAGTGAAGGGTTTTGTGTAATATCTGTTTCAGCTCATCAACTCAAGTCATGGAGTGCTGCCAACACAGAAAGAGAGTGAGGGGAAAAACCAGAAAGCATCTTCCCACCCAAATGTTGCAGCTCAAACAAAGATCTGTCTAATTGTATTCCAGAACTGTTTTTTCCTGGGTTTTGTTTTCTGCGCGTGGGAAATCAGCATCTGAGTACAAATATCCGGAAAGAGACTCTGAGGGTGTTGGTGTCTTTATTTACATCTCAGACCACCGTTTTTTAGACATAACATCAACCAAAGACTCCATTTTGAGGGGATTTCATGTAATTTATATTTATTAGGCAGCATGTGAACTTATCTTCGGTTTCCTCTAAAGCCACTTCTGTTTACATCAGCCATCCACAGCACGGCCAGGCAGTTATTAATAGCTTCAGTAGTAGAGTCATAAAATAAGATTCCCATTGATAAGGAATCCCCTTTGCTGATTGCTCCACATTTTATTAACTTTACCCTCGGGGCCTACTGGTTGCCATGGCAGCTACAATCGCCAAGTCTGCCATCTTGCTGTGATTACAATCGAGAAATTGAATTACGCTTTTCTAACATTTGAGCTGTGTGTGTGTGCTTACATGCAGAGAAAGTGGTTCCCAAATTGACATTGGAATTAAAATTCGGCTGTATCAAAGATAAAAGCATCGGGCTGTCGTTTCATAATTACATTGTTACCATCCTTGCTTCTTCAATGTTTCATTCTTGCTGCTGCCACTTTGGGAGTTAATGTTTGAAATATGAAGTACGAGGTAATACTTTTTGCAATGTTGGATCGTGTTAGAAACGTGTTCGTAATAAATAATCTCACGTACACAATCGTCCTGAGTCATACCTCATCTTGGAGGCTTTTTTTTTCTTACAGTGTACTCTTAGTAGTCTTCCCACTGGGGCAATATAGATCTTACCTTCCTACTTACAGTATGACGACCCATTTAACTGCTGCTCTGGAGAAGATATTACTGTATGACTGCCTCAACCAATCAAAGGAAATGACGGGACTCTCCCGTCAGACACAGAATGATTGACTAGCTGGAGTTTTCAGATGGTGCAATTCCATTTTTGATTGTGCTGAGGCCCAGTTATGAAGTAACCGCCATTATTCATGGTCCGGTCAGCTGAATGGCAAGGACTGCAGACACTGACTGAATAAAAAAAAAACATTCTTCACAGTGCAGAGAAGTAGGTGCTGTCTGCAAGGGTATTGGGAGACTGCTTTTGGACTATCTCCACTGTCCTTCTGAAATACAAAGTTTCAAACCTTGACTTGCTACATTATAATCTTCAAATTTGACAACAGACGTTGATCCAAACTGCCCAGCGTAGGAAGACCAGGCCTTTAGATTCAGATCTGGAATAACAACTGCTGGAAATGGGTTGTTATGTTCCTGAAGGAAGCTGCAGATGGGAGTCCTCTAAAGCTTGGTGTTGTCTCGAGTTTCCCCATCTTGCGCTTCTCTGCCGTGGGTTGGAACAGTGACACTGGCTCCCGACTGCCAAAGTGTGGCAAGATCGTTTGAATTCTGGGTTCCTCGTAGTTGCAGTGGATGGATGGAAGAAGTGAGTTTACTTCTGTGCATGAACGTTTGCACGCGAGCAAGTGTGTGGCCGTTGGATAGACCTGTGTAGTTGATGGAGAAATCTCATTTTGGCTGCAACTAATGACTATTTCATCATCAGTCAATCTCTCAATTAGTATTTTTTTTACTTATAGATGAACTGTTTACTCTTTAAAATATAAAAATCAGCATTGATAAATCATATCATTGTTGTTGGTTAATTTGATGTCTGATTCTGACACTGATTGATAAATTGACGAGCTGTTGCAGCACCGTATCCTAGTGTGTTCTATCAGATGCCAGCGGAGACACTCCTTCTCGGATCTCTTCATCGATTCTTCGAAACATGTGTGTGCAGTATATGCACACACATGTTTCTGAATGAAGTGATGTATTCATTTCATTAGTCACATGAAGAGATGAATGTGGGAATTGCTCTGAGCGAAAATGAATGAGATGTGGTAACTGCTGCCCATCTGGGTGCATGATGGATGAGAAGTGTCTAAGCTCTGAGGCTAAAACAGGGAGAGGAAGAGAGAGCCTGTGTGTGTAGAGTCTCATGTGTTTTTAATGATGTAAGTGAGATGATCTGAGCTTCTGGTACATCAAACATTTGCACCGAGCTGAGCACCGCATGCAGCGCACCGCAGCTCAGGTACAGTGCAACGTGCTGTGCGAGTTAAGGGATTCAGAGACTGGATGTGTGTGAGACAAAAGGAGGCAAAAGAAAATGTTGGCTGCAGAGGAAATAAGTTTTTGAAAAGCAGTGGCCTTTAGGAAGATCAAAAATGTTATTCTGCGTTGTTTGCCATTGATTGAGCGAGAGAGATCAGTCCTCATTTGGAGCCTCAAACCCATCAATCACATGATTTCATTGCATCATTATTAACTGATGAGTATTGATGTCTGTTTAACTCTGTAGAGCAAATGAAAACAAAGACAGACAGACTTAATTCCCAGGCTTACCACAATAAATATAATGGCGTAACATGATACAAAGGCATTCTCTTGGAGAACAGCTGTTGGCGCGCCACTAACCCGAAAGTCGATAGAGAGTTTATTAGCTAATAAGCTAAGTCGCCGTCACATATTCGGAGCTAGAGATGAGTAATTATGGATTTTGATAGTTCAGATATGTCAACCAAAGAACAACCAAATTCCTAGTCCCTCCCAGTGAAATTAAGTCTGTAGCATTTATTTTAGGGAGATACCGGCCTACTTTCACCCTGCAAATGTTTTCAACACAACTTTTTAGCGCTTTGATTAATGTTTGTGTTTTCTGATACAACAACATAATCTCATACGACTTTCTGCCTGAGGCCATGTCACTGATTATTTCATCGGGCAGAATGTGGAAAAAGATTAAAGTGTGTGCTTGCCCGTGTGTGTGAGTGTGTGTGTGTGTGTTTAAATTACAAGAGGGGTCTTCGGTTTCTCTTCTCCGGATCCTGTTTTGGCTATCAGAATGTTTTGACTTTTAACTTTTCCTCTGTTCGTTCATAAACAAATGCTGTGATTATTCTGATATAATACAGTGTGTTTGTATGTTCATGTATTTATCACATTGTGGGGACTGAAGTCTGTTCACATTGACACATGTGGGGACTTACCTCCGATATGTCCCCACAAAGTTAAACACTTATTTTAGAGTTTTAGGTTTTGAAGTATGAATGGGTTAGGTAAAGGTTAGGGTAAACATTGGGGTTAGGCATTCAGGGTTAGGATGACCCTACAGGGAATTAAAGTAAGTGAAGTGTGTGTGGGTGTCAGCGCTAAACAATCATGCCCATAATTCAAACAAATGATTTGGCAAATATTGCAAAGTAAATGCATGCTACAAGTTTGTAGCACAATGTGCAGCCAAATGAAGCCATTATGTGCTTGTTTGTGCATTTTAGAGTATTCAACTTAACAATGATGTGTCATTTCTGATTTTCACGGACAATTGAACAGGCGTTCTCCTCTCAGATAGAACTCAAATGAGTAGAGAAATTGTTTGTTTCAGCCACTGTCAGGGTATTTATCTCAGTTTCACCAATGAGGTAATGATGTTTGAGTCACTGACGTAGTTCGGCTGGAAAACCTGCCCTGTTGTGATATTAAACATACTCTGATGGGGAGCGCTGATGATTGCTGGTAGATGGCAGCTTGCTCCTTCACCTTCAGGAATATCCCGCCATGCAAACCATTTTTGTTGTTGTTTTTTTTTCCCCGCTGACCATGTGGGCCCACTCTTTGTTTTGTATTATTATCTACTTTTTGAATATTCACCCACTTTCTCCATTTTTCTTTTGAAATGATTAGTCATACACACACCCAGACACACACGCATCCATCAGAGAAGCAAAACTCACTGCACATTCACTTGGCAGTGTGGCCTTGAAGGCTGAGGGGTAAGTGAATCACCTCCGGCTGTGTTTTCACTTGCTCCTTGGCTTCAATGACGGTCCAGAGGGTACATTATTTATGTGGGTGCGTGTGAGGCTGCATGCATGTGTGTGTGTGTGTGTGATTCAGCACTCACTCAAACTATGGTTAACTTCTTCTTCTTTCTGTCTCTGTCACCATGGCAATGCTTTTTTTTTTTTAAGGAAACCTCATTCAGAATCAAACTTTTCCTCTGTATCTCTGGTTCCACTTCTCCCTCAGGTCCTTCCATCTGTGACTGTGTCGTTCTCTTTCTCCTTCTTGCCTGTCGGGCAGTAGAATCTAGGACGTTTTGTCACAGGGGAGCTAGTGCAGTTTGTAAGTGTGTGTGTGACTGTATTCCAGCTTGACATCTCCTGTGTGGGTAAATAAACAAATCTGAGTCATCACACCAGCTTTGAATTGTCATGCTGCTGCTGCAGAGTCTTCTGCAGTTATTTTTCACCAGCTATTATCCCTCTGGAGTTAAGTAAGTACGTATGTTAGTGGAGAGATGCAAAGATATAAGTGTAACATGCCTATTTTAAGATTTTGACGCAGCAGCGCAGTGAATTGAGACATGACTTGTAATAATGCTACACTACAGAATGAATTAGTCAAATATGGCTCAAATACCTGTTGACATATCAATCATTATTTTATTGAATAGTATGTAAAATATTACTGACCCCAATATGAGGGCACATATTGTTTAACAAGTCTGTTTTTTAACCACACTTTCATCGCATCGTTTCACATCCAAACGAGAGCATGGAGCCAAACCATGAAACAATATATCTCACTCTCCAAATACCTTTTGGATTGGAACAAAAATAAAAATCACATGCAAGCAACATTCACTTCCTAATCAGAGAATAAGATCACACTCTCTTAAAGAACTGCAATATGAAAACAAAGTGTAGACTTGAGCCTCAAACTCTCAGTCTCAGTAGGCTCCTGGCACAGAGGATCGCTCTCACTGTGAACTGACTAGTCTCTGCGATGACGTGCCCCCCCCCCCCCCGTCTCTGCAGCCCCACTGACATCAGTGTAGGAAATAAGTAATAAAATAAGTAATAAAATAAGTAATAAAATAAAACTCCAGAGCAACATTTCATGGATAGAATTAAAAAAGGTTTTCACATAGCTGAGGTAAACTGGGAACAATGTTACAGCTTGGTTCCTCAGTACTTGGCTTTGAAATCACTACTTACTTACATAAGAGACATTAAGAAACTAATTAAAAGCAAACATGATCAGACTTGAAAAAAAACAATGTATCAAAAGACTTGTGATGATACAGTACATAAACTGGATCAGTTATACCGACTTCTCTGTCACGTTCCCTGTTACAGAATGTATTCGTCACTCTGTTTCAGATTAACCAATTAAGCTGCAGCTCAGAGTAACCAAGGAACTGGTCCTCACTTCATCATGATTAATTCAAACGTACTCACTTAGATTCTGCCAGTCTCCACGAACCAGACACGTAGGTTGTGTTTCACAGGTTGTGAGAGCTTTTATGGCTGCAGGCTTCCCTTGGGTGAGGTAACCCACTTGAATGATACAGTCATGAACTCTCTCACCACATAGTACAATTAATATTGATTGTGCTGTGATGCAGCACATGCATGTATATTTCAGTGTGTGTGTGTGTGTGTGTGTGTGTGTGTGTGTGTGTGTGTGTGTGTGTGTGTGTGTAACTGTTCAGACAGTGGACATCTGGGTGTCTGAGAAGCTGGTGCTAAGATATACTTAAGATTCTGTTTTGATGGTCAGCTATGGAAATAAATTGAAACTGATATCCACCTTTAGTGTGGTCTGGAATGGAGGACAAAGTAAGAGTGGAACGGAGGAAGCATAGATATATGTGCATAGAAAGGAACTTAAATACACACACACACACACACACACACACACACACACACACACACACACACACACACACACACACACACACACACACACATTAATGCTCACAGTGCTGAGACAGCTGAGCTGGTGACAGCTGGGTTTGGTAATGGGACGTCTATATCCAGAAATCCAGGGAAAGGCGACTCAAAGCGGAGACGGGGGTCAGAGTTGTCGTCCCCCTAAACACACACACACAACCCAAACGACATGAATACTGAGAAGCAAAGCATTCCTCCATCATCTACCCCCCCCCCCTCCAACCAGACTCTCAACCCTCCCTCCCTCTTTCCACAAAGCTTATACCGCTGCAGCCTGTTTCACCACAACCAGGTCTAACCTTTCATTCTCAGCCATTTAAAGTGTTGGTGTTGCTGTAGCCACCCTGTAATTGTACACTTGTTGAGAAGTGGTTTTTTTACGCTTTTAAATGGCACCAGAACTACAGAAATCTAGTATCTTAACACCATATAGAGCACATGCATGACATGGATTGCAAAAAAAAGAAGAGAATAAATCAGACTTTTGCATTTGGAAATGGTATTTTTGCTTTTAAAAGGCAAGGTTGTATATCGTGTCTGTTTTTACAGCAGTCATACTGTATTTCTAATCTCAACTTGTGTATTTCACTTAGCAAGCTTTTCCCTTCATTCTTTCCCCTGTCTGGCTTTACTGTCAATCACACAGGACCTTACCAATGTTTGTTGTGGGTGGCACAGAAGCAGTTTCAGGACTCAATGAGTCGCTGCCAACTATCAACAGCCAATGCCAGACCGCTCAACCGCTGAGGAACTATTGCAATCCTGAGCTGTTCCATCAAAGCACAAGAAACATGGCGGTATTGAGTGGCCGTTTTTTACTTGGAACTTCGTGACTTTTGGTCCTGTTTGGATTGGCCCAGGGGTATAGCTATGGCGTGCCCTCCTGGATCTGCTAAATCCATTAGAGGGGACGGACGAAGGAAAGGAGGAGGGACAGACATGGGAGGGATGGGGAGATAGTGAGGCCTGTTTAGAATTGGCACTGTATAAGGAAAATCTGTTCCTCACAACTGAGATACTACAGTGTGAACACACTCGCACACATCCTCAAACATATACTGTAGTACTTTAAATTGTTACACCCTATAGAAAACAATATGGTTTTCTATTATATGGTAACAGCACTTAAGAGTGGAGGCCCATGTATTTGAGGCTTTGAGGCTTGCACACACCAGAGGCAGATTATGGGGTCACAATGCCAGATAAAATGTGGCTGAGACTGCATGGAGCCCTCCGGGTCTGCACTGTCTGTCAATGCGGTCGCACAGAGATGATGTCACTGCTCGCATGCACATGTGTTGTGCAGGCGTACAAAGACCCGTGCAACCAGACGGACGGTTGAAGCTTGTTCTTTGTTGTATTTGACTTGTTTTTTTGCATTTAACTGTTAGAAACGTAATTTATCATAATTAGCATAACATTATAAAGAGTGCCACTAGAGGGAGTGACTCAGGTGGTCTTTTCCACTGGCCATCTGTTCTGCCAGGAGCCTTTCAGCATGAGCAATATTTCAGCCCTTGCGCTCTCCATCCCTCATCAGCTTGTGCTTTTTTACTGTAAACACAAGAGTATTACAGCACACGTCAAAAGGGAGATGATGTCATCGACCAACTGCTCATTGACAGTGACAGATTGCAGCCTTGCGATTTGTTCATCAATATAACCTTTCACTGACACTCAACTGAAGCAATGAGGGAGAGAGGATGTAAAAAGACTCGCATATAGACCGCACATTCTGGAATACTCCCTTTCCGACTTTTTGTTTTTCAATCATGAGTTTCTGCTCCACAGCTCAGTGGCCCCTAAAGACAATAAGGCAGCCAGGCCAAAGCAAACTGTAATCACCCTTCAGAATGTTACTTGTTCTATTATGTCCTAAATCGAGTCTTTCCTTCTCTTTCCTTCTTTTTTCTGTGGTGTGTCAATGGCTGCATTATGGTAATTCAGGGTATCGTGGGTTCATCTCATCACAGCGGGGACCCCAAAGGCTCTGACTCTGAGTTTCCCTCCCAGCAGCAGAAAGGTTTCTTTTCATCATCACACCCCTATTTGTCTCTGTGCGACCTCCACTTATTTTTCTATTTTCGTCCTTATTCAAGGCAGACAGTCCATAAACAGAAACACTCCAACTACTTTGACACACAGCAACCACAACAAAAGAAAGGCGGGTATCCTTGCTCAGCTCAGCTTGCCTCTTTGCGTAGGAGTCAAGCAACTGTCCAGAGCAGCCGTCTGGACCAGATGTAGAGATCAGTGACCGCACCAGAGGGACCAGTATCAGTGTCTCTCTCTCTGTCCCACTGGAGCGATAGACTTTATTAATCTCTCTTCCTCGGAGGCCTCATAAACTACCGCAGGAGGTCAGGGTCGGTAGAAAGGCCGGTGGGATGGATGATTGCAGGAGGATTCATTAGATATTGAATAATGTTTTTTATTTGCTCTATATATCATGCAAAAGTACTTCAGGAGCCTTGGAAATCTAAAATGAATTACAGAGTTGTATTCGCTCAATAGCATGTGATCTGAGTGTAACCTCACTCCGATGAACTATTGTCTATGAAAAAAGAAACTTTCTCTTCCTTTGATTGTATATGAAACAGCAGACTCCCTTACAATCAGCCTGCAAAAAGGTCGGTCTGTGGTCTTTTTGTATTTGTAAGTATGAATGCTTCAATTCAACGTATGTGCAGATATTGCAGCCGGCAGCAAGCTGACTTTCTCTCTAGAGGTGGAAGACATTCCTAAAGTTAACTGTCCAGACTATACATGCACTGGGGGAGTGATTGTCCCGGTGAATATGGCTGTCCAGCAAAGGCCAACAACTTCCATCGACAACTAGCGTCCTGCCTGCTACCGGACCTTTACCTGCACCACACATTTATAGTTATAATGATTTGTACCAAACATTAGCTAATCGAGGCAGGACTCATTCACATTCCAGAGAGTTTAGGTGTTCAATGTAAAAGATTGTTAAAGCAGCATCCCTCTGGTCTCTTGGGTTTGATGAATGAGTTATGCTCGGGCTGGATGGCCCTCCTCATTGCAGGACGTTTTCAAGAGTCATACGCTCAATAAATCTTCCCTTGTAAATACGAGAGAAACATGCATAAACAGTTGGTCTCGTTTTGAACATAATCTAAATATTTGTGGACCTCATCAAGGGGTAAAATGAGCATCTATCTCGTGAGGGATAAGAGCGGCCATGCAGGTTCGATTTGTACATCCAGAATTTCACGTCAGTTTGCAGAAGTATGTGTGTCAAACCTGGGTCAAATAGCATTTGCAAATAATTATTAGTGTGTGTTTTAAGTTTCTGTAAGTATGGTGGGTTAGCTGTAGGATAACTCAGGCAGTGTCAGTTGAGTTTTAGACAGCCTTTGAGCTGTTGTGATTGCCTTTCTTTCAGTCAATGTGCCAACTGATGAGGCAAATCCACTCTTCAAACGACTTTTTGGCAAAAAGTGTTTGACCCTGAAGTGTTGCATACCTTTGTAGACAGTTACAATATGTATATCTGTTCATGATTAGATCCAGCTATGACTGATACGACTGATATAGCATTAGCATGAGGAGGATATTATCTTTATGGATTTGTGCATGATTTAAAGTGTGGGGAACATAGAAGCTAAGCTTACAGACTTAAATAGCTGCTTTTCCCCATACAGGCCCTGCTGAAGCAGCCATAGACTTACTTTCTCATACATTCCATATATTGGTAAGTGTGTGCGTGTAAGCATTTTCTATCATAAAAGAAAATCTTACAAAGGATCTTGCTGCTCATTTCAGTGTCTTTAATGTGTTTTTCCTTTGGATTTCAGTGTGTGACTGCTCTGGACACTTTAAAATGTTCTCACCCAGTGAATAAAACTTGTTATCCTTCAGATAAATATAGTTTATGATTCTGTTCTCAAGCCAATGTGGATCCTGGACAGATTTAGACTTCCATTTTCATGCTCTTTCGAATCTTCATGATCCAGCTGAAGAGTTCTTTCCAAAAATGTCCATTTAATGGGGGAAAAGCTTCACATTCATCAGGTTGAGGATATATATAGGTTGAGGATTGTAAAAGTGTTACTGTCATGTAAGGATTTAAGATACATACTCCACTGTGGAATTTTTATTTAAATTTTATGTTTAGTGAATTTTCAAGATATTTTCAAATAGAGAATAAAAAAAAGCTGTTCAATCGCTCAATCCACACATCATAAAATATATCGTTACTTAAAGAAATACATCTTTTCTCTGGCTGATATTTTTCTCTTTCTCTCTTTTTCTTTCCCTCAGGTGTAGCAGAACCCAACCATGTCGTTAACAAGTAAAGGGTCAAGACGGAGGGCTTGGGTCAGCGGACCCTGTGTGTGTTCAAGTCTCTGGCGACGAAAGCCACTCTTTTATTTATGCATCCTCCTTGTTTTTCTTCAGTCTACAACTGTCCTTGGAGCACTGGAGCTCCAGCTGGATGAGGAACAGCCGGCTGGGACCATCGTAGGTGACATCAGCGCTGGGTTACCGCCTGGTGAAACTGGGGGCCTTTACTTCATCTCGGACCACGAGAGCACAGGTGTTAGCAACGATCTCAACATCGATGAAACCACAGGCATCATTACCACCGCACGCCGTCTGGACCGTGAGCAAAGGGATCACTATAGCTTCATCGCTGTGACTATGACAGGAGTCACTGTTGAGGTAATGATCAGCGTCAACGACATCAACGACCATGCACCTATGTTCCCCAAAAAGAAAGCTGTTCTTAAAATCCCCGAGCACACCGCAGTTGGAACAAGGTTTTCCCTGGAGCCTGCGACAGATGCAGACAAGGACCAGCTGACCACTCAAGGCTACGCTATTCGAGAGGGCAACGTAGGCCAAGTGTTCAGACTGGAGACCAAGAGAGCTTCTAACAAGGTGCTGTATCTAGACCTGGTGGTCAATGGACTTCTGGACAGGGAGAAACGCTCATTGTACACCCTGGTTCTGGAGGCCTTTGATGGGGGATCACCCAGAAGGATGGGATCCATGACCCTGGAAGTGACTGTGACGGACATCAACGACCACGCGCCGGTCTTCAATCAGACCAGATACCACGCTATTATCTCTGAAAGCCTCCCACAAGGCAGCAGCATCCTACAGGTTAGCTCGAGTCTTGTCAGTGTTCAGATAATGAGTCAATACTTCAATAACAGGTCATTTTAATTTCAAAGACATTCTTATCTTTTCAGGTGTTTGCAACAGATGAGGATGAGGGCGATAATGGTCTTGTTCTTTATGAAATCAACCGGCGTCAGAGTGACCCTGATCGCACCTTTGTCATGGATATCAAGTCTGGGGTCATCACTTTGAATAGGCCCCTAGATTATGAACTGAAGAGGGTTCATGAACTGGTGGTCCAGGCCAGAGATAACGCCAGCCACCCTGAGGTAATTGCATTATTGTTATTCATAAAAATTCTTTCAGCATAAAGTGCCGTTAATGATGACAGGTAATATCTTGTTTTGTATAATATGTCTTCCTGAAGGGTCATTGTTACCAGGTTTTTTGTTCAATTGATTGCTCAGTCCAACACTGACAAATTTCCTTTTTTTGAAAATTCTTTCAGGTGACCAATGCGTTTGTGACCATTCATGTCCGTGACTTCAATGACAACCAGCCCACCATGACCATCATCTTCCTCAGTGAGGACGGCTCTCCGAGGATCTCCGAAGGGGCCCAACCAGGCCAGTACGTTGCTCGGATATCTGTCACAGACCCAGACTACGGAGAGTACGCCAACGTCAATGTGTCCCTTGAGGGGGGTGATGGGAAGTTTGCTCTCACAACCAAGGACAGCATCATCTACCTGATATATGTTGACCAGGTCTTGGACCGAGAGGAACGGGATTCTTATGATCTGAGAGTTATGGCCACAGACTCCGGCACACCTCCCCTCAGGGCGGAGTCATCGTTCACCATTCAGGTGACTGATGTCAATGACAACCCCCCTCTGTTCGACCAGCAGGCCTACAGACAGACTATTCCTGAGGTTGTCTATCCTGGCTCCTTTGTTCTCCAAGTGACTGCCAGGGACAAGGACCAGGGCCCCAATGGGGATGTTCGATATAGCCTCCTCAAGGGCAAAAACTCTCACTCTGATTGGTTTTCTATCGACACGGTCACTGGGATCATTACCACAGCGATGGCTCTGGATTTCGAATCAGAGCCAGCACCTAGTGTGACCGTTGTTGCAACAGATAGCGGCCGCCCGCCATTGTCTTCCACAGCAAAAGTGGACATTGTGCTGCAGGATGTTAACGATAACACACCTGTGTTCTCCATCAACTTCTACAATGCCTCCATCAAGGAGAACACCCCAGCTGGGACCTGCTTCCTAGAGGTAAGAGAACACTCTGAAGACGTTTTCTCTCCAGCCTTCTTTCCCTCTCAATCTTTTTATCCAGCTCTCTGTCACTCTGCTCGTCTTTATTTTGTAGGAGACCTGCCGTTTTTAAATTCTCATAGTGCTGTGTCTTGCACCATGTTGGCCACAACACTGTTCTACTTATGCAGCCAAAACCAAGTATTCACTGCCTCCCCTGTCCTCTCATCTCTTTATTCACTCTCTCTTTTCACTTTCCCCGTAACCTCTCTCTGATTACTCCCCCGGCAAAAGCCTGATGTATTCATTAATACAAATGAGTCTGGAAATGAGTCATACCTGAAGGGAAAAGCAGTCTCAAAGTTTTATTTCAGAAAAGTTTGCTCTTGGAAGCCTTGTGATGTGATTCATAAAAACGGAGCTATGAGAGTGGGTACAACGTTTTATAGGAAAAAAAGAAACAGAGAGAGAGAGGGGCAGGGAGGCAGACTTCACCTGCATTCCTGACTCTACTGTGAGGAGATTTACTCTGTGCCGGCATGTCCTCTCTCTCACCTCATCTGGTTGCCGTGGTAACCAAGCCATCAGCGTAGGGTGAACCCTCGGTATCGCGCGGCAACTCGGCTGTCTCGCTTTTATCTCGATTCCAGCAGGCCTCATGTATGAGGAGGACCTCTCCCGAGAAATGAAAGAAAGGATGACTGGCTGTTTGTCTTCTAGCAAGGTCTTAACTTGGCATCGGGCACTGTTTAGACTGTTTTTACAGGTTGGTTTTACCCCCTCTGCCGTGACGCGGATGACATTTCAGCATTTCTGCTTCTCAGCATTTTTAAAGAGTGCCTACTGCTAAAACTAAAACATACAGTGGCTTCAATAATATGTTTTGGACCCCTAAAGATACCAGCCGAACTGGAATTAGAAAAATAACGGCAGTTGAATACATGTAGCATGTATTTGGAAAGAGTAACTAGTTGGTATTCTGTGGAAACTCACATATGGGCCTGCTGGGAAGACCGTAGATGAGGGAAGTAAGGGGACGTAATGAAGAGGATGGATATGAGATGCAGATTAATTCAAAAGGAAAAAGAGAGATGGAATAACCTGTGGAAGGATTGAGAAAAGAAAAAAGCAATACGGATATATACAGCCTTTATGTGACTCATTTCCGATTTGTCTTTACAATCACAGATACAGCCTGTCTGTTGCTGAATTATTGAACCCTGTAATTTGCTCCTAATTAGGCTGCTCTGTTGAATCATTTTATCTCTCGACCGACTGAATGAACCCCCTGGACCTCGATTCCAGTTGCTGCAACAGTTCAACCGTTAGTCGTTTCTTTAATCTTAGCCTGCAGTTATTCTGGCGTAATCCCACGCCAGACACCACGGGTGGTTTTGATGCCAAAGTGAGTGAATAAGGCTTGAATTGCTCATTCCGGCACGTTCCTCAAAGTTTGCTCGAACCGAGCCAAGATCCAGGCGAGAGTCCGCCCACAGGGGCTGCGAGTAAACTTTTTTTTTCTGGGCCAATGAAATATGTGGCCACTCAGACAGGACACACTCACACAAATGATGTTATACCTGACATCATACCCTAATGGATGTCGTTCCAGGTCTGTTCTGTATTTTCTCCTTTCGCCTGCCAACCGGCTGTCGAGATTGTGGAGCATTTGGTATTTTACTCTGTCAAGAAAGTGACAACGTGAAGAATTGGGTCAGCTGGTCCAGTAGACCCCGTTTACATTTTTGTGTGATGCTATTTGGCACCGGCAATCAAGTTGTGAGGTTTCGTCACGTTCCCAACCGAGTGGAGGCGAAGGCAGAATGTTCTCAGAATTGAACCAATATCTACAATAGATAGCAATCACTTCACTGTTTGACTTTAGGAATTATTATACTGGACTGACTGGCTCGGTTTGAATTTGTATAAATGTGGGAGAAAATCAGCAAATGTTTAATATCTAAACAAGGAAATATGTTATCTGAATAAATGTTTCATGAAATGGGACGCATACACACATAAGGTAAGGGGTAGTTTTCTTTTCTGCCAATAACTAGTCTTCCCTAAACTCTCTTTTTCTTTTCTCACATTCTCTCGGTTTCTGTTTTTGCTACTTATTTGCTCAGTTTCTCTTTTTTGGTATCTTTCTCTCGATGTCTCTTTTGATTTCTCTCAGTCTCCACTCACAAATACACACACATACAAGCAGCAATAGTGTGTCGGACGTTTCTTATCAGTTGGGCTACTAAAGTAATCTGTAATGTGCCGCACTGTTTATGTAGCCGCGACACAAAGGAGTTATTTATTTCTTGGTTTCCCCTGCTTTCCTCTTCCCCCGCTTCCTTAAAGTATTTCACAGGCAGGAGAGGTTATGGTGCCTCTGTGTGTGAGGGTGTGTGTGTGTGTGTGTGTGCACATCCATCTGATTCAGGTTCATATCCTGAGAAGGTAAGGGTCATGAGAACAGCGTGAATTGTGGCTGATGATGAAAAGTGACAAGCATATTTTAGAGTGGAGCATTTTCATTGTTCAAAAACTCTCATGCACATGCAAATATTGCTGGAATCATCTGATCTGTGTGGGGCCTATGTGAATGCCCCTGAGTTGATCAGTTTTTTTTTCTCTTTTTCTTGTATAATCTGTGTTTTTCTGCAAATCTACAAATAGTATTTCCCTCCTGTGTGGGCCTTGCAGAGTTTCTGTCAAATCCAATGACACGCTCACATCTAGCGTGATCTCACAAGCAGCGACATGCACGCTCTTGTCAAGCCTCAAAGTACCAACAGACATCAACAGAAGAGAGGCAAGCTAGAAGACACATTGATTAAAGAACAAAGAAAACTCAGCTCAAATGGATCAACAGCACAAATGAAATAAAGGGACCATGACGAAGGAAGAATGAAATAGTTGAGAACAAGACGGCAAAACAGAAGACACAGTTTACATGCGTGTGTATATCCACGTATAGGCATTCCTGTATGTCATATCTGTGTTTGTGTACTTGTACACTTTTAAAGCCAGTAACTCACTTTCAGCAGGTGATGCATCTCCCCGGTGAGTTTCACCATGTGGTTTCCTGGTCAAGCCTGTTAAACAACACTTAATCATCTCAACAGAGGCACAGATGTGCTCAGCTGGGAGATGTACAGACCTGTAGAGAATACCGTGCTGGCATTGCCGTACAACAGTGTAATGGTGCTGTTGGTAGATGACATTTTGACACCATGCTATAAAAGTGAATAATTTTCAGAATCAAAAAGAAATAAGGTGGTGAAATAAGGTGAATGATGAATAAAACCTGGAAGCCTTCAATGCTTGTTCTCGAACAGTGGCAGCTGTGCCTTAATACGGCCGCGCTCTGTTGAAACTGTATCTTGTGTGTTTTAATTAATCTGTCAGTGTGTTTAACTTGCTAGCATCAATAGCTGCGGGAAGAAAGGCTGCAGGTTGGAGCGATCACTTGTCAACACATGCCTCAGTTGCATCTAACAGGTGATCAGCGCTGACAAATGGTTGGGTTCGCGCACAAACAGACACCAGCGAGATCCAAGAATTTGGTCAATCGTTTCATGCTGTTAACAGCTGGCCGGTGTTCTGACACACTTACTCTCTCTCTCTCTCTCTCTGGTTCTGTATTTCTGTCTCCCACTCTCCCCCGCCGACTCACACATCTCTCAGCTGCCAGCGAGGTTGACAGGATGTGTGTGATGAGGGATCAGGATGGAGTGTCTGCCATGCGAACTATTCTCATAGCATCCATCGACACGTACTGTGAATTCATCACCTGTTTGCTACTGGAAGCTCACAAGCCATGAACGAAATCCATCTTGGTTTTACGCTCATGTGCTAAACTTTCTACATAATGAGGTGGGCTTTTATTTGTTAACTGCATGATGGTAATGCCCGTCTTAAAAGAACAGTTGGTCTGAATTCATGAGATTGTTTTTAGAAATATCTCCGTTGCAATCCTTGAGATCTTTATTGTATGAACCTCCAAGTTACCTGCAAATACCTGCAAATGAAGAGACATGATACAGGTGTTGGTGAATCTACCAACACTGAAACTGGGTAGTCTTTTATCACATTAGTGCAAATCTATAACAGTTCAGAACCCAGATTCTCTTATCAGACAGATTACATTTTTTCAGCTCTTTGATGGGTGTTGGATTCTGGTCCAAGTTGAATAAATCATGCTTTTGTTTTTCTTTTCCCCCTCAGAAGCAGTAGTTTGGTTCCATATCACTAGCTGTTGGCATATGCTGTGTTTTAACCCTATCAGAGTGTTCATTCAAGTGTGATCTGACTGGCCGAAGCCTCTGGAGAGAATGGCCTCACGCCTCATTAAGCCCAATGCTCCGTACCATATGGCAATGAGGGCTTTTCTTCTCTCGCTCTCTTTCTTTCGGTCTCTCTCTTGTCTGACTGGTTTTTATTCCATTTCGTCATCTCATCTGTTAGTGAGTATCTCAATTTCCATTCTTTCGTTCTTTTTTTTCTTAACTTTTTACCTCAAGGCTCGTGGGCTTTTACCCTCAAGGCTCCTGTACCGGTCTCAACTTTATCTTAGCCTATTTTAAAGGAAGCAATCTTCCATCAGCGAGTGAGACTCAAGTATGGAAACAGTTTCTTTCTTTGTCTCTCTCTGCATCAGTGGACTATTTTAAAGCATTTCAGTACTACACAATTAAATGTAATAATGCATCAGTTTCACTTCTCATGGGACTTTTACTTACTTTACTTTTATTATTTCTCACATAACGGTGAAATATTGAAATTGCTTCTTTTGTTTGACCAAATATCCCGAATCCAAAGATATTCTGTTTAAAAAATCCTCAATTAATCATCTCAATAGACCGAACCAAGTAAACATTATTGACTCACATGTGCAAGATGAAAGAAGAGTTCCTGAATATCAGAAAATCGCACTCCACAAAAATAAAAAAAATGTGCCAAGAAAATAATTGCGTGAATTGAAAAGTCTTTCGTGCAGCAAGTTTCTTTCCACAGTCTGAAAGTGACGTGGTGGACACACTGATATCAAACAGTTGCAGGCACAGGATCCTCCATATACAACACAGACACAACTGAAGCCATTCACACACACATGCACACATTTTCTATCTGTCTCTTCTCTCCAGCCTTTATCTCCCTATTCCAGCTCTCCTGGGCTGCTTTTGCATTGTGTTTCTTTTTCAAACTTATCTGACTTCCAGACGTCTTCTCTATCTCTGTCTGGGCCACCATTTTGTCAGTCAGTGTCATCTTTTATTGCTTCTCAGTCCGACACTGGAGCTTGAGAGTGAAAGGAACAAACTCACAGGCACACACACACACACACACACACACACAAACATACACACACACACACACACACACAAACACACACACAAACAAACACACACACACACAGACAGACTCACATTTTGTGGTTGAACTCAAAAGGTGCACACACACGATCAGCACAAGTAAGCAGCAGGTGATCCTTAGGCTTTCCATAGTTCATTTGGTCACACTAATCTAATTTCATAACACACTGAGTTAAGTTGGTGTAAATTAGTATGCTTCCTGTGTTTCTCTCGATTGTATTTGCTTTGGGAGAGGTTCTGCAGTTTGAAACAGCAGGTGGTCGATAAGTTAGGGGTGAAGGGCGGTACAAGCACTTGTTTCCCAGTGTATCAGATTCTGTCATTTCTGCTTTACAGAGATACGCGTTGGATTTGAAGTCACAGTTGGGTGTGACCAAGACATTTCCCGTTGAGCGCAGCGTTTCTGTGGCAGTGGGCTCAAAATATGAATGTTTCGAGTCGCGAAATAATTGTTTCTTTGTTGTTATTTGTTTGCGCTACTCGAGGACATGCCTTGTTTGTGCGTCTGTGCGTGTGGTTGTCAGAGCTGTTAACTGGCTGATTCTGCTCCTCTCGTGTTGTGTCTGTCTCAGCTCCCTCCGTGCTGTTTGTTTTCATCTCGGGGGTCAAAGACTGCGCAGCTCCAGATATTTGTTTTCTCAAATGAATCCTCCATTTTAATCATCTCACTTGTCCTCTTCGACTTCCTTCTCACCTCGGAAACTCAAACGTGGGGATGCTGAGAGCAGCAAAGAGGGAAACATTAGTATTCCACATCTAGCATAGCGTTTGCTTTGCCAAAATACACAGTGCTTTTTAAATAATGGCACCGACTTACAAAAAGCATTTTATATCCAGGATGGTCCGCATCACGCTTTCTTTACATCTCCCAGATGCATTTCCATGATGCGTGCACCTCATTGTCTTTTCTTCAAGCTTCAGCTTTTAAAAGATTAGTTCTCACTACGAGTTGTCTATTAAAGGTTAGAGCAGCACCAGAAAGAATGAAAGAAAGTTTCCACTCCCAGGGTGGAATCTTTTACAAGAGAATCTCTTACTACTTCCCACCTGCCCAGTCTACCCTCCACCGATCCCCATTTCTCCCTTGTTTTTGACTGCTGTCTGGTTCCACTGAGCTGTACTGTACGTTGGCTGAAGTGATGCATTTAACTGGAAATATATATGAGTAAACAACTTTCGATGTCGGTGCATAAATCTAATTAAATGCATGTACAGAGAAGAACAGAAGTACAGGATGAAACCCCGGCGCATGAGCTTTACGGATGAAAAACACCAAAAACTCTGAGACGTATTTCCATTGTGGGCCGTCGTGCATGTGAGCGCGCATGTGTGTTTGTGGTCGCTGGCTGCGGTGTGTCAGAGAGGGTTGGAAGGACGACTGGAGTGGAAATAACTTTACTGTTTGCATGGGCAACTGCTGTGATTTGTTTCATGGAACTGTACAAACCTTGAGCCGCAAGGGCTACGGGATGATTACTGACAAAGTGATGACAATGGCTGGACAGGTGATCAGAAAGGGGATGAAAATGTTGGAACAGAAAAGCGTTTGTAAACAAATAAAAATCTATTTTGATTGATACCTTTTCCTTGTTCCCAAACTCCTGTCTCTTTCCTTGGGCAGGAGCAGTCCCATATTCAGGCACGCGCTGGAGGTTCCTCCTGCAGCCTTCTGGACTCAGTGAACCCGTCCATGCAGGATAAGCAGAATATTAATTGAAGCCGCCTTGAGATGAGGAATGAAACTCTTTTTTTCCGTTTAAATTGACAACCTAACTTAGTGTGGCTTTAGAAGCATGTGCTTAAGACAGTCTTCTCTATCATTTCTCTATTTGGGCCAAGGTCTATCATTTCAGCACAAATAGCTGTAATATTCTTTTGAATGAACACAAGCTGCAATATAAGGAAAGCGCCATTAACACTAATAATATACCTATAAATACATGCCTCTGAGTTTGCCGTTTAGCTTTAGTTTAGTTTAGTTTAGTTTAGTTTAGTTTAATGGCCGTGGTTATTTCTCTAAGCTCTTGAGTTTAAACACCTTGACGAGACGTGCGGCCTTCATACTCTGGTCATTTAAAAATTAGGCTTCAGGCAACTTTCAGCTGCTTTCAGGGTGGTCTATCTTTTTCTGACCAACCATACTGTAACTCGTAAGTTACGGAGTTAAGGAAAAGGAATTCTCCATCTTTCCTGTCACTGTGCCCTTCAGTATTCAAACCCTGCAATTTGGACAAAGCTCTTGTAAGACTTATAACAGAATTTCTTTTTTGGAGCATGTCCTGCAGTCAGATCATGCAAGGTATTTGTGTTGGAGTCGTGTAAGGACTCTAAAATGAATCTCTCTGACATGAAACAGTAGTCGCTCTGTGTTGTTTTAACCTCACACTGAGTACATCTACAGGCCTTTGGCCTGGGCGATAGGTGTTGGCCGAGGTTATGTAAATCATCTGATTTGGATTGTGTTCTGTATTGCTGTTGCAAGTGATTTAACTTTTACAGTAAGGATGTGTCAGATTTAATGTAAATTTAGGAGAACCAACGATTCTGGTGCATGTGGCCCAAATTCCACTCTGTGGTTTTGGATCAGATTTACTGCGGCCGAACACACACTGGTGCACAGTGTGCAGTTGAGGAAGTTCTTTATGCTACTCGGAATAAATCTGTTGGTTTTGAAATAACAGAATTCAGCAGTAAAAGTGCTGCTAGATGATGTTCTCAAGTCAAAGTGCACAGCCATGAGACCAACAGGCAGAAGAGACGTACGTGACTGTAACAAGTCGACAGAGAGGGATTGCTGTCACAAGTCTGGATTTTTGGAGCAATCAAACACTCGGCTCTCTTTGCTTGAAGATGTTTGCTGTGCTCCTACAAAAAGGCATCAACGGAACTGACAACAAGAGGGAGTTGCACCAGCCATCTCCGAATGTCAACATCTGGTGTTGTAGCTGCTGTCACTCACCACAGCGTAATGGTTTCACATCACGGCTCAGCAGAGCGGGACTGGTGTGGAAAGTGGGAGCAGTTGGTTGGTAGGGAAGATGAAAAGGGATAGATTTATTTATTGGATCTGATATCTTACTCACCCATTTTCACACAGAGGAGAGGAAGAGTATTTGTTGGTTAATGGTTAATAAGGAAGGTTAAACAAGAATGGTATTTGCTTTGTGATTCATCTGAAATACATTTTCTCAACACCGACTAAACCTCATAAATAGATGAAATCCACAAATTAAAGACCTATCACAAGTGATGCAACTAAAATAAGACCTCATGTGGAGCATTGGAATAGGTTAGTTAGTGTTTTGAATGGTAGTGGTGGCAGCTGAAAGCAAAGTCTACGGTTGAATGAAGTGTTGTATCTTTTGTACGGTGTGTGGAAGAAGGATTGTAAACAGAGACGGGCTATAGTTGTGTCTGTGTCTGCTAATGATCGTATAAACCATTCCCCTCTCAGGGCTGTATCAGCCTGGGTTGTTAATGGAGAAACCCAGTTATGTTGGTGATGCACAGTCTCTCTGGAGCTTAACTCTTCAACTTGGCCAGCCTTCTACTCCCTGTAAGGGAATATCAATTTAGAAAAACGCTGGGGCTTTCTGATGTTGTCGAGGGGTTTTCACTCACACAAACACACATATATACATGCACACTGGTAAATTCCTACACCACTTGAGGGCCGTTGAGAGTATTTTGTGCCCCGCTCCAGGGGACGATTATAGAAGAGCTGCTTGATTGCAAGAATCTTGGAGAGCCGGATCTGCTGCTCTAATACCGGATACAAGAGCTAATGTGAATCCATCGAATTGCTATTTTCTTCTCCATAGCCTTTGTTTCTTATCTGAAGAACGGTTCTTTCAAGTCGTGCAGATGGAGAGACTGAGATCACAGGAAATGCAGAACAGATGATACTGCTTAGTTTGTGAATGACATGTAATGCAATGCACACTAAACACTCTGTGTTGTAATGAAGCATGCAGTGATGGTAATGAATTGCATGCGTCTGATCTTGGCTGATCAAAATCGTATACCTTGTAATGCAGTTGTCTTTACCTGCATTGTATAACCTTTTTTATTTTACAATACATTGCGATATCCAAATGTTATTTTCATCAGATATTTTCAGCTGTTACCTTCTGTTGCTACGTTTGGAAAGAAAAAAAAAACCTTGTGCTCCGCATGATCTTTTTTGAACAGCAGACGCAAAAATTATTTTAATCAACAATTCTTCTTTTTGCTGTTTTCTTTTGTCGTGTTCACTCATGGATTTAATCAAGACACTCGTTTTGTTTTGTTTATAAATGATTTTAATAAACGCTATTGTTAGATTTATCGCATGTCATTGATGTTTTTTTCATTTAAGATTTGTCATGAAAACTGTATTAGACTTTTTGTCAAGCAGTACAAATAGTTCATACTGTGTATTATAGTGCACCCTGGTTGGCCTAATTGCCTTATTACATTGCATTGTATAATTTTAAATGTGATGGTGACTGATGCTACAACAGACACGCGATGATGTCAGAGTACCATATCGATGCTATGCGGATCGTCAAGCAGTTAAATACAGTCTGTTTACGCACACATATACTTCTAATCATGTACAATCTGGAATGGAGAAGGATTTCATTTCTCTAATGAAGAGCTGAATGTGTGGATGATGTATAGTTAAGACAGCGAGCGAGAGCGTATGAAATAGAAAGAAGAGGTAGTGATGAAAGGCGGAGAGCATGTGGTGTGAAAGCATGAATGCAGGATGTAGCCGAGGTGCTGATGGTTACCATGACAATGAGAGACGTAGAAGGGGGGGGGGGGGGCAGGGGAGTTCGGGCCGAGCCAATTCATCACCGCTTCCTCTTGTGTGTGTGTGACTTCACCTCTATCTATCCGAGTGCGCCCTTGAAGCAGGCTATTTCTCTCTCTGACTCCTTGCCTGCACACACATTTACACATATAGTTATAAAAAAGAAGAGCAGTGCATTGGGGGGAATTGGACGGGGAGCTGACAGGTAGTCAGCAGACCAGCGGTGCAGGTCATCTAACACAGCATTTTCCACACAGAGTTAAAAATGACCAATATTTCCTTTCAATGCCACAAGGATGCACCGGAAATGCTATTGATTAGATGATAACGGCTCCAAGGAGGGGGCTCTATCTGTCTTTGCAAATTAGAACGCCCCGATGAGTGTAGATTTGGACTGTGTGTGCGTGCGTGTGTGTGTGTGTGTTTTTGTCTGCAGGGGAGTAATCTTCCATCCAGAGGTATTTTTCATGGCTGTCAGGGGGAGAGTGGGGTCATGTTATTGTAACTGGGCACGGAGAGGAGCAGGCAGACAGTCTTCATATGAACACTCACCCATGTGAAGGATGATCGCCATTACTTCATACCGATAGCATGTGCATGCATGCGTGCGTGCGTGCGTGCATGTGATGGGGGAAGCGTGATGGCTTTCAAAGGGTTGGAGCCATCATTCAGCGGTAGCCATGGTAACGGGATTCTCAGGACCACATGGAGGGAAAAGAGAGAGAGAGGGGGGGGGAGAGAGAGAATTATGGCGAGTGGTGATGGCGTCTGTAAAGCGGTGATGTAGATCTGCGGCCTCATAGAACCAAAGTACAATGCAGGTTGTTTGTTCTGGCCACATGACAGATCACAGTAAAAATGTAAATGAAAGGAGCCCTCAAAAGGATTTATTACAAATGTATCAGAAAGATATTACAGACACACAAGATAGCTACACTGAATTCATGCTGCTGGGGTCATATGTAAGATACATACATAGAAAGGCAATTACTCCAGATTCAACTTGTGAAATCAAAGCTTAAATCTGTACACAGAATTACTTACAACACCTTTTTTAAGAAGGTGGGTTTTTTTACCCCAAAAACCATATCAACTTATTTTTTTAATATACCTCTGAGGAAACAGCCTCATACTGCAGCTCTCCTTGCGTCGGAAAACGTTTTGTTTGTGCAGCATCATTTCAAGCACATTTGCAAGACAGATAATGTGTGTGCATGTGCGTAAGCGCTCAGCTTGCTTTCCCAACACCTAAAGTGTGACTCACTTAATGCGAGGTTAACGATCCTCAGCCAGCCGAAAAGAGACACCACGTGCAGGTTTTATTTGCATCACCTTTAAATCCCTGCGGTCTGCCGCTGCTTTGAGGTAAACTGAGGTAATGCTTACCCACAACTGTAAATACTCACATGCATGAGCCAGATTGACTGGCACAGCAGTAGGTTGGGCCTCGTGGTTTGAATTAGCAGAAAAGTAAATTTGACTTGTTTAAGTCCATTCTGTTCTTGTCTGCTTTTACTCGCGGCTTCTTTTCTTTTCTTGCTTATCTAAATGAAACTGACGGTTCAGGTTCGCACCAGCGTTTCAGGCTCCTGCATCCACAATACTTCCCCTTCTGTCTCTTTCAATTCAGCAGAGGATCTGGACAAGCACACGCACTTACACACACAGTATACACAGCCTCCCACTGTGGCTCTAAATGGAGCCCTTTGTTTTCTTAATTGTCAAATTAAACATGTCACTCTATTTGAATGGGACACGCATACGCCAGCTGCCAGCTCACCCAATTGAGAAATGGGGGGGGGGGGGGGGGGGGTTAGCCTTTATTCATTAAAGACACAAGCCCCTCCCCCCCCCCAAAAAACTACTTGAACATGCTTAAAAAAAATCTCTTTTTCACACACAAACACAAATGAGGAGAGAATGAGGAAAAGTCGGTGCAATCTTTTGTCTGTCACAGAGTGCGGCTAGATGGACAACCCCCCTCATCTGGTAACAATCACCTCACAGGCTGCCTCAGTCTCTTGCGTTTGTGTGTGTGTGTGTGTGTGTGTGTTTTAGCATGTGCAGTATCCACGAGCATTTAGATGTTACGACCAGCATGTGTATGATGAGTATGTGTCTGTGTGTGTTTATGTGTGTGTTTCTAACCCCAGAGTGCCACGAGAAAGCCCCATCTATCCCAACCATGTCTGGGAAATATGAAGGAGGAGTAGGGAGGGACCTGCCTCCAAAATGGAAAAACTACAAGACCGGGCGCTTTCTCTTTTTCCCTTTTTTCTTCCTGCGGGTGATTATTCTTTCATATTTATTTGCCCAGCAGACGTCCTGCTCTCAGTCCAATCAAAGATCCTCCATTGTGCACATTAGTCTGGCCTTTCTTCCAGCTGCCGCTCTCTCACAGTGGAGTTGATGTGAACCCTGTAGCAGTGTCCGGGCTGCCCGCAGCTCCGAACAATGCACACCTATATTTCACGCTGCAGGAGCAATTCTCCTGCTTGTTCCTTGATGAATGCTGCAAGATGTTTTGTAGAGGAAGGATCATTTAGCTTAATTAATGTCCTCCTGCTGCACGGCCCCCGAAGACACATAATTAAGCCTCAAATTCAGAGCCGTCTCTATTGCTTTAGGATTCAGTGGAGCGAGGACTTGAACCTTGGCTTGAAGTCCAATCAGTGCCTCATTTAGTATTTCTGAGGCAGGTGTAGGTTCTCTGTTGGAAAGATTGTCCAGGGAGTTACAGAAAATCTTGTGGTAAAACAAGACAAATAAATCACAGAATCTGGCAAAGGTGATGAGTCAAAGACTTGAAGCCACGTCCGTCAGTTAGCTGTACATTTATTCTAAAAACAAAACTTTTTTGGAAGAAAAGCTTTCTATTTTCCGAACCGCCGTCTTTCACATCATCTATTTTTGGTTTCAGTCGTGGCTCCAATAGGCCTACCACTCATTCTGTGCACTGTGTAATAAAGTGATCTGGCTTTTTCTTCCCCTTGCCATTTCATCCCGGTGATTTAGAGGACTGTAGTCAGGTCCATATTCTCACAAGGTTTGATGAATAAGCCTTCTTCTGGCACAGCTCTCTGGGCGTCTGAGAGTGCATGTGTGAGCTTCGCTTCTCTCTTTCGACTTAAATCAGCAAGGCATGATATACACCAGAGAGCATTTGGCTGAAATCCTAAATGAGATACATTGAGTCGCCAGGGAAACAGATGAAATGATTTAAAATATGCTGGACAAAAGGTTGAATCCTGATCCACTCCAAGTTGAAAATGTAACTTTGATCTTTTAAAATATTCAAAACAAGATAAAAAGCACAAACGCTTACCCAAGAGAAAGAGAAAGAGAAGCGGAATGAGAGACGATAAATGAGATGGACAGGCGTGCAGGTGGACTGGCAAACTCATATTCAGCTCTGCACACGATTTCACAGTCTTTCTGTCTCAATATATTGGGGAAGGAGGTTAACGCGATGCCGGTGGTCTGCGTAGTACATGCTTAGTGTTCCATTAATGTCGCGGTGTTTCACGTTGCCCACTGCAACACACACACACACACACACCCACTTACACGAGCACACACTCGAACCGAGCACCCAACAGAGATCTACAGCCAAAATAGAGGAGAGCTGTGGCAATTATACACATAATAAATCACTCATTCACTCATTGTTGTATGTATGCCCCAACTGTGCACTCTCCCCCTACACTGCTGACCTTTACACACACACACACACACGCACACACACATTCATACACGTATTACACACATATGCATGCAGGCTCACAGATACAGATGCTTGCATAATCATGTTCATTCAGAGGTCACCTTGGCTGGAGTGAGCACATGTAAAAAAACACACTTATTTCATGTCTGACAGCTTGCTTATTAAGTGACTTAAATGTGGAAACATGAATACCACAGCTCAGTCTCCGTCGTCTGTCGGCTTTGTCCCCATGCTGAGACAGACTCCTTCAGATGGGGGGGGGGGGGGGGGGCATCTGATACCTGGATCAGGGGCATAAATGTACTGCCTGCTTTAGCCATCAGTCTCTCCCACTGTTGGAAAGCTACAGTAGACGAGGGGTGGGGTTTCTCCCGGCCCAACTAAGCCAGAGGTTGGGCTCAGCTGGGCCAAACAGGATGTACTGTGGTCTCTCATGTGTGAGAGACAAAAGGGACATTTACATCCCAACACCCGTGACAGAATTACAGCTGACAGCTCCATCCTCGAGGCTTGGCTGCAACCTCCACACAAATTCATATTCCTGTTGGGCAAACAGGGACACATTCCAGTGAAAAGAAATATGTGGACGAACGCAAAGCAAAGTTTTGAGTTTAGTGTCAACTTTACTATTCTATGGGTTATGACATAGCATGTAGGGTATAAGATACTACAATTGATATCAGACAGTTTGCGTGACATTTTACCTGACATTGCGCTTTGTATTCATGGAAGGTATGGAGACAACTCGTTCCTGGCTCCACATTCATGTGTGCAAAATGTGGCTAGCAAGCGAGGTAAATGTTTGCCTCAAGAGTCATTGTTATACAGTCGCTTTTAATATATGTAATCATACATTAAAATGATATTTGTGATCACTGATATAATTACTGTGGGTAGATGACTGTTCTTTTCGTATTTGGTTCATTTGTTTGTTTAGGTCCTTGGCTTGATCCTCAGAGTATTAACAGAT
This sequence comes from Melanostigma gelatinosum, assembly GCF_949748355.1. NCBI lineage: Eukaryota > Metazoa > Chordata > Actinopteri > Perciformes > Zoarcidae > Melanostigma > Melanostigma gelatinosum. Next base: position 11,138,951 of record NC_136647.1, read on the forward strand.
GTAGATAAAGTCTTCCAATATGGCGCCCCAGTCATTCCAATGAAAGTGGCTTATGGGGGCATAAAAAGTTTTTCTGGCTCTGGCACTTTAGGGACCATAGCACATGCACATTATAATCCTTTATGGCTGAGGTCATTCAATCTCTGCACAAAACTGATATACTGATATGACTACATAGGTTTTCCATTTGTATTGCACCTGACTGCTACCTTGATGGTACAAAGAGTTCTTCCTTTTGGGGAATCAGGTAGAGAGATAACAGCAGTGGGTCTACTGGACCCATCCTCCTATACTGTGTTGTTGTTCTAACCTGGGACTGAAATACAAGAGACAAAATGTGCCTCATCTGATTGTGGACCCCTCCGTGGTCCCTCAAGCTACCCTTGTGGAGTCTGGACTCCGGTTTGGGAACCACTGCTCCAGACTGAACGCCACCTAGGAGAGAAAAAGGAGGTAGGAGTCAGGTTTGGTTAGCCAGCAGTCCACAGAGCCAGGACAGAGGTAATGTGAGACGCAGGCTATAGCAGACCTATGGAAACAGAGAGACGTTCGTTTATAGTCCAGCTTTAGAGATTTAATCTGCGCTATTAAGATGGCCAGTGCCGTCCCTCTGCTGGTCCTCTCTTATGGGAATTTTCAAAGAGATCTATCACTGTGATTTACTGTGGACACTCTCTGTCTCCGTCTCTTGGTCTGCTCTTTTTCCTCTTTTTGCTCTTCTCGCTTGCTTTGTCTGTGTAATCATACCTATGCTGTGAGCCAAACATACGCATGCATGAGTTCAATATGAAACCACCATATACAGTACAGTATGTAGTGTGTTTACACTTGCAGTAAACCTCAGGGACTCTGTGTACACACATGGATCTGTGTTGTATTCCCTCTGAGGTTAAGGTCAGAATCTCAAGTAACCCACCCCTCCCTGTTTTTAACTTCGGTGCCCCCCTCTACCTCACTCCAATGTCCTGGTCAATTACAGCTCCTATAATCACTTGAGGAACCTCCCCTCCTTCTCCCCCCCCCCCCCCCCCCCTCCCTTCTCACTTCATCTCCTTAGATCATTTTGGTCACGGTAAAGTCGGCAGTGTAGCATGAATGCCGGCTGCATATCAACTCAGAGTGCAGCATATCTGCTTTGGCACTTGTTTTGTAATGCTGGTACTTCACCATTCTGCTAATCATTTCCATACACAACATCCATTTCCCACTCGTCAAGATTTGAATGAGTCGCCAGTGGTTTATTGTCAATGAGAAAAAAAATCCCTTTCAAGTAAAAAAACGAATTTGTGATAAGTGGCTGAATATTTTGGTCATCTTTGACCCATTTTCTCTTTTTTTGCCTTTTCACTCGCACACTTGGAAGCAATCACGCGCAGCCACACGAACACTCCCACATGTTGCCATCACTCTGTTACTGTTCTTGTATTGAATGGTGGGAAAAAAGTGAATTATCAACAATGATCTCAGCACTGTAGCAGGGTATTCTCCATCTGGCATACGGTTTAATACTGACCACCTCCAGGGTGAGTCAGCTGTGAGGAAAGTCTAATTACTGGTCTGAATTTGCTGCAAGTGACTGCTACAGGGATGTGGAGGAACAAGGTCAAGGAGATGAGAGAAACCTGTGCTCACGAAGTAATATTTCCCCAGTTTCTTTGGTCTTGGTTTGTTCCATCCCCCTCATGTCAATCTATTTGTCTGTCTGTCTCATCCTCTCAATCCTCTCTCCCCTGAGGGATCGATTTTGCAGATGTATGTAAATATCCACATCTGTGTGTCTGCTTTATCCATCCATCTAATTGGGTTAAGGCCTGGGCCCAGGGCAGAGACTGCGGTGAGAGCTTGGACCGAGGACCGCTGCTCACGCGAGGTGGTGATTGCGGACCCTAAGCCATCTGTCAGCCCTGTCTCTCTCACACATAATGTACACACACACAGATGCAGAAGTAGATTGAGGGCGACTCCAACCTCTGAGACAATACTCATGTTACATGATGCTGCCATTCACTGGAAAAAGTTTGGTCTTTTTCTTGAAACGAGACATTACACGGTCATTTGTGTGCTGATTAGGTTTCATGGCCATAATGCCTGTGTAAACTCATTTTGTAGAAGATGTCATGCATCGGCATCGGTTACGTTTTTACTCCCTCAAGTACTAGTTGGTGGCTTTCATGTGTCATGAGTGTTAAGATGAACATGCAGCAATTTGAAGGCCGCTCATGGTGTTAACAGAGGAATAACAAGTGTCAGAGAAATAAGCAAAAAAGATCAAAGAAAGCCGAGATTTGACACTTAACATTAAGTGTTTCCCATGCTTTGAGAAGATGAACATGTGCTTGAGTCCTTCCTTGAGGGCTTCACAGGGTCACAAAGGTTAAGGGGGTTGCAGTAAAGGCCATCGATTTGGGAAATGTGGAATGTGGACTTGGACATTAGCAGCGAAAGGGTTTGCACACACTGACCTCTCTGCTCATTCACTCACTTCTCCGAAAACTCCACAGGTTAAAGGACAATTCTGGTGTGATACAACTTGGGTATTGTTTTCATAGTTATATGCTCTCTTTTTTTGCTTCGGTGAACAGAAATGATGGCAAAAACAAATACAATCTTGTCCTCTCCCTCTGCCCAGCTTCCCACAGAGCAGAGATCGATTTCCTTCGTCATGAACGCAGCCTCTATCAGGTTACTCCCGTCATAAAGTTGTACTCATGTTCAGGCCTAGCCTCCTGTCACTCCGTTGTCATTTAACACCCATAGTAACCTGAGGTCAGCTCCACTTCCGCACAGTTGGTTGCATTTGAAGTTACCTGAAGTATACATGCGTGTGCAGTGCATACACTGAGTGTATGAGCACCACCATGTTTGGGTTTGACTTCATCTTGTCTGTAAACATAAAAGTAAATCATGTGGAGCCTGGGCTGAGTGGAGTGTCTGTAAGTGTGCAGGAGGGTGGAACAGCAGTGGTTTAAGGTAATCTCTCATGTCAGCAGTTGTTGCATGGGAAGCCAGCGTTTGGGCGGAGTAATGGTTTACATGTTAACAAATAATACTAAATCTCCTTGAATCTATGTTTGTGTGTATTCCCGTAAATAGTCTTGTGAGGACAAAAAAAACATGTTTTTGCTGTTATTGCCTGTGACGAAGACAAGCATTATTGATGAGATGGTGAAACTGGAATACGGTTTTTATCTTCTTATCAAAATATGAATCGATTGCCATTCAAAGATCCATGTAAACGAACTGAGAAAGAGTTTTAGGCTAAATTGCTCTGACATTTACAATCTCTCTTCCCTGTCTCTCTCTTTCTCTTCATACAAACACTGGTGTAGAGTGACTGATTGGGTAGTTTATAATGCTGACTGGCTCTCCAGTGTTACCCCCACCCCCTCCACACACACACACACACACACACACACACACACACAATCCCTCCCTCACCACGCGAGGTTGTGTTTCAGTCTGTCGCTTTAATATTTTATGCCCCTTGTAGCGCCAGTGCTGAAAGATTTACAGGCCTATTGATCATGTGCTGGTATGAAGGGGCAGTTTAGAAGACCACCCTCCCAAAACCAGACACAAGCCATCAAAGCACCGAGCCCGTGTGTTTATACCATGTCTCCTCTTGCTGTAGCATCTGTCTGTTATTCAGGGTGCATCTGCATCGCAGTGTATGTGTGTGTGTAGCTCTAACCTTGGCAAGTACCAGGATTACTCCGCATCTCTCTGAACTCAACCAGTCTGGAAATCATTACCTGGAATTGCTTGTGCTTCAAAGACGTCGCTCACTCCCAAACTCTGATGACAAATCAACCCCATTGAGCTCCTCCTGGCTCTGTGTTGTGTGAGCTGGTAGGAGAGGCTCGACGTCTGGTGTTTGAAGAGAGGGTTTTCTGTCACAAAGGTTAAGCATCCTTGTGTCCTAAAAGTTTGATTGCAGAAAACAAAAGCCTTCGTTTTTACCTGTGCATGTGCAGGATTGTTTGTGGTAAAATTCAAAATCCTCTGTTCAAAGTGGTGTAAAATGACTGTTTCGTATTTCATTCCTTCACTTCTATGCCCCATGAGGAAGGGCCTGTGAATTGAAAGTTTTAAAAACTCTAGGTCCTCAAACAACCTCGTAGTTCCTCTGAATGAATGACTGACGAGTCCATGAATATCACACGCTGTGAGAAGATGTTATATCGTATGCTGTGCGTTATCAACAGATACATCAAAAGCTTTTTCCCATAGGTATATTGAACTCAGAGTTAGGGATTTGTTTTATTTACTCTATCCTCGGATAGCAAGACAAAGAGGGAACAAGGGATTGAAAAACAGCTGCATTCATCAAGATTGATCAAAGATTCATTCCCTAGGAATGTGGCCTTGAATGGAGTCAATATATGCTGCTCGTTGCGAGTGGTACTTAAATATATATTTGTTGTGGTATGAGAGGACATTTAAATTTTGTCAAATGTGCTTTCAATTTTACAAATATCCTTAAATTGATGATATACCCAAATTTCGCATTAGCGTTTAAACCCATGTGGCACCTAAGCGAGGTTAAAACAACAGCCAAAGGAAATGTAATACATTTGCCAATAAGATCTGATCCAGTTCGCTCTCATGGCTCTTGTGAGTAGGACTGTCTCTCTGTGTGACATCATGCTGCCATAGAAACAAACAAGGAGACAACCACATCAGGGGGTTGACTTCCCCACAATGAAAACATCATTTTTTTATGCAATTAGCTTCATTACAGTATGAAACTAATGCACAAGAAAGCGCACACGCAAACACACTGACACACTGTACATTATTAACCTTGTAGTCTCCTTCTGAACCAGCTCCTCGCGGCAGCTGTTTGATTAAGACTGAATGAGGAATCCAGATGTGTTCTCCAGTGAGTCCCATAATGAACCAATGAAACCTATTTTGTCTCAGCCTCTGTCTGTTGAGCTTTTCTTCTGTATTATTTCACAGAGCTTTGGTCATGGCTGGTCGAGATTGGTTTTCCTACCTAATCCCTGACGCCTTGTACAGTCTGGCTGTCACTGTCGGGGGTTCGCTGATACGCATACATTTTAAACATTTGCACACACACAGTTTGTCTGTCGCTGTGGGTGGCATGCTAAAATCCCATTTCATCATTTTCTGACTGACAAGCATCCTTTTTGTCCTTGTCCATGATGAGGTTTGCCCAGAAATGGCAGAGCTGTTGGAGCAAAGGATAGCCAAAGAGATAGACACACAAAGAGAACATGCCCTACGCTGCTAAAGCTTGAAGCTATTTTGAAGGCTCCATGCTGTGCATGCCAGTTATATTTTCACGTCTGTCTCTCTGTCTGCGTGACCGTATTTTGCGATTTTAAGCACAGAGAAAAAAAAAACGTTTCCGTCACCAATCGTTTTATGTGCATATCACGAGGGATGGGAGGAGGTGTGTGAGTGTTACTCCTGAGGCGACACACTAAAAAGGTCAAATTTGATCTGTGGAGGAGGGGGTGTGAAATGCGTGTCAGCAAACTGGAGCGATTATTGAGTCAGAACAGAATAACTGCTGCGGTTGTCAGCCTGAATCCAGAGCTTTACAAAAAGGGAACAGAGACATAATTGTCTGCATGTGTTCTTCTAAGAATCATCATTTGGTGTGAGCCGGATGAGAATTCAATATGTTAATGGCATCATATTGTGTTGAAGTCATATATTGACATATTGTGATACACAATTACGTCGTCTAAATTGATAACAACAAGCACATACGAACTCACGTTTCTCAGGAAGTCTGTCAGAGCTTTGCTTTAAACTGTGCCGCTGTGGTGAACAACCCCATTGTTCGCCAGCACGTTAAGTTATGACCTCAGTATTTCCACTTTGTTACATTACAAAGCCCGAGGGTTGTCAATTATTACCTCTGTCATAGCTGCTGTGGCAACAGATTGCTTTCATTCCTTCGTTAACACAATATAAAAAACGAAACAACAAAAAACAACTACAGACTTTGCAGATGTGTATTCAAAGAATATGAAGTTGAAGTCCTTGGAGGAAGCTTCTTGGAGGATATATCACTTAAATCTAAGTGCTGTGTTGAGAAAGGGTGTGTGAAAAAGTGTGTGTGTTTTGTGTACGGGGTCTCCATGTGCTTTTTGTGTGGTTTCTGCGTCGAACTCCAGTTCCTGAGCATATCGTTCCAAGCAGAACTTCCGTTTTCGGTCCGAACAATAGGGGCACCTTCCTGGTTTACCGCATCATTTCCTGTCTTGGTTCTAATACCGTCTCGCACCACAGAGTCCGCTGGAAGAGAGACTGGAAATCCACCAAGTAATCAAGGTAAAACAGGGTAAAAGTTGAAGGATCAGGCAAAGCTAATATGATTAAATGAATTAAATGATTTGATACACTGTAAATGAGTTGGTTTTTTTAATTGTACAAGAGCATATCTTGTCATCATCACGGTGTTCACCATAACATTCAAATGTTACACTTATTCTGCAACAATTTACCCTTTACAACCCTGTGGCATATCACATTGAACAGCAGCACCTCTGAAATGCCTCAATTTGGCTTTAAAAGTGAAAGGACAGTCATTATCTTCTCCCTATTTATCAGTTTTTAATATATAACTGACCTAGATTTTTGCAATTCGACATCGCTACATGCCATTTATATGTGAGAGTAAAATGCCAATATTAAAATTGCCTATACTCGTACTAGCCCCGGCAAGCTGTATATTCAACAGTGATTACTGATGTGCTTGCCAATGTGTGTGTGCGTGTGTGTGTGTGTGTGTGTGTGTGTGTGCAGGGGAGGGATCTCAAGAAGGGCTTTCACAGGGATTATCAGCCATCTTCATGTTTTGGTGGATCAAAGCCCACTGCTCGGGTGGTCTAGTGCGTCCAGAGGAAGGCATGCATCTTCTAGTCCAACTCTAGCTTCTCTCTCTCTCTCTCATCCATGGTTTTATTTCAAAGTCCCTGTAAGGCGAGCATTCAAGAATACTCAACAGTGACAAAACCATGGCACTCCATTGAGCTGTGTTTCTTCATTGTTGAATTTAGTAATGCCAGCAAGGCTGAAACCGTCTGTGGAGGGATGTTGCATGATTCACCTGGCCCAGAGCCTTGTTTACAGCAGCTGCGGAGTGTGATGGAGGCTGCAAAGAAGAGCTGTGTGCTACAGGACATGATGCAGGCAGGTCAGAATGGGACAGGCCGACCTAACACACTGCTGACAAGTTAATCTAGTCCTGCTATTCATCCAACACTCACTACCTTGCCGGGGATGTGGAGCAAACTGAACCCAGCCCAGGGGTGATGACAAAGACTTACATGTTGAGCAGTATAGGGGCTCATTGTTGCCTTTAACTTTCTTCTTGTCGTACATTTCCTCTTACCTCGGGACCCCGTGTAAGGAAAACATTCTTGTGGCGCCATGTAGCCATGATGCTCTGATTGTGTGTAATCTTCCCGACTGATTTTAAGCTTCCATCATACGTAATCATAAAGTTTGGCATGATGCTTGGTCGTGTATGGGCTCATCAAAATCAAGGGAAGGGCCTGACATCAAAAAATGCTCATACACACTGACAAAGAAAAATATTTGATTGAATGTAGCTGATTCTATTCTAAGAGAATGCCTTAAGCTCTCTTGACTTTGATAATGACTCAACTTTAATTTACCTGAAACAGGATTTACATCTGCTGTTGCATTGATTGTTGACGGATAATTCAATTTCTACAACAACCTATTGGCCAAAGAGTCAATCGGAGCATAAAGACTTGAACAGAGGATGTCATTAAGTGACACTTTATTGTGTCCATTGGCACTAGAATATGGTCTCATGATGTCTTCATAGTTTCTGTTTCAGAAAAATGCCTTTCGCTTACATCTGTGACACGTTTTCCTCACAGTCCATCAATGTGCAACTGTTGAGAAAAGGGTATACGTCCTTACAAATAGTACTTGCAACAAGTACATTATCCTTCTTTGTCATTTGTGTGCAGTTCAGTACAGAGTTCTCAGAGGAGAGAACTGTTTCAGTCTGTAAAAATGTGCTGGCTTATGATATGACCCAATCACAGACGAAGATGACGAGTAACCTTCAGCAAAGTAGTCAACGTCCGGGTGTGTGTGTGGCTCCACTCAGCCTTTCTTCATTCTTTGTTTTCTGAACCTGACACTGCTCAGTTCGCTGTTCTGGCGAAACACTGAGCGAGGGGAAACACGGTACCCACTGATGGAGCCGGTTCTATAATGGAAGGCGCATTGCAGCTGGAGATCTGCTGTTGTAAGCCCAAATATGAGTTGCCCGTATGCATTATTCTGATTGAAGATCCGATTTTGCTCGTTTCGTACAGAAATTGTTGCGGTTGTGTGTAAGTTTCCAAGTGTCCGTTTTAGAACTCTGTGTATGTCTTTGTGATCATGTTTAATCTTACTGTACACCAGGGGTGTCAAAGTCAAATGGACGGAGGGCCAAATAAAAAATTTAGCTACAAGCCGAGGGCCGGACTGTTCGAATGTTCATTGAAAAATTTTTAAATGACGCATATAGTCTAGTGAACCTAATTGAACCTACTGAAAACCTAACAAATATATTCCAATATGATCAGATAAATAAAGCAATATTTTCTTATGGCTCTGTCAGTAATCTTTAATTTTCAACAGACACAAAAGACAAATTTCCTTTATATAAAAATCCCCATAACATGAACATTAAATGAAAGAAACCGGTATTCAAGGCACCATCAGTAGCCTATATTTTCTATTTTAGCAAAAGTGGGCTAAATTTACTTCAAAGAAAAAAACAATAATAGCAATTTTCTATCATCCACTCAACTGAAATATTTTTAAAATATAATTGGATTGAAATACAATAAAATAAAGTGCAAAAATCTATTAATCAAAAACAACACTTTGTTTAAGGAGAAGTAACATGCAGTGAAAACAAATATTAAACTTTAACTTTTAAACTTGAACTGAGTAAAAACTCTAAATATGTGATTGCACAGTAATGTTCACTTGTTTGAGGTTGAGGGTGATACTTGGTGGTGTCCCATCTTTTCCACAAGTTCATCAATGTTCGGGGTAAGGCTCTGAGCTGAGGAAATCCTCAGAATTGAGTGGAGGTGTTCAGCAGTAAGTCGACTTCTGTGTGATGTTTTGTTCAGGTTCATCAAAGAAAACAGTTGTTCACACAGGTATGTGCTGCCAAACATAGACAACGTTTGAGCAGCCTGGATGCGCAGCTGGGGCATTGTGTCGGGGAGGAAACGGGCGAACTCCGCAGCACCCACTGCCGCATATTTTGCCCTCAGTGCATCATTGCATTGGAGGTCAATCAACTCCATTTGGAGGTTTGGTGGTGAGCTTTCCACGTCAACAGCAAATGGGTTACCGAGCAGTTCCAACCTGCTTTTTTGTGCTTCAAAGTCAGCAAATCGGCGTCGAAAGTCAGCGGCAAGCATACCTATTTTATCAGCCAACTGTGCGCTCGGGAACGCACTGGTAGAGAGCTTCTCTTTCATGGTCTGGCAGCTGGGAAAGTGGCTCAAATTTTCTTTCCGCATCTGCGTCTCCCACAGAGTCAGTTTGGTTTTAAATGCCTTCACTGTACTGTACATATCAGAGATGACATGATCCCGACCCTGCAGCTGCAAGTTCATTGCATTCAGATGACTCGTAATGTCACACAGAAAAGCCATTTCACACAGAAACATTTCGTCTCGGAGTTGTGTTGTGTCTTTCCCTTTGCTGTCCAAGAACAGACAAATCTCCTCACGAAGCTCGAAACATCTTTGAAGCACCTTTCCCTGGCTTAGCCATCGCACCTCTGTGTGATAAGGCAAATCACCATGCTCCGTTTCTAACTCCGTCAGAAATGCCTTGAACTGGCGGTGATTCAAACCTTTGGCTCTGATAAAGTTAACTGTGCGCGTGATGATGCTCATTACATGCTCCATTTTCAAGGCTTTACCGCACAACGCTTCCTGGTGTATGATACAATGATAAGCTGTCAGCTCACCTGTCGCGTTTTCCTCTTGCATCTTTTCCCGTATCTTCGCCACCGGTCCGCTCCTGTGTCCACACATCGCAGGTGCTCCGTCGGTTGTCAAACCCACGAGTTTTTCCCAAGGCAGCTCCATCTCATTTACACATCTTGACACCTCTTCATACAAATCATGCCCCGTAGTTGTGCCATGCATAGGACGTAAAGCCAAAAACTCCTCTGTCACGCTTAGGCTGGAGTCCACTCCGCGGATGAAAATTGACAACTGGGCAATGTCAGAAATGTCGGTGCTCTCATCCACAGCCAAGGAATATGCAATGAAATCTTTTCCCTTTTTCACAAGCTGCTCTTTTAGATTGATGGACAACTGGTCTACTCTCTCGGCAATGGTGTTTCTGCTCAGACTCACATTTAAAAAGAGTTGCCTTTTTTCTGGGCAAACTTCGTCACAAACTTTAATCATGCAGTTTTTGATGAAATCCCCCTCGGTAAATGGCCGGGCTGATTTAGCGATCTCTTCTGCCAAAATAAAACTGGCCTTGACAGCAGCCTGGCCTTGTGATTTGGCTTTTTTGAACAGAGCCTGTCGAGATTTGAGGCCTCGTTTTAATTCCTCTGCCTTTTGTAGCCTTTGTTCCATGTCCATATTCTTGTTTTTGTCCGCGTGTTTCGTTTCATAATGTCGTCTCAGATTATACTCTTTCAGTACCGCCACACTTTCTCCACACAGAAGACACACAGGTTTTCCAGCTACCTCCGTGAACATATACTCCGACTCCCACCTTGTTTGAAACCCCCGGTTCTCAGTGTCCACCTTCCGTTTTGCCATTTTTGATGGGTATCTGAAAGTTCATTTTACTGTGATGCTGACGACTGCTGTGCCAATAAATATTGAAATGAAGCAGCCTACTGCTCGGTGCGTCACCGTTGCATTGTGGGAAATGTAGTATTGGTGCGTGTAAAAGATCTGCGGGCTGCCGGCTTGCTGCAGTCTGCGGGCCGGTTCTAATAATAAATCAAGATCATCCCAGGGGCCGTAAAAAACCTTCTCGCGGGCCGGATGTGGCCCGCGGGCCTTGACTCTGACATATATGCTGTACACGCTGTCACCTGGATCTGTTTGCATCCTTATCCTTTGTTCATAGCAGTTGTGCATGCGTGCGCAAGCCTGTGTGTGCATGTGCGTATATAGTCACAGCTTGTGTAGCTCTGTGCCAGTATGTGCCACAGTGAGTGCTGGAGATTAGCGATAGCATCAAAGCGGCGAATCAGTGAAGCAGCGTTTAGGGCAATGCCTGAGTTTACTGCCCCTTAGCCTTCTGTCATCGGCCACACCTAGCGGGGGAACAAAGGGAGCGGAGGCTGGCACTGACTGGAGTAGAGAGAGAATGAGGGGGGAGAGTGGGAAGCAAAAGACAAAGAGAAAAAAAACAAAGATTAAAAACAGGGATATGAGTGCGAGAAGTAATGAAGGCTCATTACAGGGCTTTTTCCTGCTCTGAAAGGGTTTCTTGGCTGCTCTTTTGTCCATTAGAGCCAGATGATGTCACCAGTAAATTTTCATTTTAGTAATGGCATCATCTGCACCAGTGTTGATTTGTGGGCTTCATAAAGGTAAATCCATATCATTTCATAACCTTGTTAATGTCATATAGATTGAAGTATTATGCCAATGTCACCATTGTAATGAAACAGAAGGCTGAAATGTTTCAAGGCTTCCAATCTTGAAAGCAACTGTAGCAACTGTAATAGCAAAGCTTCTGCAGAATGTTTGTCTGACCAGGATTATGCGAAGTAGACAAGTAGAAATTTGTGGAAAATAATAAACCAACCTGGAAAATGTACATCTGTTCATCGCTAAACTCCATTGTTTGCAGTATGTGTGTGTGCTGTATGTGTGTTTTCTCTTTTTGGAACAGGAGTTGGAGTCAATTTTGGTTTGTGGTCCATTTATAAAACCACACCACCATCTCGTTTCCACCGTCAGAGCTGGCTGCAGTTCAGAAACACAACTCACTTTAGGTTAAGATGAAGGTACACGCACAAGTTCACAAATGAGAACAAGGCTCTCGCATGTGTTTTCTGGGAAGGACAATGACACTGAAGTTGGGTTACTTTCCAGCAGTGCGGTGCCACCGCTGCTGAATGAATGTGAAGGAAAACACAGTGCACCATAAAGTAGCTAAAATAAAAAATCTACCAGAATTATTTTTGGGTTCTCTTGCTTGGTCAAAACCAAAATGAGAGTTGACCGTAGCAGAAAAAAACATCCAGAAATTAAATGCGACACACCCCGTCTGTGAAGTAACGGAGAGTACACTGTAACCAAAACTGAAAACAGAAAAAACAGCAAATAAAAAATGTACATACCTGTAGTGCAGAATCATGTACAAAGATAGAGTTGGTCAGGGGATTACAATTCAAAAGTAGAGATGGCTTACAAGTCAACCAAATTAAATAAAAGAGAAAAGTGGAAGAAGGAAAGGAAATCCAAGCAGGGAATTATTACCCAAGCTTTCCAGGTTTTACTCTCAGCAAAGAATATTGCACATGTAGCCTTAAGAGTTCAAGCCAGTGGGGACAAATTGTCAATAACAACTGAGTCAGTAGAGCGGCCATGGAGATGAGGTTGAGGTGACAAGGATCGAAAAAAGGAGGAAAGGAGAGGAAGAAGGTATACTAGGGAAACGGAGGAGTAAAAAAAAAAAAGGAAGCCGTTTTAAAGGGACATATCCTGTCAGTGCAGAGATGGGCCAACAAGGGGGAATCTGGGGAACGTTTTGGGTTAGCCCCCAAACACAAGGTGCCATTGTCCGTTTATAGGGGTTGGCTAACTGGGTTTGACAGGCCTGTTTTTACTTGGTCCTCTGGGAGCAATGTGTTCGAGACAGACCTGCAGAGGGGCATTTTTGTTTTTCTACATCGTCCAAGAAGCTGCTGTCTTTTCCTTGAGTGCAATCGCCTTTCATGCTTCACTCATAATATATGTATAGAGAGAGATATTTACCTATTTGTCACATGGCGGCAGATCTGTGCATGCTGGGGGTTTGCTACCAATTGGAAGATCCAGTCTGAAAAACGGATGCTTTTCTTGGTGATTGGCATTATAAATCGAAAAGAAGCTAAATCACATACACCCTCATGCATGTTTCAATATGCATATGAGTGTGTGTGTGTGTGTGCATGTGTGTGTCAAGGCAGTGCAGTTAATTCTCAGGGGGCAAGCAGTGTGCAGAGTCAACACGGTGTCAGTAATGAAAGAGAAAACCAATACGATTTAAAGACAGCAGGGACTTGTGTTTCCTCTCCCTCCCCCAAGCTTTGTTTACCTCTCTTCCAGCGTCATTCTCATCCCTCCATACCAATCTTTCCCTTTCTGCCATCGTATCTTATCCCACTTTTGTTTTTGCAGTTGTATCAGTTATCCCTCTCTCATTCTCCTGTGTAAGTGCTGAGCTGAGCTAAATGTGACCCTGGTGATGGTGAGCTTTGCTTGCTTGCTAAGGTGCGATGCTGCTATCTGAGCTGGGTGGGCGGGGCGGGGTTTAGGGGTGAGAAAAACACCATCATGTGGATGCCTCTTGGAGGTCAAGTAAATACATTAAAGGGTAAGCAAACAGAGAGGAAGCCTGGGCAGAAGCTGTTTTTGGCAGCAGCGCGTTAATATGGGGGTTGGGGAAAGGGAGGCAGCAGGATGCAAATCTGTCATAGCAGGTGCTTGTTGAACGAAATAGTGAATGCTGTATTAAGGGTTTATTAAACAGAGAAGGAGTAGCCTAACTAAGCTTATTTTACCTAATAATATGTGTTGGAGGTGCATAAGGACTTAAACCTTTTCGAAATAGAGTTTACTGTTCTCCCTTCATTTTACTCACTAGCCCTGATCTCCTCCCATTTCTGAAACCCAAATCCAGTCAAACGTGGCTTTGATCTGGGTAATAATCTGCGCCGACCCACAGTCCACCGCCCTCTCTAACCCCTCTCCCAGGCACCATTGATGTGACCAGCCATGTGATAGCTGGGACCCCATCATTTCCTATTACAGTGTGGCTTAGTGAATCTCAGTCAGCGCCTCCTACCTTGAACCCTTTGGCTTACTGTGTTGGAGGTCTGTTTACCCCGTGACTTTAAGATAATCTCCCCTCTAACACGCTGCTAAACCTCTCAACCTTCATCACCTGTCGTCCCCTCCTTTAAGGGTGAAAGTTATGCCAACAGACATCTAATGAAGAGACCCAGGAATACAATTCCTATTTTACATCACTTCAAATGAAACCATAAATACTATTCTCTCATCTTCTTTATTGAACAAAGTGTGAATTATCCTTTTTGACTTTCACTCTATCCCCTCTGCTCTGTCATCCTAAACCGGGGGTATGCCTTTATATTCAAATATTCCAAATATTACAATATAAATCATTTTCAAAATTGAACTGGATGAATTATAAATAATAGATACTCTCATAATAGATAAATGTGAACATGTGAAATAACGTCTCTGACTCACAGACTCCAACTATTCTGTCTCTCGGCCCGTCTCTCCCGTGTGTGTTTGATCTCACTCAAACTGTGAAGTTTATCGGAATACAGATATTTGATTGGCTGAGCAGCATCACGTGAGATGGTTTACAACGCACGTAATTGGTCGGTGTGTTTCCTGGACTGCTCAACGAGTGCCATAAAGGCTCGAAAAGCTCCGCTGGTTAAACTAGAAGTTCTCCGTCAACATTTTATAATTCTCAATTATTTATTGGTTGGAGGTACAGGTCCGGATACAACGGCGTCCTAAACCATCTGTTACACATCTGCAAAACACCACATTAGCTCAGCTCCCTCTCTCCCTTCCTTGCTATCCACTTTTCCTCACGCACACTTCTAACCCTAACAATTTCCATTCCTCCTGACGCATTTTGTAGCGGCAACTTTCACCTCATCTCTCAGTATTAAACCCATTAGTGCAGGGGTCTCTCTTTCATCCCTTTCAGTCCTGACCCTGTTTACACCTCCTTCTTTCTTTCTCTCTGGGAAGACAATAACAGGTGCATCATGATTCACACAGCAGAGTGCAGCTGATCTTGTCCACTGAGATGTGGACTGCATCCCAAATGTTGGAAATAGCATCTGTGTATAGCATCAGCTTGCTTCACTCTGATCGAGACATTGTACAACTTTTCCCACAATCTACATTTCTAAAGCAGTGTGACGGCATATTTTTCTATCAACCGCAAGGGCAACTTAGTTAAAACCTTCTGCATGAGACAATCAGTTGTTCTTCTTCACTGTAGTGACGTCAGAGACGCTGTGGTAATGATTCAGCACAGTGAATGAAAGCAGCAGAGATGCAGATAGCAGGGGAGATTGAGTGATGGAGATAGAAAAGGCCCATCAATTAATGAAAGTCACTGGAGTCTCGTTATTTCTTTGTTTGAAGCTAAAGTCTCTCTATGTGGAGACTATTCAGCTTTAAATGAATCTTCATTCCAATTTATCTCTGCGTCTTCGCCTCTGTTCAAGCAATTACGATTTCCAGTTTCCCAACACTGCTAAACTGATAAAGCAACTTTGTAAGCGTTCAACATTCCTTTGAATACCTGTGGTGGGCTTTTATAGTTTTTTTTATTGGAGACAATAGAGCAATATGTGGCTCAGGCCTTGTCTGCCCAGTTCATGTCTGCAGCGTTGGTTTTTGGGGCTACTACTGTGCTGCACAGTGCTTGCAGTGGGTATTTGTGTTGAGAAGTCATTTACCAGGGAGCTGACTGATGAAGTGCAGACGTGCAGCTGATTTAAGACTTATTTCCACACGTCTGTAGGTGTGCAACGCTAGCCTCCTTCTCTCTCTCCTTTTTTTGTCTCACATTCTGTCTTTCCCCCTTTTTTTCATCCCTGCCTGATTCGCTCCCTGCAGGAGTTGGCTGTGTCCCTGACCCCGGGGCCGCCTCATGCCTAGCCAACCTGTTTTTCTTGGAAATTCCAGTTGGCTGAGCTAGCTGTGGAGGATGGGATGATAACGGGGAGGCAGACTGCGCACATGTGTTGTACCTCTGTGCACATGAATGTATCTTTAATGGATGCTCTATATCACTGACAACCTGGTTTGCGCGAGTGTGTTTTGGGTTTCATGAGGTAATCGCTTTAATCTGATAGGTTCCCCGATGCTTGGCTGAGCCATCACTGTCCTGGCTGTCTTTTGTTTGCACTGAAATCAGAGGGCCAGAGAAGCAAATGTGGCCGACCCAAAGGAACAATTACATCCATCCTCCCTCAAACGACTGACGAGAGCAGATGAAAAGCGTGAGGACCGAATGAAGGAAAAACCGAAGAGAAAGACAAAGCGGATTTAAGCGGATTTAAGCAGCTAAAGTAGCGTCAGACAGAACAGTTCATCCTGAGAATAACTTGGCTGCCTCTTCTAAGCACAGTCAAAAAACTTTGATTTAACAGGTGCTTTAGGAATCAGGACTGTGTTTCCCGCCACTTCCTCATATTCACCTCGCATGTGCAGAGTCAGGAAATTAATGTAATACGGATAAGCTAGTTTTTCACCCCCTCAGGCTGTGTACGAATAGCAGTGTCTAATATCTTCCCCCACAAATACATATTGAGGCTTTTTATGTCTCTGTGTGTCAATTAAGCAGAATATAGTTACTATAGACGTGTGTGTGTGTGTGCGTGTGCGTGTGTACGTGTGTACGTGGGTTCATGACAACTATGTGTTTTAACAGTTTTATATTGTGCAGAGAAAACTGATAATGTCAACTGGAAAAGGACATTATTCGTCTCGGAAAGTGAGATACACTTCTGATTTGATTTGAATTTGAATTAGTTTATCTCGTGCGGACGACACATGTGAAGTCACTAATCACGCACAGCTTCATTCTCCGCTCAGGCCGACGTCAGTCCTCTGTATCTTTACAGAGCACATAGTTGTTTGCTGCTATGTTATTGCTCTGAATGTCAAATAGAGAACCTGGAATTAAGTGAGTCTCGTTTGGGGTTTTGTTTAGATAGATACAAGGAACATGTCTGTTGAAGATCCTCCGTTATGCTTTAACACTCTTTTCATAATTCCGAGATGATGAAAATAATAATGTCAGCTAGAATAGCACATATTGTTACATCCACAGATATAGACGTGCTTGGCACAGAAAAACAATGGAGACACTTCCCGTCAATCACAAATGTCAACCTCATTGGTCGAAAAGTCAAGGGGTCGCTATAGTGATGAGAACACTACACCAAATCAAATGTAGCTTCTTTCAAGCAAAATAATTCTCAAAATGTTTCACTTAAATTTGAACGGGCATTTCTGCAGAGAGTGAGCTATTACAGCAGCTGTCATGTCGCTCATATGGCCTGTTAGTGGTTTACCTCTGTATCCTCACCTGCTTTTCACCCTTGTTTATGACTGGCACTTTAGTAATGCTGCCTGCCGTCTGTATTCTTACTGGAGATGTCACTGCTTTGAAACACAGACACGATAGGATTACAGATCCACTGATGTATTTATTTTACTGTTTGAAGTGTGAGGACTCGGTTGAAGCTGTGCGCAAATACACACACATGGACCCTCTGGAGCTGCTGTGCCTCTCTACAGTCAACAACTGTCAGAGTAACCAAACGCCAGATGTAAGCTCAAAGCTCAGGGGTCGCTCCTGCTATCTTTTACTATTGTCACTTCCTTTAGGTGGAGGTCGCTGACTGCCTGACCTCAGGCAGCACGAGGTAAAGAAGGAGTGATATGGAGAAACTACAGACGTCCACGAGGGATTAAGACGTAAAAAAACAGAGATAGACAACGATGAAAACACACGTACACACAGCGGGTTACATGTGTTCTTTGTGCTGATCTGATAGTCTTCAGAAAAAAACAAATAAAACTAAAAAACAGTAAAATAAATCACTGAGCCCAACAATGTTACATCCCACAGGGTTTTGAATTGCCTCAACACTGCCACACTTTTACCTTCTTTTGTGCAGAGAAAACAGGTGTTGCTTTCTCTTATTTTGTCAGTGACACATTCATGCAGCATTAGGGGTGACCTGTTACACACACACACACACTCACACTCGTCTCGGGGCAATGAAACAGAGGTGCAGCTGGAAGTTTGGTTCCCCTTTGACCCTTAAGATTGGCATTGATTTGATCACGTACTACACAGACACACGTATGCGCTCAGATGGACAGTTTGTATTGACCCTCATCCCTGTAACTATGTCAGATGAGCCTTGGCTCTTTGTATACGACCATTTCTGGAGGACACAAAAAACGTGGTTCAGTCTGTCCCCAATGAAGCCTAACTCACTCGTAATGATAAACACACTCTGCCTTATTAGTGTGAACCTCCCACATAGCTGCGTGTTGGTTTATAGATCGAGAAATAAAATTACACTGAAACATAAATGTTTACAAGGAGAAAATCAGGCTTCAACTGGCCTGGAAGCTTGTGTGTATCTCGAAAAGAAAAGGCTGCTCCACAGAAGGGGACTTGGTTACAGATTAACTATATAAAGCTGTGATTTAGTTTGAATTGGAAACATGTCAGTGTACAATCCTTTAGCTGAAGTTTGGCGAGATTTATTGTATTCTTAGCCCCAAGGCCGAGAAAGTAATAGACAAATAATGTAATAAGTCTTTGAGTTAAAGTCTTCCATCTGGCAACGCACGACAATGCCCTAACCAAGGCGGCAGTGCCGTAGGCGGAAGATACAAGGAATCACTGCGGCAGTGACAAATGATTTTTGTTTGGATGAGGTCAGCCATTTTTATCTGCCATGTTTTGAGCTTTTGGTGGGGAGTGGCAGCGGGACGCTTGTGGCTTCTCAGTGAGTCGTGTTTAGGTTCTTTGCCCAAACAATCTGCACCTCACAAGAAAGATGTCTAGTTCTCACAGTCAATTGATACATCCAAAGTTTCCCAAGTTTCTTTGACGTTTTACAAGCTTTTTTTTAAATTTGACTGTTTGAAAAAGGTACCAGCCACAACCCACATTCTGCTTTATTTGGCTAGAGTCTGGTGTTCATTAAGTCCATTGTCGTATGCGTTTCAGCTCACTGTTGACACGGTGACTGATGAGGCAAACTGTCCCGCTGCCTCAGGGATCACATCCAGGAAGCATGACGAAATGGGCGGAGGGCTACAGAGGCTTACAGACACTATTTTGGTTTAGTGGAGCGAAGCCGTGCAATCAACAGGGATAAGCCTGAAGTTTTGTGTAGCATGTTTAGAAGGTATTCTGTGTCTCCGAGTGTCTTTATTTGCGAATCAACTTGAACCATGTTATTGAGCGGGCAGGAGTTCAGCTGGAAGATAAAATAAAAAGAAATCTGGTTTACTGCAGACAAAATCTTTGATTTAAGCTCACATTTTTCAAACATTTTGTCTCCACTTTGATAAGATTTTGAATACTTTGCCAATGACAGAAGCTTATTTAGAAAACTTGATCTCTGGAGGAAGTCTGGAACATTGACTTCCACTCCTTCAGCAGCTGTCTACATGACCGATGTTCAAATCACACCTATTGATCTCCCGTTTTCTGTGATTTTTGCTCTCACAGATGGACAAATCAATACCCATGCTCAGAGCTGCTCACTGTGTCTGCCCACACAACACACACACACACACACAAACACGTTGATTGGCTGTCAAAACACAACATTTGCCAATTTGTAAAGCACTCAAACTGAAAAAGAGTCTTTTGCTTTAGTATGAACAATCGTCTAGCCTTTTATCCTGTTGAACATAAAGCACAAACTAGAAACAGTAACCATCAACAAGATTACCACCCTCAAATTCCAAGTGCCCGCTCCCAATGATTTACTCTAACAGTGGTCTGGAAGTCCTATACACTCGTCAAAGAGAAAAGAAAATCCTGTGGTGTCCCAGTGGAGGAAAGAAAAACAACAGATTCCACACTCTCTCTGTCTCTTTGTCATGTTTTTATTGGATAAACCACCAAAAAGCCCAACATTTATATGTACACACACACACACATGTCTGCTCCCAGCAGAAACACAGATGCATCCTCCTAACCACATACTGCCGTTTTAGCTAGTTAGAGGACTCTAAATTACCCAGAGCGGTGTCCCCGAGGCAACTGTGGGCCGCTCACTCTCAATCATTCATCCTCTCATTCATCCAAAAACCCCAACAGTTCAGAGAGTCTCAGATAGCAGTCCCCCGTCTGAGGTCCAACTACTCCAGTCCGTCTTTGTGCTCTCTCTCTCCTTAATTACTGTTTTCTCTTCATCTCTGGAGCTAAATTACAACTGGAAGACAATAAGTGACAATCATCGCTCACTTTACAGGCCTCACGTTGTAAATCATAAATGATGGCTGAGAGAAAAACATTCCTGTCATGTGTTTTGTTCTTTCTGTTTTAGCAGCTTTTGCTTTACTTTTGCAGTATCTTTGATATTTTCAGAAACATAAATCAGAACAGTTGAGCTGCTCGTCAACAATGCAACAGCGTCGAGTCTCATTAGAGCTCACAGATGCCTGAAGTTGATCGCTGATCGAGGATCAGTTACAAGGGTGCAATGTTGATTTCCCTAATCATGCTTTGAAAAAAAAAGAGTCCTGATAACTGTGGGCCATATTGCCTTAAGACCATTTAATGACCACAACCGTGAATATATAGTGACACTTTTCATTTGTCTCTGTGGGTGGTGAATGTGCACATTCACTCTTCAACTTTGACACCTGATCTCAAGCTCCTCATTAGCTTCCCCGTTAGCAGATAGCGACAATAAAATCAGTGGTATTTCACAGACATGCACCTTTGTGGCCGGCAGCTGCTGCACCAGCCAGAGTGAGTCTTGCTGAGACCCATTGGACACGGACAGAGACGGGGTTTAAACGGCTATAAATATTTAACAGCAAGTAAAAGATAGGGCTGATTAAACCAGCTGTCTCAGGTCCCAAAGGATTACAATTCTTAAAAAGGGGGGGAGATGGGGGGGGGGGCATCGACATACAAAAAAACGGAAGACAGGCACACACACCGTTGCACACCCGGGTTAAGAGTTGCCACATTGCAGGGCTTTGCGCAAGATAGGATCGCTGCTATCTAAATCCCCTTATCTCTTATCACGCTTTTGAGTCCAGTAAGGTGATGTCATCCCTCAATGTGCCCCTCCATCCATCTGTGAATCCTGTAACAAGCTTTTTATCTCCCGCAGACCTCACTTTTAACCTCCATTCCCAGTCGACTCCATCTTTCTTTCTTCCTCTACCTGTTTTCAAAAAAGAGACGACAGAGCCGTTGATCGATAGAGCGAATGGTGACAAACGTGGTATAATTGCTGGGTTGTCGTACTGGAAATTTCTACTTTATCTCGTGATGATATTTATTCCAATTACACCTTCAAATCTAAAGGATTGTGTCTGCGGGGTGAGTCATAGCAGACTCAACTGAAAAATACATACCAGGTATAGGGATGGGAAACTCCGAGCATCGGACATAAAGGAGGTGACTGGACTTGTGACTATACCTGAACAACGGCTCCTGTGTGCTTTCACATGAGATGCAGCCCAAAGATAAACTTACGCACCACATATCTGCAGGTTAAACTTCGTGGGCTGAAGCTGTAACTCTATGGTATAGTTCCCTGTTTCGCGTTGATTGTGGAACATCTACAGATATGTCCTGCTGTGTGTGTGTGTGTGTGTGTGCGTGTGTGTATGGGTATACTTGTGTACAAGTATGCATATGTGTGGGAGACAGAAAGAGGCAGAGACACTTTTCAGTGGCCATCATCTCTTATTTTGTTCATTAATAATATTATCATTCTTTCTTCCAAATATAGAAGTCAGTCTCTATCGCTCTGTCTCTTTCACCTCCCTTCCCTTCAGTGGTTTGATCGTGCTAATCATTTCCAGCCGTGAACTCCACATGAAAGACAACAAGCACTTGCCGTAACAGGGTGCTGAAAGAACGAGCGAGGGAGAGGGGAGAAGCTAAAAGAGAAAGGGGAGGTCAAGGGAGGAATGGAGATTGAATGAGAAGAGAGATGGAGCCTCGGTGCTCCTCGTTCCCATTTCAAGGTCTCATGTTATCATTAGCCCTGCCTTTTGTTCCTTTGCCAAACTATCCCCCCCCCCCCCCCTCTCCGACCGTCCCCTCCCTTCTCGCCGTCCTCGCCATATATCTTAATTGTACCCATAGTGCCTCAACTCATTGGCAACAGAAAGGCAGAAATTGATTTGGAGACTTTGAGGAATGCAGCTCACTGGAGAGAAAAGGAATGTGTCAGTGGAAAAAGTAAAATTATTTTTTTAGCTCTTTCCGACACAGTTATTGCTTTTAAATCCAGACACATTCAGTTTGTTGTAAATAACTTCTACAATGATGCATTCAGTTTCCCAGCTCCAAGTGTATCATGCTCTTTTATGGTCATTGCTGCTGCTTTGAAGGATAATTCAAGTTTTTTTTTACAGCTCAGGTCTTATTCTCAGAGTTTCTGCCATTATTTATATCACTAATAAATCAATTGTGAGTCAATTTGTGAGATCAAGGAATGCAGTAACACACCTAAAAACAAGTCAGATGGGGTAAGAAACATGAGCAGTCATGGTCAACGATCAATCACGAACTCCCAGATTTGCCAAACTTGAAACAGAAAATGAAGGCAAAGAAATTAAATGACCAGAATTATGATTTTAATTGTGAAATATCGAATGAAAGAATAAGTCAAAAAGACTAAGAATCAATGCCAACTGAATGCCATAGTACAGTTTCATCATAACTGATTTTGAATTGATGGCCAATACTCCTAAATTAAGACCATTGTTGTAATAAACTGCATATATACTGCATACGGTGGGACAACATTTGCATTCATTTTAGAATTCTTCTCGGCCTATTTGACCTCTCAGACCATGATTGCCCTATAAACATTCAGGCCTGGCACCAGTCAGTGGAAGAGTAGATTAGTTTGGGACAACTACTTTTACCATGAAAGCCGAAAGAATCTCTCTCTCCCTCTCTTTCATCAGCAGCTATAAAAGTCCAGAGCCGCTGCAGAGCTGCAGCTGCGTCCGAGAAGCCGTGCGCAGACTCCCTCTGACACTCACCGATGTTTTACAGAGAGAAACTGCAGAGAACAGCAGGATCCATCTGGACCAGCGCCCACATCTGGAGAAGCTGAGAATAGAGGAGTTGAAAGGAGGCAGTACAGTGGAAAAGGTTTGAGGGTAGATGTTGGCTTCCTGGTATCATTAGACACCAGCTGTTAATTTGCACTTCATCCAAGACAGGAGACCACGCCTTCTTTGCAGCATGAAATACTACTGACGGACACTTACTGTGGGTTATGTGTGGGAGCATTAAGGAAAGGGTTAAGGTGTGTTTGAGACATCAAAGTCATCCCGTTAGAGAGACGACCCGCTCATGTATCTGCAGAAGGAGAATGAGAGTGACAGTGGGAGCATACAGTACGATAGAGGAAGGCTAAGTAGAAAGATAGAGGGGCAAAGCAACAGAAAGAGAGAGTACTCGTGAAGAAGAGTGACGCAAATGAATGATGAAGTCTGGATCTTTGCTAATGCTCCATTGAGTGATCGCTCCTCTACTGGCCCAGCCAGGGATGAATGGCTCTCCATGGACAAAGAGTTCCATGAGTCCTGGCAGAATTCGATACTCGGCACGCTCTCCCTGACTGTTTTTCACAAAGTCCTTTCCAGGCTGACGTGTGCTCTGTGAGACTTAAGCTTATAACAGATATGTAGAAGTCGGACAATTAACTACACGATAGGTGAATTTATGTTTCATGTATTACAAGTTCAGGTGGTTGGCAGATGCTTGGCTGAAGCATTTTTAAGTCCATTTGTGTTTTGATGATTTGTCCTCTGATAAATGCTGTGAAAGGCCAGTACACGTCGTCAGGGGTAGAAAAGAAAACGACACAGCTGGTACAGCAGATAATGCACGCGAAAAGTGATAATCAACTTTAAATGCTTCGTCTGTAGACGGTTATCTTTAACGGACGCGTTTGAGACATTTTCCTTTCATAGGATACTTTGGCATTCCGTGACGTCAGGGGGGATATCAGCGCTCTCACAGAAAAGAACCACATTGGAGGTTTTGCACGTTTAAGCCCATTAACTACAAATTGTGTATACTTAGCATTACTGTGGACCATTTTCCAAAGTGAACCACACTCCACGATTTCACCACCTTTCAGGCAGACATTAGTTTTAGGTCATGCCAGTAATGTCTGGAAGTCAACTTGCAAAAACACCTTTATGGCCCTTTAATATAACAACCACCACCAAAGGATGTGGAAGTTTTTTGTTCCTCAACTGCATAAATATAAATGTGGCCAAAACAACTTAGTCAGTAGTAACGCACTTTCAACGTCTTGCTAAAAGCATTTCAAAAACACAAGGACCAAACTTTAAACCTTTTCTAACGACATGACCACCCTCCCATCAACACCCCCATCCAAGAATCTGTGTGAGGAGACTAATACCATGAAAGCATATATACCTAAGAGCAAGAGACATTTAGCTCTTGAAAGGTATGGGCCTGTATGTGTTGCTATGTTTATGACAGCGGCAAACCCCCGGAGAGCACGATGAGGAATAGGTGTGCAGAGCTGAGGCTGGCTGGTCATGCATCAGAGGGCAGGCTCTGGCGTGGGAGGAATTCCTCGCTGGCAAACACCCTCGTCTAGTCCACCAGATCTCTTGATTTAAGAAGACGTGTGTGTGTTTACTCGATTACATTATTGCCTTTAAAGCTGTGCTAATTTTTCTTTTTTGTCGAGATAAGTGCTGTAAAAGCTGGATACTGCAGCAAATTGGTAGAGGTGTTTTTGGTGTTGAATCGGCGTGTTGGTTTGATCCAACCTTCTGGCCTGCATAGTGTCAACTGAACATTGGGGCTGTGCTGTCAGATGGATTGACAGGAGGGAAATGTACTGATGACAGAGTTGATCCTGAAAAGCTCCTGTTTTTTTTCTGGAGGGTTGATGTGATTTTATTTCTTTTGCTACACATTTCAAACGGTTGTGCTTTTACAATGCTGTCATGCAGTCTAGCTTTGGTTTGTCTGTTTTGTCCATCTGCCTTCTTTTTTCTATGTTCAACTTTTGCATTTCAAGTCTGTAACCACAAAACTGCTGTGTTGCATACAGTAGGTTACAGCAGAAAAACCCCAAATCATTACATCTTTCATTTTATAGCTCCCAAGGTTTCAATAAAAGTATCGTTGAATAGGTGTTTTCTTTGCGCAACGTTATGTTTGCCTTGCGTATTTTTTTTTTCCAGCATGAAGAATCCATACCGTACTGCTGTGGGTTTTTACATTTTAGAATGTGTGGAGAATCAATGACCTGCTCTCCTGCTTGTTCTCAGCCTCTATGCAAGCCTTTTCCAGTCCAAAACTACTTCCAAGTGTATTTATGAACACTGTGTCCAATCCCTGTATTTTCATAAAAACCCCAAACACACTATCGTGTCTCCTTTGCTGCCTTATCCAGAGCAGAGCACCCTTCCCCTTGCATTTGAATGTGACCTGCAACAGAATTTATTGGGTAAATATAGAGGTGACGATGAAGTCACTGTATGACCAGGTGGGCGGTCATGGGTGTTAAAGCCTCTTTAATTAGATTATGTGAAAAGGATGGGGGGGTCATCATATATGCGAGTGTCTGTGTGTGAGCGTGTGCACGTTAGTCCAGTTCTCATCGCCACAGGTGGCTAATCCATCACAGACAGTCAGAAAGACATGACGAACACCCAGACATGTGCATAGATCCCAAAAGATTGTGTTCGTCTCAACACTGCTCTGGAGGAAGTCGCAGCAATGATCTAAAATCCCCAGCTGTAAACACTGACCAAAGGAAGAGGTACAGTACGACCGTCTTGCCACAGTAACACTACAACTAAAAACCCTGAGGGAGCCGGTACAATATTCCCTGTGAGAGTCAAGGTGCTGGTGTTTCTGTCCATCTGTGCATAGCCGGTAGGTAAGTGTAATGGTGAAGACATGTGTTGGTGGGACGGAAGGAAGGTCATTGCCGGATGTCTGCTATGGTGGTCCTCTGGGCGTTCAGGGCCAGGGCAAGTTCACATGTAGGATTCAGACCTATGATGAAATCATCAAACAACAAACACAGACATAACAGATGTGTTAGATATGATTTCATTCTCATGATATTATGACGTTGTTCATGAAATCTCTGCCCCCTCTTAGTTAATTACTCCATTAATAGGTTGTTTTGTTTGTTGACTAAGATTTCTTTTTTTCATTTTTATTGTTTTATTTTTTCTGGAGAAACTCAATTAATGAATTAATCGATTAAAAATCGTAGGAGTTTTAGTCAACTAAGACTTTCTTTGGTCGTGGACCACCCAAAGAATATCCTTTGCCAGAAATGTTGTAATCAGTATTTACACAAAAATGAAATAGAAAGTAAACAGATATCTTTCTGTTGCCTGATTAGAAAGACTGTATGACAGAGAGGGAGCGATGTCATGAGGACTCCTGGATCTTGGCTCGCCTTCAAGGCTTCGAGATCTGACGGAGAATGCTACTTTTTACAAGCACCATAAACGCCACCAAACAATGTTATGGACCATGTGTAAAACTTCAGTCAGAGGCAGGACCCTGGAGCACAGAGGACATTTCCCTTTTGTGTTTTGCAAGGAAATCTTTGTTGTATTACGGGATTTATGAGTGTTTTAATAGATTTGCTCGGAGCATACAATGTATGTGTGTGTGCGTGTGTGTGTGTATGTGTGTGTGTGTGTGTGTGTATGTGTGTGTGTGCAGGAGAAAGAAATATGTTAGGTAGATGAGACAAACAAAGTCAAAGGCTGGATCAAGACCTCCGTCTGTTGTGTCTATAAAGTCCTTTGTGGGTAAGTAAGTAAGGATTAAAATCGTAGGTGTTCGGCTCTCCCGGTCAGTCTGCATCTCATTTATTTGCCAGTATAAATGAGATGCAGTTTGACCTTCCAGCACTCATTTTAGTGCCTCTGTCGACACCTCGTACTAAAGGTTACCCGTCAGTTCCTCCCTCTACATGCATGGTAACCGCACCTCCTGTCCTTTTACCAGTTCTTCAAACGCACCATGGGGGAGATGTATCCTCTTTTTCACATACAGTGTATCTGTGATCCATGAAAGTGAATTGCTCTCACAGATACTTGGTTTTATAGTCCTCTGGAAATCATAACAAGTCGTGCGATGGTGTGTGATATTTTGACAAGTGCAGATGTATGGGCAGTGAGGTGGCTGTAATATGGGGCATTATTGTGATAACAGAAAGGCCCTCAGCTCGTATATAATAATCATGACACATGTAAGTTTTCTTTCGTGCTGATTTTTTGGGACCTGCTGGGTGTGTTGGTCCGATGCTTCTTGAAATCCTTATGTCTCACGGGCTGTTTGGCACCAGTGGACCGTCCGTCTCTTACCTCGTGTCTCTTTTCCCTCAGGTGTCAGCCACAGATGAGGATCGTGGTTCCTTTGGCGCTATATCCTACATCCTGGGTTCCGGCTCTGGAAGCACAGCACCAACACACTTTACCATTGACAAGGAGACTGGCCAGATTTGCACCAGCACAGCTCTGGACCGGGATGAAGGATTGGACAAGTTTGACTTGACCGTCACTGCAACGGATGGAGTAAGAATACTCTTACCCTAAAACTATAAGGAATTAGTCGTTGTAATCTCTGTAACCCATTCATCTTGTCAGACAAATCAAATCTTAAAGGGGAAATCTGTCGTCGGTCAGTCTCATGTCTGTCTGATGAAAAGCTAGGAGGCTACTGCCAGCAGACAAGGTTAGTTTTTACACTGGAAGCAGGAGAAACAGCTTTCCCAGCAAGGTAACAAACCCCCCTGTAAGACCACATTGTGTCATTTTTATACCAACACTACTACAAGCCAGTTTTATTTTTTTATTAGTGAGCCTTTGGTTAGTTTGAGGTTCTGGCAAAGAGATTATGTTAATTTCGTACACAGCCAGGCAAGCTGTTCCCCCTGTCTCCAGTGTTGTTG
Organism: Melanostigma gelatinosum; assembly: GCF_949748355.1. Lineage (NCBI taxonomy): Eukaryota > Metazoa > Chordata > Actinopteri > Perciformes > Zoarcidae > Melanostigma > Melanostigma gelatinosum. The sequence goes on from NC_136647.1 coordinate 11,166,951, forward strand.
CTGAGCTAAGCTACCTGGCTGCTAGCAGTAGCTTCATATTCATCGCAGACGTGAGAATGGTATAAATCTTCTCATCCAACTCTCAGCTGTATGATCAAACATTGCCGCCTGAGTGTGTGATGCTCCTTCTGATCAGAGCTTCAAGCAGATGGCAAATTAAGGACGTGTGCACTCAAATAGATCCGATCAAAGAGACACTGAGAACATGTTTGAAGAAGACAACGTCCTGTCTCTTACTGTGTGTCTTCGAAAGATTCAAGGGAAAGCGCAACAGCATGGCAAAGCAATCAGAGCAAACAGAGCGGGAGTGTGGGGAGGAAAAAGGTAAAGAAGTAGGAAAACTGATCGATTTAAACAATCAATTGATATAACCTTTTTACCGTAGGATACCATTTAAGTTAAATACGATGCCTTACTTGACCACATTTACAAACTCTTTGCTCTGGCGTCTTCCCAATAGACCCATGCAGATTTAAAGTATCAATTAATCGCATTGGATGCACTTACATTGGCATAAGTCACAATAAATAATTCATTCTCTTGTGTATACTTTGATTACATCAAGAAATAGAATACATCACCATTATTTTGTCATAGTTGTAGAAGTCATACTTTTTTTATTTGCTCTATTCATGTGAAGATTGAATTCAGTTCTATAATTTACCACGTAACCCACACAATGCATCTTCTCTCCCAACCCCAGCGCATTCCCAGCTCAACTCATCTGTTCCCTCCGTCTCAACTGTCCCTTCTTTAACGGGCTCGTAAAACTAAGCCGGCAGACACAGTGTAATGAGTGCAAACCCTTCTCCTCGCTGACAAATGCATACAACGGTTGATTGGCTCCATATTTCAGGGATCTTCAACAGAGAACTCATCTTTCTGTATTCCTTTACACTGTGACATAAATCTATCGTCGAGCTTTCACAACATGAAAGACCTGGGCTGTCGCTTTTCACCAAGAGATGGAAAACAAATTGAATGTTGTCTTCGGGGATATACAGTGCAGGAAGGGAGGGAGGGAGATTGTGGTTTAACTGAAAGCTATTTTTTTGATTTATTCTCCCTTTGCCTCAATAGACGAGTCAGTTAAGAGCCATAATATCATTACAGCATTTGTGCCTGCTGATGTGATCTTGTGTATAATAATATTTTAACGCTAATATCTTGAATCAAATCTAATCCGAAGATTTTTCATTTTTTTTCCAGGGTGGCCTGAGCTCAGTAGCACGCGTGCGAGTCTCCGTGGTGGACATCAATGACAACCGGCCCACCTTTTATCCCGTCCTCTACACAGTCAGCCTCAGCACCCATAGTGCCCCGGGAACCTCCGTTGTCAAGGTAACAGCGAATGACCCTGATGCTGCGGAAAACGGCAGAGTGACCTACCGCACAGTGCCCGCAGGAGGAACTGGTTTCTTCACTCTCAACAAGGACACGGGTATGTGTGTGTGTGTGTGTGTCACTAAGAACCACACACACCGAACAAACATGGATGAGCTATTGTGAAAAAGTCTGCTTTGGAGTTTTTAAAAAACCAAAAAGATGTCGTTTAATTTGTCTTCCCTACTCATCTTTCTCCCTCTACAGGCGTGATTTCTCTCTCTCGTTCGCTCCACGGCAAAGCCAACACGGTAATCTCCATGGTGATATCAGCCGAGGACGGCGGCGGCCTGACGGCGCCGGTCAATGCCAGGGTAAACGTGAGTGTGGTGGGAGGCTCAGTGGCGTCTCCCGTGTTTGACCAGGCCCAGTATTTCTTCACCGTGTCGGAGGACGTCCTCAGGGGGACAGCGGTGGGAGCGGTCCGAGCTGCTACCAAGACAGGTGAGGACGCCTGTTCTGTCAAGTTGTTGTTCTCTTTTCTGCCTTTGCTCATAGCAGGTTTGCGTCTATCAATTTACTTGAGATGATTTGCCAGGGGGAACCTGCTTCATGTGCCTTACTGTACCTGGTTTCATCTTTCTGTAGAGTACCAGGACAAAAATGCACTAATGGGCTGGAGAGTGTGTGATGTCTTCATTCTCACTCCAGCAGTTGTGCAAATACTCAAGCAATAAGAGCACACACTCCATTAAGAAATCACATCCATCTCAAAGCGTGGGCTTCACAGGGGATCGTTTTCACTGTGGCCAGACTTTTATTTTCTTTCATTATTAATGCTGGAGAAATGACTTTGGACGGGCGTGTAATTCTGAGTGGGAGTCATAATGAAGTGTTTCCAGTGGTGTAGTGGACAGAAGAGCATTTATCTCTGTCTGTGTAACTGCACAAGGCTTCCAGTAATTCTACCCCCTCATCCCCCTTTGAGTGAATCCGGCCCTTCGTTAACACTTACGATAATAATACACACACCACATCCCTGTCAACTGAAAGCGGATATGGATCTGCCATCTGAATTTCTCATGTGTCGGATGTGTTTACATTAAGCTAAAACGAATTGGATAATCAACAGCTGCATAAAGTATATTGAAACTCTCTCCATCCCGTCTTGTGGTGAAAGGTTCAGTTGATTGATCATATGCAGGAATTATCAAGCAGTAATGCCAAAGATTCGCTGGTTCCAGATTTCCAAAGGAGATTATTTGCTGCTTTTCTGTTTTATATAATTGTAAACACCCTGGGTTCTGTTTTTAGTCCCTTTTTGACTGCCCTTTTCTCACTCTTTATGTTGCTGTCTGTGTCCTCCATGCAGGCGTTTCTCAGGATATCTTTTACACCATCTCCTCCGGAGACCCTGATGCTTACTTCACAGTGGACAGTGCCTCTGGTACCATCCGCACTGCCCTTCCTCTGGACCACGAGACCTGCTCTAGTCGTGACCTGGAGATCCAGGCGCGCTCCGGGTCTCCTCCAGCGTATGCAACCAGCCGGGTACGGATAACCATTTCAGACGTCAATGACAACGCCCCCACCTTCCTCCCCTCCTCATCAGAGTCCCTGCTTTTACCTGAGATCACCAAAATGGGGACTGTTATCTACAGCATTCAGGCCACCGACAAGGACTCTGGTCATAACGGTCAGCTCAGCTTCGACCTGGTCTCTGCTGGGGCTGCAGGTAGCGGTGGCCAGAGGACGTTTGGTGTTGACCGGGGCAGCGGGGAGGTACGTCTGATTGGGAGTCTTTCTTATGAAAGTGTTCCCCGCTATGACCTTCAGGTGGTTGCCAAGGATGGCGGAGCGCCTCAGCTCAGCTCCACCTTCACCCTTGTGGTCCACATCCAGGCGCAAGATGCACAAGGCCCCAACTTTGACACCCTGACCTACCGCGTGGAGCTACGGGAAAACACCGCCCTCAACACACGTTTCCTCCAAGTTCGAGCACTCAACAGAGAGGCTTCCGGGAATGGAGGAAGCTCCTCGTCATCTTCTTCATCCTCCATTTCCTACCGGCTTAGGCCTGACGGTGACGCTGCAGGTTTTGGCATCATGCCAGATAGCGGGTGGCTGTTTGTTCGTAGCTCTCTGGACCGAGAGGTCAAAGACATGTACCTGCTGACTGTCCTGGCAACTTCAGGTCCGGGAGGGACGGGCAGAACTGGCAGTGCCGCAGTCAGGGTGACGGTAACTGATGAGAATGACAATTCCCCAAGACTGAGCCAGGAGAGGGTGTTCCTAGCTGTCAGAGAGAACCTGCTGGCAGGGACCGGCTTCGGAAGGGTGTCTGCAACGGACAGAGATGCAGGACTAAATGCTCGACTCACCTACAGGCTGCTGCACACCGACAGGCACTTTCAGATCAACTCGCAAACAGGTGAATACGAACACCATATCATAGCCTTTTCACATTTGAATTTAAGAAGAGTCGTACTTATGAAGCAGTTTACTGGAATTGTGTTACACTTGTTGGGATGTAGCTATTCCATCAGCAGAACTAATACCAACATGATTTCCCTTGAGGAATCAATGACTTGCTGTTAGATAATTAAATTAACATGGTCATCATTCCCCAACGATTACAAGTAATGAACGCTGAGGCCTTCTCTCGTTCTCTTTTTCTTTAGGGGAGATTAGCACCCGCCTCGCCTTGGACAGAGAGCAGCAGTCCAGCTACCAGCTCGTTGTGGTGGTACAGGACGGGGGTACGCCTCCTCGCAGCGCCACCGGCACCGCTCATATCAGTGTGCTGGACGAAAATGACAACGCCCCCAGTTTCACTCATACCAGGCCGGACAGGGAGCTGCTCCATCAGGTGAGAATGAAGGGACATTAGATAAATCAGGTGAGGGCAGAAAGAGATCCATAACTCAACCCATTGAGAAATGCTATCCCAGCTAGGGTTTCATCAGTCAGCAGCAATATGTTTTGTTACCGTCATTCCCAACTGACTTCACTTATACTGTTTGAGTTTTCCAATAACTGTTTGAAGTAAACACATTTCTTAAAGTTACTTTTCATTTTTGAAGGCGGTAAAGACTTATTCTGTGGTTTATAAACAACAATTGCTAGTGCTAGAGAGGCAAGTAGACAAGGTAAGGAGTAGAAATAAATATAAGAGGAAGATACTGTGCATAGATAAGGCACAGTATGTCGGAGAAAGACAATATAATGAGTAACAATCCTTCTCCATTGTAGCTGATGGAGGGGCTTCCATCCGGGACAGTCTTAGGGACAGTGACAGCTAAAGACCCAGACGAAGGAGAGAATGGGACCGTATACTACTCATTGTCAGGTGAGTCATCAGTTACATTTCAACCACTTGTTAAAGTCTGTTTAACCAGTGTTTCGTCATCATTCCATGAAGTATCTGAGCTGATATTCATATGTGTTGCATCCTCTGAAGGCTCCAGAGCAGAGCGTTTCTCCCTTCACCCGACCAGTGGCGAGCTTAGAACCGCTTCCCCTCTGAGATGGGCCGAGCGAGCCGAGTATGCCTTCACTGTGACCGCTGCTGACCACGGCACACCTGGCCTCAGCTCCACCTGCCAGCTACGGATACAGGTAAACACAATCTGTACATTTGAATATCCTCGGGGCAAGTGCCTGCACATTTGTTGTGTCTTCAAAACATTTCTGAAGCCTTGGGCAGTTGGAAACAAAGGCCAATATGGTGGCCAAACTTGAAGCGGTCACATCTACACATTACCTCAGTCCTTTTGCATTCCTTGCTGCGAGTAATTTCCTCAAGCTGTGCACAATGTGAACAGTATAACTGTCAAAGGAATTAGAAAAGGAGATAAATATGAGAAGGAGAGAAGCTGAACCTGTGCCTGTACAAACAAAAGCATCTATTCAATCTCGAGTGTGTTTCCTGCTCCAAAGGATAGTGGCGTAACCAAAACCCAAGGTGAGAAACCCGGAGCTACAGGAGGGAGCTGGTCTGGAGTTGTTGCTCTGAACTTTCTGTTGGAGGGTGAATCCAGCATATCAACATACATTATCAGGAATTCAGCAGCAGGGGAAAGAACGGTCCTGCCACAGAGGCTTTTAGCCAGAGATGGGTGGAGGTTTGCTTTGACTGTGGAACTTTGAGCTCACTGTCTTCATGTGATGTGATTTCAGAGAGGAAAAGGATGCTAATTACAGCAGGAGTGCTTGCCTTAGAGTTCACCTGTGCCCTACTTGCGCGACACTGAGATTAGACAGAGCGGAAAACAGGCACCTTGGAATCAAATGTTACCAGATGCGATTTGATGAGAGCCAGCTGCATCAAATCACACAGCGAGAAAGAGAATACACCGCTGTACGGTAGCAGGCAGTGATACACACACGCTCGCAGACACACCGACTGAAATGACACGTTCAAATCACTCTCGTGAGGTAACATTTCCAGATAATGATTTTGAGATAACGTTTCACATAGCTGTGGGTAAAATCAGACACAGGGTCAGTAACACCATCAGTACTACAGTACACACTCGCTAGCTTGCGTGTGTGCACTGTAGGCATTGGGTACAACCAAGGAAATGTATAAATAGTTCAGCACATTTGCTGGCACTGTGTAGTAAAGCATCGTATTCAAGACAATTGAATTGGGATGTACTTGAGCAAACGACTTGCACCTGTAGTCTTCCGTCCAAACATTTGTGGCCAACGCACTACAAGTCTCAATTAAATGGGTTCAATCGTTGCTGAATTCCACTTGGATTTTAAAATCACTTCCCCTCTTGGTTTCGTGGTGGGCTGTGATTGGCTTTCTGCACCACTGCTATGTATCACAGAAGAAAATAAAAGGACTTTGTTCTATTTTCTAGCTTTAAAAAAAAGACAGAAGCCAATAACTCTTGGCACTTTGACATGTAGTTTTGTACGCATTTTATCTTAAAATGTCTGCACATAGTCAGTTTTTTTAGTCTGCACATGAGGCTAACTTATGCCCATCATCCATATCACTTCTCTCCTCCTTTAGGTTTATCCTTGCTATTCACTGAGGATAAAGACTCCATAAAGATGCAATTCATTGCATTCACATATCTTGGTAATTAAAGGGGTATGGTGTATGTGTGTGTGTGTGTGTGTGTGTATGTGTGTATGACTTTTTTGATGATGAATCCAGAGCTTGTTAAAATCTGCTGATGTTTGCTGTCTTCGGGGCTCTTTGATCTGTCCCAGAACAATATCGAACCCTGAGGCTGTTGCTAAAGCCGCCTATCACGCACTTGTTTCCCATCTGACCGGACTACCACATATGGAGGCTGAACTTATTGCTCTGCATCATTTGAACTGCAATAATTACAGTTTCCCCTTGCATTACACCCTTCATTATTTTGTCACGGATCTCAAACCTCGACTCTCATCTTGAAGCCAGAATGCCACAGTATCAAGATATTTCCTGGAGGGATTGTAGATCATGTCTTCATGCACAATGAGGACGCCTGTGAGGGTTATTATAGTAATAACAACAAAACAGAAATAGATTACAGCCCACGGCTATGTTCGGGGATAGGCTGGGGTGAGAGTCATATAGCTTTACTGTCTGCAGAATACCAAAGGAAATCAGATCCAGCAACATTAACAGCACAGCATTCGCCTTGACACATTTCTTCTATACGTTGTTGACAATAAAAGTATCGATGAAATGTTTTTGTCACAGTTTTTTCACCCTGTTTTGGTACAGATACATGGATGATTAAAGTAAAGAGTGATTGCATGACATGCGTAAAGACATGCTTCGATTAAAATCAGCCTGTTTGACCGTAGTTTCCTTTCTTTCAGGTCCTCAGCTCCTCTCGGTCCAACCCCAAGCCCAACATGCTCTCCATGACCCTGAGCACAGTCGAAGGAGCTGCTCCGGGCTCCATCATTGGCTCTGTCCGTCCACATGACCAGTACGAATCGAATGTGTTGGAAGGCCAGGTGACCTACCTGGTTGTTGGGGGGACAGACCGGGATGGGACTTTCATGGTGGACCGCTTAAAGGGCGATGTGTACCTGGTGCGCGAGCTCGACTACGAGAAGGGGTCGAGGTACAGGCTGCACATCGAGGTGTCTGACTTCTCCCAGGCGTTTCCCAGCAGCCACCTGGTGCAGCTGGACATCAACGTGCAGGACAGCAATGACCATGCTCCCCAGTTCACGGAAGACCCCGTCACCATTGTGATCCCAGAGAACATACAGCCAGGAGCTTCTATATATACTTTCCAGGCTGTGGATCAGGTGGGAAACAGAATATATCATCTGCTAAAGAATATGTGTAATGTTAAGCAGTGATTTATCAATCTAGGTCCACTGTTATTTTCCTTTGAGGTTTTAATCATATCGCACATCAGTGGAAGAGATTTTCTCTGATGTCATCATGTGACTGAAGTATGCAAACTTCATCCACTGATGGAAAATGTGACGAAATCTCTGGAAATTAAATCGAAAGTCAAGATTTTTTTTTTTTTACTTTTATTTCAAAGGTTAAGAATGAACTTTCTCTCTTATGATTTGTCTTTTTGCTTGCTGAATCCAAATTTCCACTCACTGTCTAACTTTTTATAGGATGGCAGTGGACCCAACAGTGAGCTGCACTACTCCATAGAGCACCACTGGCCTGACACGCCAGACCTCCTGACCCTCGACCCCTCCAGTGGAGTCCTGACCCTTGGGCAGAAGTTGGATCGTGAGTCAACACTTTCCCTCTACCTCGTGGTGCGGGCCACAGACCAGGCAGTGGACCCTTCTCAGAGGCGCTGGGGTTCAGTCACCGCCCGGGTGTTTGTGACAGACGAGAACGACAACGCTCCGGTCTTCAGCTCTCCGTCTGCAGTCAGCGTTATGGAGGATCAGCCTGTAGGGTGAGGAGCTTGTCTTACTGTAGATTGATTTTGATACCGTAACACAGTTTTATGTCAAGAAGAACTTTCAAAAAGCCTGTTAAAAAAGAATCAATACATTTGCTTTCATGGCCCCAAGCTTCAAAGGGCTTGTTCTAATCTAACATTTTATTTGAATCGTTATTGGCAGGTTTGTGATTTTGTATGTGATGGCTCGAGATGAAGATGAAGGAGAAAATGGCAGAGTGTCATACAGAATCCAGGCAGGCAACAGCGCCGGTCGCTTTAGTCTGAACCCCAACACTGGTAAGCTTATTTTTAGCGTGAGTCACGACATCTAAAAATATCAAAAATGTTCCAATACTATAACAGGGTCTGTGGAGACGGGTGATTTCCCATAAATACCCAATTTACACTCCATCAAGAAATGATTAGGGTCAAATTCACCACATCATTTCGTGGGTTTACAATCCTGCTTTGAACGATTTAAAACAGCAGAGTATGTGATTGATAGATAATCAGCATCCCACCCGTGGAAGCCCCCTGGATGAACAAAACTTTCCAGAAGATTGTAATTACGCACTGAAGTGCTGCGTCTACAGGGTCTCAACTGCTGAAACACTCATAACCCAAACAACACTCTTTACTCGATGATATTTCAATGCCTTAGAGCAATATTTCACTTGAATAATGCTTTGGTGTTCTTTCCTTGACGGATTTCTTCATGGGAACCGATCTTAATTTGGGCTAGGGACGTGGACAGCCTTTGATATCTTATATATGTGTGTGTGTAATCTCATCATCTCGACACTCGGTGGTGTGGGTGTGCTCAGCACTGACTGAGATGGGATTAAGAACCACATAAGACGCACCTAATGCAGCTTCCAGATGTGAGAAAGTCTTTACTTCATTACTGTCAAGTGTCCGGTGCATGAGCAGGGGTTGATTTCACTCCTGGTTTGTTTCTCAGACTGTGTGGTGTTAAGCTTATGGTTAATAATATCTGTAATAGCAGATTGTCTTTGTTTTGCAAAGAAATTTACCAAACTTCTTGACTAATGTAAGGGTATCATTAGCCTGATTACTGCTTAAACATTATACGGCTGCTCTGCCACTGTGAACTTTCAGTTGTTTCACATTACAACTGCTGTACTGCTAGTTTAATACCACTTGGAAGCTAACGTTTCTTACATGACCCCTGATTTCTATGCGAGTAGCTTCAAAACTGGATAAAACACTGTATTCATGCTGTTTGGATCATATATTTTATATTCTATATTCTATATCTTGCAGTTTAAGTAGAACAATAAAGACACCATTTGTATGGCTTCAGCACTACATTTCTCATGCTAAAATTCCGTATGACATATTTGGTATCTTTAAAGATCTTCGGAAGAACTGAAATAAAGTTGCATGTGAGTTTGATAAAAGCTAATGGGTAAGAGCACTGTATCAGTGACACTACATTTGCTGCAGAGGAGAATGAAACAGCAAAATGTTTTGCATCAGTTTGCTTTCGGCTGAAACAGGGGAGCTATATAGCAAAACCACACAGCAACATCAGAGCCTCAGCTTCACACACACACAATGTATGTGTTTGGCATGCTGAGGCATTTGCAAATTACACACGTCTCAGGCACCGCATGCCAGCTAAACTTGCACACTGCTGTGAACAGTAAACACACACACACACACACGTTTCATATTGCCTCTCACTTTGACTGACCCTCCTTGTAGTTTGGGTGATGACAGGCGTGTGGGGTGTCCACATAAAAGGTGGGAGAGTAACTGAGGCCAGAGTCTGAGAAGTGGTGGTCTTATGTGAACCAGCTCGATTTAAATAAAACACACACATAAACACACCAACTAATGCCTTACAGATTTAAAGGCATGCAGATACTAAAATGTTGTACGAAAAAAAGCAATACGTTTTAGGGGAGGTTGATTTGAGTTGGCAACTACGTAGTTCCAGGTTGTGCTCCGGACTCTGCGTGTGTTTTCCTGCACGCCTGCACTAACAATAATCCTACATGTTCACGTATAAAGCATTGATTCACATTTGAATACATATTCAAAGTGCCATAATGTAAAAGCTTGGCTGTGGTCTCTCACTTACTGTGGAAACTCTCATAAAGCAAAGCTGTAAAAGTTTAGTTTTTACGAGTCCTGCTGGGCACACAAATACTGCCTCTCTCCGGTACACAAAATGACATGGTCACAGAAATAATCCAAACACACACTTTGAGAAAAAATATTCAAATGAGAATAAACATTATAAGTGACGTAATCCAGGAAAAGTGGTTTTACAACGTTTTCTCTTTTCTCTCTCTTGTAGGCTCTCTCTCCGTCCTTAAAGCACTGGACCGGGAAGACCAGGAAATCTTCAATCTGACCATTGTGGCAGAGGATCATGGGATACCTCAGCTTTCCACTTCTCAGCTGTTGTGTGTGCAGGTCATCGATGTGAACGATGAAGCTCCGTTGTTCCAGCGAGCAGACTTTGAAGCTCAGGTGATGGAAAACCACGGACCAGGAACAACTGTTTTGACAGTTACTGCCACTGACCGGGACCAAGGTTGGTTTAAATATCTCATATTATTACTGTATAGTCTGGACAGAAAGGGAACATGTAGTACATTAGGGACAAAAAATAATAATTTTGATATATGTATAGACTTTCAAAACTCAAAAAAATACACAAGTAGTGTCTATAGATTCAATATGAACCCCACAACACTCTATTCCTCTTGGTCAGTATGACTTATGGATGAAGTCAAGTAAGAATTCATTGAAGAGCATCAAAAGAAATAAATATTTCTGATTGAATGTGGCCTATTTGCTTTTTTGCCAGTTTTGCACAGCCCTTTAACTTCATTTAAATGTTTGTCTGACTTGTGTTTCAATGCAGGTTCTAATGGCCAAGTGACATATGGAGGTGTGACAGAAGAAGGCTTCATCATCAACCCTATGACAGGAGTCATCACCACCACGAAGGAACTGGATGCAGAGCTTCAGGCTCACTACACTCTCACTGGTACTACTAGATCCATTGTCTTACACAACTCTATTTGACCTGTTAAATACTAATGGAGCTCAAGCTCATTGATTCCCACAGAACACCTCAAACAGCCTACATTAGTTTAAAATGTTGAATGGGTTACAACATCTCATCAGCTTAACAATTTGTATCTTTTATCAGTGTATGCCAGGGATGGAGGGATGCCTCCTAACTTTGCCACGGCTGTAGTGCGCGTGGAGGTGGAGGATGTGAACGACAACGCTCCGGTCTTTGCAAAGCCATGGTACGGACTGGAGGTGCCGGAGAACCAGGCCGCTGTTGAGCTTTGCTTTCTCAAGGCCACAGATCCTGACTCAGGTCCTGGGGGAGAGCTGGAGTACAAGATCACTGGTGAGAAACTGGTATTGTGTGTCTAATCCAAATATTGTATTAGAATGGTTTTAAAGAGTGATCTAGTTCACCATAATTACTGTAATTGCTGTACGGGGGTGTGTCAAATGTGGAAATAACAATATCCTGTGAGAGACAGGGAATTTCTCTTGTTTTTTTTAGTTTTTTTAGCAGCTTAATCTCTTTTGTATTCGCCATCAGGTTTCCATGGACCATTTTCTGTAATATCTGAAGTTCTACTGACAGTGTTCCAGAATATATTTGGTATATACCGTAGTAGAGAGGGGATACATGCAGCATTTGGACCAATGTATTGCTTTTGACGGTGCTCTATTCCTACCATATGAAAGATCAGATCTCCGAACACTTACCCGAGACTCGCTCCTTAAAATATAATATTTTCCATATACCTCCCTGGAGCACATTCAAACTCTGACTTTAGTGCAGAGTTGGCAGAGATGCTTTTAACACTCACTGGAATTGTTGGATTTTTAAAGATTTCTTTTTCCTACCATATGAATCCTCCAACCAGCTGGGGACACTGATGGAGATTTCCACCTCCACGCCAGCACGGGAGCCCTGTCCACGTCACGCGGCCTAGACAGGGAGACCGGAGCTGAATATACTCTGGAGGTGGTGGCCACGGACCGAGGCAGCCCTGCTCTCAGCTCTACTGTGACGGTGGAAGTCAAAGTGCTGGATGTCAATGACAACACCCCTGTCTTCACCAGAAGTAGTTACTCTGTGGAAGTGTCAGAGGATGCTGCAGAGGGGTCCAAAGTCCTGGAGGTAAGCGGAAATGGGAATTTAGATGACGCTTTGTTCAAACATCTCAATGACACATTGTATATCTCACGTATATAACAAAAGTCTTCATACGTCAATAGTACTCATGTAACCCTAAACATATATTTGTCTATTTCAAGGTGTCCGCCACAGATGCTGATGATGACCTGAATGGGAAAGTTCTGTACTTTCTAAGCCGAGAGGCGCACGGAGCGTTCGGTGTGGATGAGAGCACTGGTGCTATCACCACATCAGCACCACTGGACCGGGAAAAAAGGGCGTCATACAGCTTCCAGGTTTTTGCTGTTGACCTTTCACCTGCTGAACCCAGGAACACCTCTGCTCAGGTAAATGATGGGTTAGATGTTGAAAGTGTTCAGTTGACTCATTGTTTTGAAAAGGTTTTGAATTCATGATTCACATGTACGATTCAGGAGATTTTTCTTTTTTTTAAATCTACATTGCATTAAGAAGAAATTAGCAATTCATTTTGCACTCAACCCACATGTGACCTCTTTCTTCTAGGTGACAGTCACCATCCTAGATGTCAACGACAACACTCCCTTCTTCCTCCAGGATCCGCTGGTCATCGAAGTGTCCAGCAGGCGTTCCCAGCGGGTTCTAGCCACCATGAAGGCCGAGGATAAAGACTTTGGAGCCAACGGTTCTGTTTTTTACCGTTTCGCCATGCCAGTCAAGGGCTTCAGCATCAACTCCCTGACTGGTGAGATCCAGGCCACCAAGCCACTGGGGGATCTGACCCAGGCTCAGAGGACCCTGATAGTGGAGGCCATGGACCAGGGCAGTCCAGCTCAGTCTGCCCAGGGAGTGGTGGTGATTTACGTGAAGGAGGTGGAGTACAGCGGTATTCGCTTCTCTAGGAATGCCAGAGACGTCAGCCTACAGGAGAACGCTATACACGGTCTGACATTAATACTGTATTATTAGGGATTAGAATTATCCTCTCAGACACATTTTCTACCTTCACACTTTACTCTCTCTGCTGTCAGTGTTAAGGAAAATGTCCTCTGCTCTTCCTCAAAAATGCAGGCACTGCTGTGGCTCAGGCTCAGGCTCAACACCCGGATGGCACACGAAAGGGTATTAGCTACAGCCTGTTCAGTGGGAATAGAAAGCAGGCCTTCCGCATCATCTCCTCATCAGGTGAAACTTCAAATAAAACAAAACCATTTTTAAGTATTATGTCCTATAGATGTAAATGAGATGTGGATAATAGAAAAAACATAAACACAAACAGTTAAACGAGCCATTTGATGATTTCATGACGTGATGATTTTTGTCATTTTCCACTCAAATCTCCAGGTGAAATCATGGTGCAGAGCTCCAAGGGTCTGGACTTTGAAGACGGCCCCAGGCTCCGGCTAGTCGTGAAGGCTGAAACGTTGTCCTCCACATCTTTCATGGCTATCAACTTGATCCTGCAGGATGTCAATGACAACCTTCCTCGCTTTCAGCTGCAGAACTATGTGGCCTACATGAGAGAGGCACAGGGATATGAGATGCCAATCATACAGGTACTTCCAAATATAAAAACTGAACAATAAACTAGAAGGTCACTCTCACAAGTGAAAAATAATGTATCCGTGTGTATCCGTCCTGTGGTTTGGATCCACTCCAAGTTTATTGGGTTCTTCATTCGCCCGTGAATCACCCTTTCACCAAGTTTCATGGAAATACGGCCAGTATTTCTTTTGTCATCCTGCTGAAAAACAGATCAATACAACAACAAACTGAACTGAAAACATAACCTCCTTGGCGGAAGTAATAATGCAAAAGTCATACAGGTATTAGGCTTACTGGAGTTTTCCCAAGAGTCAAAATTCATTTTCATCATTCTCTCTTTTTTCCTTCTCCTCTACCTTCTCCCAGGTGATGGCGGAGGATGTGGATCAGGGCCAAAATGGTCAGGTGACTTACTCCATCCAGTCATCAGGCATGAGCGGCCTGTTCAAGATCGACCCGATGACAGGAAGCATCACCACAGCGGCCATCATGGACCGTGAGATCTTTACCCAGACCAAGTGAGAACAGATCTGTGGTTGAATAAACCTCTCCAACATACATGCTATGTGCACATTTTGAGGAGAGATAAATATTTGAACTGCTCAATGACGTGTGTACAGGCAAAGTCAATTTTGCATACACACAGGTACACATGTATAGAAGGAGAAAAGACCACATCATGAATCATAGTCACTCAGCTCGTTTGTGTTTAGATAGCTGGTGAAGAAGTCGACTGAGTCTGCTGAAGTACCAGTGCAAACCAATATCTGCAAGCCAGATGTATCAAAGCTGCAATTTCAAACTCTGTAAATCATCTCCTGTTCACTGTAACATTTTTTGTGTTGCTTTCATAACTCTTCTCTTTCATGAGAATGTGTTACCGAGGTGTGGTGTGCATCATTGTATGTTTCTGTTACATTTCCTCTATCATCACCAATATTAGAATTCTTTAAGAACCACAAATGTAATAAGACCTGCTTTTAAGACCTGCTTTGTTCTGTCCACCCACAGGCTTGTAGTTACAGCAACTGATAGAGGAAGTCCACGACTGGCTGGTTCGGCCACATTGACAGTGATCATTGTTGACCAGAATGACAACAGTCCCACTATTCCCTTGCCTCAGGAAATCCGGATCCCCGAGAGTAAGGACTTATATTTTAAGGAATTTTGATCTTTCTGGCTATGATTCTTAATTTAGCTTACTGCAAATACATTACATTTACGAAACAAATTCTGTCACCAGACAGGTGGGTTTAATGATGAATGAACATTATAAATACTGCAAAAACATTCTTTTATCCACAGGACGTTAAACGCAGCTAACATGTTTTTGTTCAATCTCTTTCTCTACCGATCAGACATGTTGATTGGCACAGAGATCACTCTTGTGACAGGTAACGATGTCGACTCCAGTCCTGCCCTCTCCTACTCCTTGCAGCTGGACCCCACTGCCTTAGGCAAGTTTGGGATTCACCGCTACAGTGGAGGCGTATCACTCACTGCCCCTCTGGACTTTGAGGAGAAGACGTGGTACACCCTGACTGTCAGAGCCACAGACAGCCAGCACCAGACTGAGGCTAACATTACAATACTGGTGGAGGATATTAATGACAATGCACCTGCATTCACCCATGATCTCTATCAGGTAACGTGGCTTATACATCTAAAACGAATGCTCTGTTTAATTCAGGTATATTGATTATATATCACAGTGAATGCGTGTTGTAAGAAGTCTGATGTGACCATTACATCCTAGCTGCCTGAAATGTACAGAATACATGTGTTTAATTTTTTTTTAAGTTTGATTGAACTCAATTCAGAAACAGTTTCTCTGCAACAGACTACAGCAGGAGGAGAGCATTGCACTTGTAGACATGTATACACACTGTAAAAAAACACATGTACAGTCCCAAGGTGCACACAGAGGGGGTGATAAAAGTTAACTGCCTCATATTTACTGGGGAAAGGTTGCAGAGATCAGCCTCTATAATATTTACTTCTTCGTCTCAGGAAATGACTTCAACATTAACACAAGGAAAGGAAAAACAGGAATTAAAATATGAAATACAATTTTCCCCTCTGTGGGTTTAGTCCCTGTTCACTTTTGGGAAATTTATGACAGTAGTTATTAGGGGTGTAACGGTTCACAAAACTCACGGTTCGGTACGATACAGTGGAGCCATGGTTCGTACGTTTCGGTATAGTAGAAAACTATAAATGCCAGAGAAATGTACTTGATTTTAAAATATATTTATTCATCACAACTAACATCATGAAGTTATTCTTTGACTTTGAACAATGATGGAACTATACCTGAGTGACCCATCTTCTGGGGTGTCTTCTTAGCAACACATAAGCATAAAAAACAAAAACTGCTCCTTAATGTTATGTAGTATTGTTACTTTCATCTTGCTTACATCTTGTATTGTTACTTACATCTTGCAAAAGAGATTTTTAATCTCAATGGGACTACCTGATTTAATAAAGGTTTAAAAAAAAAAAAAATGTATTCAAACGTATTCGGCTCGTCATGCGTACCGAACCGTGAGCCGAACGGTACCGAACGGTTCAATACGAATACGCGTACCGTTACACCCCTAGTAGTTATGCAAACTGTTGTTGACTTATTTGTTTCTTTTGCCCTGATGCTCAAATGTTGTTATGAATATCTATGTACCTCAGGTAACTCTGCCTGAGCACACACCACCAGGAAGTGTAGTGATCACAGTAACAGCGACTGACAGGGACTCTGGAGAGAATGGAAAGATCACCTACAGAGTGACTTCATCAACCCAGGGGGGTTTCTACATTGACCCCAACAACGGTAGACAGCACTGGCATCCTCCCTCATACAGTTGAAATCCCTAAGTTTCCAGTTTCAATAGAAAGTAATATGTAATTCATTACATTTTGAAAGCAACTTCCCCAGCACAATATCTGAATCCCTCTCTTTGCCCTCTGTGTCCAGGAACCCTGTTCATCAATCACAGAGCGGAGTTCGACCCTGAACGTCCGTCAGTCAGTGTTGTCATTGAAGCTCGTGATGGAGGGTCGCCTTCGCTCTCCTCCCTCACCACTGTCCAGGTCCAAATCTCTGACGTCAATGACAACGCTCCTGTGTTTCACCAATCAGATTACAAGTCAGTCTACATTTATGAGATTCTGGATACGTTATGATTTAACCCGAAACAGCTGGCCTTACAAATGGGATGTTTTTCTGTCTGCAGGGCTACAGTTTCCGAGGATACCATCCCAGGGTCAACAGTTCTGACTTTTGAGGCCTTTGACAGCGACCTCTCACGAGAAAACTGTGGCTTTGACTTTGCTATTGCCAACGGAAATGAGGGAAATGCGTTCCAGATCGAAAGCAGCGTACGGTTCCTGGAGGGGCGGGGCTTTCAGACAGTTGGGACTCTGCTGTTGGCTGAGGGGCTTGACTTTGAAACCAAGCCACTTTACAACCTCACAGTGGTTGTGTCAGACCGTGGTGTGCCCCAGAGGAGCTCTAGTGTTGCTGCGGTGATCACCATTGGCGATGTGAATGATAACCCTCCAGTGTTCAGCAGAGCAGAATATGCTGTGTCACTGAGTGAGGGAGCTGCCGCCGGGACTGAGATCATACGACTGACTGCTACAGGTGGGCAAAAGTCTCCTCTTTTTGTCCAGTTATCTCTCAATTACGATTCCTTCTCCAGTTAATTCATTATACTCTGTCTTTGCCTTTTTGCCAGACCCAGACTCAACTCCCCATGCTGAGGTCCAGTACACTATCAGCTCTGGTGATGAGGTGAACTTGTTTACCATGGACCAGTGGACTGGAGCCTTACGGCTTCAGCGAGCACTCGACCGTGAACACCGGTCCACACATATTGTCATCATCCAGGCCACAGATGGACAGGGTCACTTTGCACTAGCTCCAGTCATTGTTGAGGTCAAAGATGTAAATGACAATTATCCGTTCTTTCCCGTGGAAGTCCTGACAGTCAGTATCAAAGAAAACCAACCAGCAAACTCAGCTGTGACAGTTCTACATGCCATAGATCATGACACTGGAGTTTATGGCCAACTCAGGTACTACATCGTGGAGCGGTCTGTGGCGGGAAAAGACAGCTTCACCGTGGACCAGAACTCTGGAGAAATCAAAAGCAAAATTCCATTTGACTTTGAGAAGGTCAACTCCTTTAACTTTGTAGCAGTGGCAGTAGATTCAGGAAACTACTCAGCCACTGTGACTGTTCAGGTGTTCGTCACAGGTGAGGATGAGTATGACCCACTCTTCACGTCCTCTGATTTCTCCTTTGAAGTCCCAGAGGGAGCTGAGAAAGGCCAGAGCATTGGCCAGGTCCAGGCAAATGATGAGGATGAAGGGGTGGATGGTATTGTTCTCTATTCTCTTCCCTCCAGCTCTCAGTACTTTGATGTAAACAAAACCACTGGGGTCATTTTCCTCAAGTTGGACGGCTCAGGCAGCAGTAGTAGTAGTAGCAGCAGCGGCTCTGGCAGGACCAAACGGGAAACCAGGCTGATGACCGTGGATGTGAAAGCTCACAGTCCTCTAGATGCATCTCGCACCGCTTCAGCCCCGGTCTCCATCGATGTCACAAACACCAACTATGGCCTTGCCCCCGATGTCAACATCCTGCTGATTAGCATCATTTCTGTGTCTCTTGGTTTTATCGTGTTGCTTGTGATCATGGCTGTGGTGGTGTTCCTTGTCAAGTCACGCAGGAGGAAGAAGGCCCAGGATGCAGGAAACAGAACTGTGGCCTCAGGAACTGTTCTGCAGAAATTAGATGATTGCAACTCAGGACCAGGAGGGGAGAGGATCTACCACCAGGCCTTGCCAGGCTATGCTGGAGATCAGGGTGGGGCTAGTGGTGGACCCTACACAAGAGGGGGTTCTCTGGATCCCTCTCACTCCAGTGGAAGAGGATCAGCTGAGGCAGCAGAAGATGATGAGATCAGGATGATAAACGAGTACCCCCGTGTTGCCTCCATCACCTCGTCTATGCAGGAGCACATCTCTGCCAGAGGACCAGACTCTGGAATTCAGCAGGATGCTGACCAGCTCTCTGATATCTCCTGTGAGCCTGCTGCTTTGGAAGGCAGCACCTGGTTCAAAGGAAAGAAACTGGGAGGCAGTCTCAGTGGGACCTTGCTCTCTGGCCAACTCCCAGTCTATAGGGACGAGGGAGGAGGGTACCTAGGAGTAGGCCGCGGCCTCAACATTTCCCTCCCCAAGGATTACGCCTTCCCTGAGGATGGCAAACCTTCAGTGGGTGGTTCCCTCACAGCTATCGTTGCCAGTGACGAGGAGCTCCGCGGAAGCTATAACTGGGATTACCTACTTAACTGGTGCCCTCAGTTCCAGCCTCTGGCTAATGTCTTCACAGAGATTGCCAGGCTGAAAGATGAAACTGCCCAGCAGAGCCAGAATCCTCGCCAACCCTTCCAGCCCAAGCACAAAATGGATCCAAAGCCTAGAATTGACCCTCCACCACTCATCACATCAGTGGCTCACCCAGGGGCCATGTCAGTCCCCCCCAAGGTCCCTGTCATTGGACGGACATTCCCCCACTTGGCCTCACTCCGCAGGTCCCCTATCAGTCACGAGGGATCCATTTCATCAGCAGCAATGTCCCCCAGCTTCTCCCCTTCGCTGTCTCCTTTGGCAGCTCGATCTCCAGCTGTTTCTCCCTTTGGTGTCAATCAAGGGCCCTCAGCATCCATGATCAGCACCAGGGAGCCCTCACTGGACCAGAGTCCTGATCGCGAGATGAGAATATGACAGGAAAAC
This sequence comes from Melanostigma gelatinosum, assembly GCF_949748355.1. NCBI lineage: Eukaryota > Metazoa > Chordata > Actinopteri > Perciformes > Zoarcidae > Melanostigma > Melanostigma gelatinosum. The sequence goes on from NC_136647.1 coordinate 11,186,665, forward strand.
TATTTAAGGAAGAATTTTAAGATAGACAACCTGAACAAAGAGTGATGGAGCATCCTTTTGGCTGTTCTTTTTCATGGAACAAAAGGAAGCAAGTGGAGACATCATTCTCAGAAACCATTGTATTCATCATGACAATGAAGTTTTCCCAAATGTCCAGACAGAAATGTTGTGCCGTGTCCGACCACATGAATTTTGGACAATAAAACAGCCACAAAGACATACTTAACTCTGGTCTCCTGGTAGAATATTTGCATTCTTTGAAGTACTTCCTTTGGTCTGCATTGTTACAGGAATACACAAAAGTGGACTACATGTGCCTGGGTTGACAGGACCAGCCCACCCTTCCACACCAACAATGACGCAGATCTCAATGAACTGATCAGGGTTTAGAGATAAATTGACCTCTCCATGGGAATGTGCACTTACCATGCCCTGCAGTCGGAGATCCCTTAGTGTGTAGCTAGTTAGATGTGTAGTTTTCATGTGACCTCGCTGGCTGGCCAGAGAGCTAAGGACCTTGTTCCTCTCTTTGTGTCTGTGGACATTTTTACACTCCAGTATTAAACTGATGTGGCCTCTTTAAAAAGGCCTTTGGACATGTATGTGAATCCCATGGACTGACAAATGGTGTGTGTTCACAAAGACACTGATTCTTTGAATTGGCAATGCGTCACACAGTGGGACAGCAATGGAGATTATTGTTTTTCTCACCAATTCAGATGACACTTTTTTTTTACTTTTTGTTTTATATATTTTTATATGAAATTATGATTTCAGATCCAGAAATGCCATTATTCCAACATGGAGGGGTTAGTGTTTTTGTGTATTTGCATATATGTATATTTGTATGTATGCAGGCTATGTACTGTATGTGTCTCCTAGGTTTTTAGAAACTCTTGTGACAGTTCTGATGTGAGTAACAGGGAGACTTCTGTGTTTTTAGCATTATTTATATGAAAAAAAGGACTTGCTGCCACATATCAACAGTAGGAAACCAAGCACAGCTCACACTACGCTGTGTTGTTACCTTAAGGTTTTTTTCTCTTTTTTTTGTCAAATTGTAGATCATCACGAATCTAAAACAGCAGCTGGAAGAAAACCTGTGATCAATCGTATTGCCTGCTTCTCAAGCAGTTCATCACTCTGTCGTTATGCACAGCAGCACATTCCCTTTGTTATTCAGGGTGAACTCAATTTGCTGATCAAAAGTGCTTCCTAAAGTCAATTAACTTAACTAACTTAAATGCATTTTACTGTGAAGTTGTTCGTCTCAGCAGAACAAAAATAACATGCAATGTAAAGGCTGGGATTCTCATCAAGAAAGTGACATAACTTGGAGAAATGTCGCACATGAGCCAGACAAGAAGGAAGCAAACGTCTGAATGCACGAGCCCTGATACATTTAGCAAGCGGTGCAGTAATTATTTTCCATCTTAACTCTCTGTTCTGTGCATTTTATTGGTGAGATTCGCTCATCTAGATTGTCACCGACATGATGAGGTGTTTTCTGGTTCCATGTGTTTAACTCATCATCTGCACCTTCTTTTTTTTCTCACATTGTTCAGATCCAGTTGTAGCAGTCTGCTTGTGTAGCAAAGGCTTCAAGACTGTCTTTGTCATTCTTCAATATGTATTCATCCCTCTGGTCTGTTTTTCATCTTTTTAGGTAATTGGAGCATTTCAAAGGATGGCTTCTACCTACGTTCTTTGTTCAACATAACTCTACAAATCGCCTCATGTGAAGCTGGCACCGGTTCAGCTAAAAGCTATACCACAGACCTAGCTCCAGCACAACATGTTCTCAACTCATAATCAAGGTGTTTCAGAAACATTTCTGTGTTGGAGGACCTCCATTTGGAGTTTGAGATGACTCCCAGTGACTGAGCAGTGGAGCAATGGCAGAAGGATAGCGCTGTACATGTATCTAAAGCAAATAATAAATTCCTACTGATCTCTTTTGACAAACTGGAGTCAGACTCTTCTTTTTTATAATTCAAACCAAGGCTTTGAGGGAAGAACTGAAAAACAATTCAAGTTGAACAATCTTCCAGTTGTCTTAGCTGTGAATGGTAACTTTGAAGAGCTGGTGTTAACTTCAGAGATTTATGAGAGGGCTGTTACTGAAAGGAGGGGCAGACTTGGCTTTTGGGCAAAATCATAGCAGACCTTATGAGGGCAGTGGGCCAGGAGACAGAGACTTACACCCAGTATGGTCACCATCTGGTTTTAAAGAACAGTAAATATACAGCTGAAGGTAAAACTGAACAGTAGCCCTACAAGCAGTATAGGAGTATACTGTATCATCATTATGATCAAGATGGATGTTTTTTTTTTTTTTTTTGGTTTGGTTTGGTTGAATCCAAGAAATCACATTTAAAAGAATGATTTCCAACATTGTTTTTAGAAACCGAGATGTACAAAAACAAAAAAGAAAGCTGAAAAGAAAAAGAAGATACAATAAAAATATATACGGTAGATTAAAAGAAAAAGTGCAAACTAACAATTAAATTAGTAGACATTAGGCTACAGAATGGCACCCACTGTAGTAGACTGAGGTAATCTATATCAAACCCCTGACTTGACATGATGTGTTTAATAAGTTGGTATCACAAACATACTAATGTACATAAGACATTTGATTTTACTTTTATATTCTGCTAAATGTTACAATGAAATCTTAATTCACATCCTGGAAATGCTCTCCACCATGTGTTTCTATCACGAGATAGAGTAAAGGTCTTCAAACGCATCGGAGAAACCTGAGGTCCGGCCAAGATCCAGTCGCCAGTAGAGTCACTTCTTCCAGCTCATATAAAGGCATATGATGTTGATGTAGCTGAATAATTGCAAAATGTTTATTCATATGGAGCACAGACGTGTTTGCATAGCTGCTGGGGATTTCTGCCTCATTCGGTGATGAGCCGTGCCGTGTTTCTGTGGCTATTGTTGTGTACAGAAGGAGCTGGACATGGGCTTTGACAAGGTGCAAAAGAAAATGCCAGAGACAGAAGCTCCTGTGGTGAAGTGAAACATGCACAATACTTCTTGTGAAATGAGAGGCGATAACGAATTGCGATACTAACTATATTTGAATGTTGATCGTGCTATTTATATAGTGAACAAGCTTACATTTGTAGTCAGCTGAGGTTCAATTGTACACTTCACAGAATAATGAACATATAACTAAAATCTTGCCTGCAAAAAAAAAAAGCTTGCTGCCCTCACTTACACATTCACCTCAACACAGCTGTGTTTACAGCCTGCTGTCCCAAGATTTCCTTTGCAGCCTACTCCTTCACTAACCCCACACATCTTTGGACAATCATACGCACACACATGCACACGCACACACTTATAGGCTACACAGTGACACACATGGCCCACAACAATCTCCCCAGCTGATGTTGGCCCAGATCCAGCTCCTACAGGCACATACTTGGCAGGTTATTTCGTCAAATCTGGGACAAATCTCTCCGGAGCAGAAGTCCGTTCCCTGGAGATGTTGTTAGCCAAATAAAAAAATTGTTGGTGCAGTATGATACTTATTTGTGTGTGTGTCATACCGCTGTATTGTCGGCCTATGTTAATCTGTGATACCATGGTGATCAACTGGAAAGACACAATACATACATCTCCTTCATCAGGTGTTCTAATGAGCACCATGGTACTGGAAACCTATTGCACACTTGAAATGACCAAGTTATGAAATGAGTCCCTTTTTACTTCAAAATGACGAATTTCCATATAGCCATGTTATAAATAACATAATTACCCAGAACATTGAAATAGTAACAAACCCAATAAAAAGTCTATGAAGAGCTCTGTACCATACAGGCAGATAAATAGAGAAAGGAAGGTATCCGGGGATAGCTCACATTGAGGTGAATAGAAAGATGAGGCTCGTAGGTGTAAGTGCTTCGATACACGAAAAAGTAGAAAAAGAAAAAGCGCTTCGATACAGCCACCAGGAGGCTACGAACGGACAGAGCTTCCGACAGTGAAAATCAGTCAAACTTGACAAAGATGGCCGCTGACTAACGCCTTCTTGAGGCACACTGCGACTTCCTGTCGGCATCAAGTAACAGTGGAACCGTAAGTAACCAAAATCTGCTGGTTAGCGTGGATCAGCTTGGAATTTCTATTCTCCAGCGATACCAGACATGTTATTGTGGACTGACGAGATACATTTCCCAGATCTTCTGAACACAACTTGCTCTTCAAGAAGGCTATTTGTTTGTTTGACTTTATTGATGAAACAGGCTACTTCGTAACAAGACAGAGTTTGGAAAACACACAGACAGTTTCAGGATTCTAAAAGCTGAAGATCCCATTCAAAACAGTAGGCTATATAAAAATGTATAATGTATTTAATGGCAAATATTTTTGTAACTAGACTTGTCAATCTTAATCTGAGCAATGGGTTCCTTAAAAAAACACATTTTAACAGTATTTTATCTCAAACTTTAACTTTTGTACTTGCATATTTAGTCAATAACATCAAATGTTTTAGATATGTTATAAATATCCTAAGTAGTCAAATACTAAGGTTTAAAACCAAGTTTGAAGGGGCTTCAATATGCTCAACATCTTTCTCCTGAGTCAGCTGAGACCGCTGAGACTATCACTGTAAAATGTTGTTTTAAATGTTTAATATTTCACCTAATTTAACTTCCATTTACCTACTCTACAGGCGATTGGATCCATTTCAATTTAGCACTGTTTGCGCTTTCAAAATGGAGCACAAATACAGAATTTCAATGTAACCTTCAATTGTTAAGAAAGAAAGAGAAACACAATTATGTACTAAAACGTATTCTCCACTCTCGGGAAAACATTCCAAGAAAGCACACTCTGTTGAAGACCATGTTTTCTTTCCAGTGGATCTGGGTAATCTGCAGCTGCACTGCTGGAAACCAAGCCTGTAAATATCATGTTAGACTTGGCCCGTGCTGTAGTTAGCATCCAGGTGCTCTTTCATTCTGACTTCCATCAGTTCAACTTTATTAAATGATGAATCAGTACATGCATATGAATGTGCAGCTACTAAAACACTAACTATGCAAGCAGCTGTTACGTATAAAGTATTGTGCTCAACATTGACGCAGATGAGACAGTATTCAGTGCACACACTGAAAGAGGTGGACAAACAATAATAAAGAGGAACAGCTCTGAGAGTAGAAATCTTAATTGTAACGTTTAGCTGAGATTGTGGTCCTGCAGGGATTTATTTTTCATTGAGGCATAATAATGAAAAACGGTTGTTAAAGTAAATACCAAATGTGGTGTCTGTTGTGCAGCAATATTGTTTGCGTTTCATGTTATGAAAAAGACTAAAAGCATCTGAAAGATATTAACTATTTTGCCTGGAGTCCTCTTTCCAATGATTACACTTAATTCAGTCTGATGAAATACTGATAAAAAAATATCTTTCTGGCAGCTGCTTTTTAAACTAAAGCCATCCAAGATGGCTGGCTGGTCAACAACCTTACATGAACAAATTCTCATGCATTCAACCGATTTTTTTGTTTACTTGTCATAAGGAGTAATGTACCTGAGAAATAATAATGTCTTCTGTGACCTCCGTGAGAAAATGTAATGCTTGGGACTTGAAGCAAGTGGGTATTTAGGAGGCAGGAAAGGTCTTGATTGTGTTCTGGGAAATATAGGATCGGTGTTATTGTTGCTCGACCCATAATGGGACTAAAAGTCAGGATATCTTGTCCTCTGGTCCACAGATTTTGACCACTTTTCAAATTTCTCCATTGAGAGTCCACCTACTTTGAAGTGCAATACTAAATCACCAGAGTACGGCTAAAAAATCTTTTGGCCTTTTTGTTTCTACGTTTCATGAAATCAAAAGTTTCAATTTGAATTTTACACAATAAGGAGATTGTCCATCATTTTGCATATCCTTTTATTTGAGTCAGCAACATGCAATTTTACTTCAAGGTAAGATAGGAGTACCTTAATTCAATAATCTATTCATTGTGTCCTCTTCACCCGGAAATCTCTTTGAACAGATTCCCAGAGCTACAAACAGGACCCGTGGAAGTCAGCTGAGGTAACTTCTGCTCCAAGGTCAGGCGGGCCCCTGCATCTGTTCCCCCTCTCTGGTATCCCGCACCCCAGGAAATCACCATGAACACATACATCCCTACACACTGACATTCAAAGGCTCTCAGCGGTACCTTTGGTGCCGAGATCCGGTTTCATGCTGTTTGTCAGTTGTTGTCTCTGCTGGTGAAGGAAAAGCTTCTCACTGTTCTCCATTGCTGTGTTGTTAGAGAGATGTGTGTGTACGTGTGTTGAGACGCTGTGATGTCGGTGCACACATCGTATGTGACACTGTCAAGTGCTAAACTTCCACTCATCAACGTAAAGTATATTACATCACTGTAATCCAAGACGTTTTTAACCTAAAGAACTGCAGAAATATCTCAGAATTATTTCTGCATCACTTTTGTGCTCTTCCACTTGCGTGACTAAAAGGATTCAAGGAGGAAAAACAGTCACCGGGGCATTCTGGCTCAAGGCCTCTGAATTGCTATTTTTAGTGAGTTTTCACTTCTTTTTTTTTCAGCTTAGAAAAAAAGTGACAGGAGAAAGGAACCAGCTGAGTCAGTGTGAGCCTGGTTCTCATTTGTGCTCATTTTGTTCTCAGACCTTGCTTTACAGGACTCCCTCACTCGTGTCACTCACACCTCACACTGCAGGAGGGAGCAGGGTGAGATGGAGGGGGTGAAGGGTAGAGATGGGAAATGTTTACCCCAGTACTTGTTGGGTTTTAGAAATACAATTAGATTCTGTGTAATGGAGCCAAAAGAACAGCCCCGTGAACTCTGCTGCATTGTTAATTACTGAGAAATTACAAGAATGGAGGAGAATAATTCCGCTGGGAGTTTCGTGACTTTTTAGCCTTTCTAATTGCCATTGTGACCGTGTGTTTAATGCGCATTGTTTGTACATTGTTTACAAGTAGCACCATTAATCAAGCTTGTAAATGTTGAAAAAATAAATTGTTCTCTGGATTGCAGCGCAGAGCAATCAGTCAGCAATGCAAAGTCTGAATGGATGAGAAAAACACAATGTGCTTCTACAAAAAATGCTCATTTCCCCACAGCTCCCGAGTGTTTCCGTGTGAGAATGTGCAGGTGTGAAATACTCTGGTGAGAGCCCAAACATTTCACTTTATGGTCAGTCAATCAATCTGTTGGCTTTTAGAAGGCTGGAAGTACCTCAGGCAAGACATGAAATATGGACTACATATAAACATGAACTCTTTACAAATGTTGAGACTCCGTAGTATTTGCATTATTTTTCCAGTTGTTAGAGACCTTGTTCTCTCTTGCGGGAACAACGAGTTTAAACTGAATTTCAGCACAGCTTCTTTCACAAGATGATGAGATAATTCAATTTCAATACGTGAAATAATGAACCTAAATAAATGATTAGCTATCATCACAGCCACTCTCAGCTTCAATGGTCTGCTGATAAATTACCCTTTCGTTCTGTGTTGTAGCCCTCCACAGCTTTTTCTGATTGTGAATAATAAAGAGCAGTTACACATGTATCATGAGCTCATGTTCTGTGCCTGTATGGGCCATTCAACACTGTCCAGGTGGTAGCGTTTGCCAGCCAACACATGATAGGGTGGGGCATCTTTCTAATTAGTGATTCTTTATTTGCATGAATGGCGAGTTCAAAGGTCGTGTGGATGGCACCCAGTTGGAAAGTACAGAGGAAAGGGAGGGAAGCCGAGTAAGCGTTTGCCAGGATTATTCAATCTTCCCTGCTCTGCAAAGGTCCTAATGGACTCCATACTGCTCTCTCTGCTCTGTTTCTCTCTCTACAGTAGACGACTGCGGCAGGAGAGCTGGTCGTGGTCCTGCTGCCTGTCAGCCTCTTAGTCAGTGAGGATTGTCAGGATGTCAGCAGCAGCTTAGTCTGAGTTCACAATAAAGTTCGGAGTCCTGAATTGCTTTTTTTCTTTCTTCGTCTGTGTCCATGTGTCAGTTATGAAACCTCACCGTTTCTTAGTCTACTTCTATCCATCCCACCTCCCCAATACTGTTCCCCTGTCATGATGTCTTCCAGCCTCCTTTGTCTGCTATACATTTGTGTCCAAGATGTGAGCCAAAGGTCTGAGGGAGATACCGAACTTAAGAAAACACTCTTGGCCCTCAATCTGGGAGGTTAAACCAACACTATAGGCAAAAAAAAAAGCAACAGGACAACAAAACCACTTCTGCTCAGTACTGCAAGCAGAAAAGGGCACTTTGAAAGAGAAAGCCTTTAAAAGGGAAGAAGCTGATTGTGGTGGAGGCGAAGCATGTTTCACATTACCAGCCATTATGTTGATTTATGATTGATAGATTGATAGACTGCCTGACTCAAGCTTCTCCTTAAATCTATCTACAACGTTGCACCGAGTGTTTTCAGCATTTTAAAACACCACAGATGCCCATTTATATCCCCTGCACATCACATGCACACCTGATGTTTTTCCACTGTGTGCAGAGCGTTTCCCAAAGCTCTGTAAGGAGGTGTAGGTCACTGACCCTTCAATGTCAAGGAAACGTCAGGCATTATCCTCTGCAGGTTTTTCAAATAAAAACAATAAGGACAAGCTTTACTTGTGGGGTTACAGCCGGCATTCCATCCAGATTATCCGTCTGCTACTCAGTCCGGAGCAAAATCTCACGCATGTAAACCTTCCTAATGGATTCAATGGGAGCAGAACAAATCAGCGGAGATCTCAGAGCATTCACTTGGTCGTACACAGTGGAAACAACAGCAGAAAGTAGCTGCTTTCCACAGTGTTCTCTCCTTTTCAATTGATTTCCATGACTGTCATCTGACAAGATTTATTCAGACAAACTAGAGCCTTGCACAATTAGTTTCCTGGAGTGAATAAGCACCTCGTGTTCACTCAGTTCTGTTATGATTCTTCTCTAATTATTTGATTTATTCGCTGCCATTTTTAAACAGCTTTTGTCTTTGTGGACATGTGCTTCTGCCTGCCAGTCTGAGTCTCTCCATGAGACTGTGAGAAGCACAGATGTTTTATTGCTTGGCTTACAGGGAATGTGCTCAGATACGGAAGCAGTCACAAGTTAGATTTGCAGGGGCACCGGCAGTAGTTTCACCTGTAATCATCATCATTTACAAGTGTAATAAATATATGGACATAAGGCAGAGGAGCCCCGTTTTATTCATGTATTCTTCCTACAGAGCCACAGAGGTGCTGCTTCACATCTAACCACATGAAGCATTGAAACTAGGTTAAATTCATGAGGTCATGTTTTTCTCCCTTGCTTCATGTATTGCACTTTACTGATGATGTCTCCATTCTTCTTCTGTCTTTCTCATATGAATTCATATGCAACAATTCTTCAGCAGTGATTTACATTTGACGGCTCATTTATTGGCATATTTTGTCTTTCACCCATCAAAATATCTCAAGACTCTCTACATCTAAATGCAATTACAGTCTGTTGTTTGGAAATGATTTTAAAATAACACATACTGTATGTTTAATTTTCAAAGCCGGTTATAGTCCTCACTCATGTCCTTTATAGCGTGATAACAGAAACATTTATGTTAAATGTAGAAATAAAACACACACCCATGTAACAGAATGAATCATTTGTTGACACACTTTACAGATTAGAATGTGTCTCCAAACTTTCACTTCCTCAGCTTGTCTTCAGACCGAAAATATCTCAGCCAACCCCCCGAGGCTGGTTGTAGAAGAACCGCTTCGACTCTTCATCAGCCTTCAAGTCTCAGCTTCAGATGAGTCTGCCCAAAGTGGAGAATTAAAACAGGGAATTAGGGAGTATTTTGTCAGGAGATCAGTTGTTTGGAACGTTTTGGCCAAGATGAGACGTGAATCGGGCTTATCATTGAGACAAGCCAACTGCTTGTCGTTTCAGCTTAAAGCATTGGACCGCTTAAGTACTCTAGGCACAGAGAAATTTGCACTTTGTTTGGATTAACTTGGAGGGGGAAAGTATTGCTAAGCAGCAAGGCTTATATTCATATTATTTGCACTTAAATAAATTGACTCATGTTTTTTTTGTCAGACACACTTACAATAGCAGCATCATCCTCCTTCGCTGAGTGACTGAGGTGACAGCTGAGGAGACCGGGAGGGCTTTGACACGGCTTTCTGAATTTTGATCGACTGAGCGAAATGTTACACTTTTTCAGTGGTTCAAATATCATATGTGGTTTATTTTATTCAAAACGACATAGCTTAGCATTTAGCACAATCAACGCTTATGTGTAGACAGACGTTAATGCACATGTTTAGACTGGCTAATTGCTCTTTTGTAAATGTATTATTTGGCTTCCGTAAAATCCCAACATGGCCATTTTGTGGCCTGCTTATCGTATTCTGTGTTGGCAACATCAGTGGAATAGTTGACAACCGGATGGCTGGTCCACATCCAGTACGTACGTGTGGTCGTGATTCATAGATGCAGAAACCAGGCTCGATCTGGTGAGCATTATCAAAGCATGCAGTTATTTTATTTTAATATGTTGTGTCTTTGCCATTATTGTTTTGATGCAGGTAAGACTGATGATACACCAAAACGTGACACCGACTTTAATAAAAATCAGCAGGGAAACTGAATGTTCCAAGGTACCCATAATATAATAAATCATTACTGTAAATGGCAGCTAAGTGCTCCTTTGAAAGGTCTGAGTCACGCAGCTGCCAGTAGTAGTAGTAGCTGAATCAGGATACTGTGGCTCCTGTGTTTGATTATAACCCAGAGTCTCAGGGCTCCACATCTCTCCCAGGGTGTCTCTCACAGGCTGTTTCTGTGAAGAAAATAAGGAGAAAGGGACAATGTGTTTTTGGCCTGCATGAGTAATCAAACCACATTTATTTTCTCTTGCACGAAAAGGAGCAAGAGAGAGGGGGGATTGCAGCACTGCAGGGACGTCAAATCATAAGGATTGACAAGGCTTTTGGTTTGCTAATTACAAAAAAGATAGTTTTCTGGCTGATGATAACCTGGATTACACTCACTGATTCATAACAGCGCTAAGGGTCAAAAGATCCAAAACTGGATTGTTCCACCAGTAGTGGGTGGCCCAGTTGCAGATATAATGAGCAACGTTTCAACAGGGTTGTTTTTTTTTGGTTTATTCTGACAATGAATGGTTGAACTCTGGAAGAATTGGTTTGGCTTCTTAACCGATGACAGCCTCAGACCACATAATAGAGATATCAGGCACGGTGAGCTGTGAATAATAAAGAGTTACGGGGGCGCTGTGGATATCTTCTAAGTGTTCCCTATGGCTCCCATATTTTCCGTCATGTCCAGAAAGTAGACTCCCTCCATAACCTGAGCTCCCCGATTGAGTGTTCTAGTTTGGAAAAAACAAGCGCTGGCTGCGTCTGGTGGCAGGGAACGAAGGAAAGAAAATGAAGGTATTTTTGCAAGTCAAGTTCTGTTCGTGTAAAAGTTGCTTGACATTGGTTCTTCTCATCCCTATTTGATTGTTGTTCTGCAAATCTTACTGGAAGGACGGGTGATTTGGACGTAAGCTTCGCTGGCTAAATGATTAATAGTGAAGCGTAAACATGACTTAGAGCCAGGGGAGTGGATACACACAGTGCAAAGTGGTCCACAATATCTTTTTTTCATTTAAATATCTATATAAATATTTAAACATCTTTATATTTGATTAAACCATTGGGTCGGTCATGCTGACATGGAGAAAATTGTAATAAGTGTACTCACTTGGCAAATCAAATTCTTCATAACTCTTGTGAAGCTCCTTTTTATTCCTATTACATTGATTTAAAAGTGTATTTAGGATATTGATTCATGGTTACCGCTGTAGTCTTAAGACAGATAAAATCCTGAACAACATTGAAAAGGTTTTGCAAATGCACCAATAACTGGCAAAGGTAAAACATGGTTCATGTTCAGATTTGTTTCATTATAATCAGAAGAGAAAAGTCTGCTGCTGAGCTGAGATAAAGAGATTTAAATCTTACTGACTCTCCATGGTGACATACTGTGTTCCGCAGAAAAATGAAGACGCCATGAAAATCAGTTGTCTTGACGAAGTCAGGGCACCGTTTGTCTTTTGTGCAGTTTACGTAGAGGAACATCCAGCTTTGAGACATTTCAGCTCCCTTTGTTAAGTAGCAGTCAGAACACCAGCACTCAGCACTGCCGTTGCTATTTTCAGACATACCACGAAATACAAAACACTGCCTCCCCTCACATTTCTGACGAACTACAGGGGGGATTTTTGACAGCTCTTCGCCCCCCTCTTAACGCTGAACCTCAGTCCGCCTCTTTCTCTCGCTCCTCTTGGCCCCTGCTGTGTGAGTCGTCCAGGTTGTAAAGGATATGGGTCGTGGTTTTACATAGTTCAGATGAACTGAATTCCTGGCAGCGTGGCATGTCACTCGGAGGAACAGTAAGATGTCAAGGCCAGCGAGCCATGAATGAAGGAGGGAGAAAGAGTGGTGGGGGGGGGGGGGAAGCCCATGAGATTGTGTGTTGGAATAAGATGGATGAGGTGAGAATTCAGTTACAGTATAGAAGCCAGCCAGTATGGAAAAGTTTAGTTTTTTTCTACTGTTTTGACGGAAAGAATTTTCAGCTTACTATGAATTATTTTCCACATCTGCAGGTAGTGAACGTCTAAATGATCAGCTTTGTTTCAACATCAGCCAATTCCAGCGTTTCATTCAACTGCAATTGAGACGTATTGTGTTCCTAAAAGGCATGACGATGTAGTTTAAAGCAAGTGTGAGACATTTTGATTCATACTTTCTTGCCGAGAGTTATATGAGAGGATCGATACCTCATATCTGTTCATTAGATATATTAGCTTAGCTTAGCATAGACACTGGCAACAGGGAGAAATAGCTAGCCTGGCTCTGTCTGAAGGTAATAACTCCGCCTCGAAGCACTATAGTTAACATGTTATATCTCTTTTGTTTACTTCGTACAAAAAAGTACAAAATTGTCATTTTACATCTTTGTACATGATCACATTCGGCGTACAAGTTAAACATCCGAAGGTTAAACGCTAATTTTCAAGTGTTTTCAAATGGCAATATAGTACAAATTTGATAGAAGTTGAGTATAAGTTGTAAAAGAACAAATCTTCTAGCTTTTGGTAGCTAAAAATAATAAAGTCATATCTAACCCAAATATTCAATCCCAACAACCTTACTTTTTGTTTTGTTTGGGGTATATCTAAATAATTGCTCCAGGTCGTCCCTATGCTAACAAGCCGACTATTCTACTCAACCACTGAACTACTCACCTTTCAAAATGGTTGAGGTGCAGAGAACAGCCATAACCAAGGTTGCCATCACTCAAATTCTGGCCCTTTGTAGGGAAAAAAGATTGAGGGTGGAGGAGGACAACGTAATCCTCGGGGCAGCAGACTCGGATTTGTGAGAAATGCATATCATGGGTTTGATGCTTGAACTAGACCCAAGTCGACCAACCTCGTGAATGGTATCTAGTGTGTGAAAAGAGTTGAATTCATAGCAGCAGAACAACGTTATTCCTGTGCTCTTGTTTTCCACTGAATAATGAGCATACATGGGAGACTGATCACAAAAGAATAGCTTGTGCCATTAATCACCGGCTAAAAATAAAACTCACACAAGCACAACTATAAGTGATGGAGAAGGTGACCAAAGTGAGTCTCCAGAGAGAGCAGCTAGAGATGCCGAAAACAGCTTAATCATTCCCAATGTGTGTGTGTGTGTGTGTGTGTGTGTGTGTGTGTGTGTGTGTGTGTGTGTGTGTGTGTGTGTGTGTGTGTGTGTGTGTGTGTGTGTGTGTGTGTGTGTGTGTGTGTGTGTGTGTGACTATACGAAGCACATACAGTAACTGTGTTTCAAAGAGAGATTCACTCATGGCTCAACCTGCATGTGTTTGGAAAACCCAACGCACCGCTGATTGTACTGTATTTACAACTATAAATACATATCTTTTTACAGTCTGCTTAAAACTAAAGTCAGGCACTGAGACACTCACACACTCTTCCCTCGCAGGCCTGTTATGTTAATGAATGCATTGTGCATTCACGCAAAGATAAATACAATGGTTGGTTATTTGCCTGACTTTGCTTCTCGGGGTCACATTACAGATGTGCGTGTTGCAAACATCATCCTTGTCATCTGAAGGGGGGGAAAAAACAAAATGCCTCAGTATTGTAAGCTGTTACTGTAAGTGATTGTGTACCAGTCCGACAACACTGTCAACTGACCTGTCATGAACCTCACACGCATTGTTTAGCTGCAGCGTCGAGCCAGACGTCTTAGTGTTGTTGCCTTCGGGGTTTCTCTCACGCTCACCCTGTCACCGTGGAGGGTCTTTCCAATATCACTCAGCTGACCTCACACAGCGAACTTTATGTCGTGAAGCATCATGCTCCCTACACGTCTTTGTACAAATGACAGGGAATTCAAATCTGTATACGAGTTCACATTCTTGTAAGCGCAGGCAGGAATTGTGTATGTTCTGTATCTGTGGTTGGAAACCTCTTGTTGAAGGCACAGAGACACAGGTTGAAAGGAAACTGGAATGGGCTCAGAAACAGCGAGCAGAGCGAACACGAGTCCAAGACTTCAAGTGGAAACTATTCCAGAGAAGTCCCAGCTGCTTTCACTTTAGAGTCAGAGTCCTAAACTAAATAAAGATCCCTCCTGAACCCTTTTATTGCCATTTTCATTCTTTCTTTCTATCTATCCTTTTCTCTCTCGGAGACTTTTCTCAGTATCTCCTATTCCTAGCTGCACAGATTCTCTTTGTTACTTTGAGGGAGCGTCAGAGAGTTGAATGTGAGCGGGCTATACTGTAGTATACCCCTCTCTCTCTCTCTGGTTGCAAATAAAAGTGTCCCGTGGTCTTAAAATGAGTTAAAAGGTCCCCAGTGAAGGCCAGATCTGATCCCTCTTATATGCGACTCTTGAGTTTATTGTTTATTGATGTGTACCTTACCTTCATGTCTTCTTGTTAATGGTGCATATCTGCTGACCGGTGTCTCTTCCTCCTGCTAAAGTTTTTATATAACTTGATTTGTGTTGCCTGTCCAATGTGAATGTTCCACTTTTAAACTAGTTTAAAGTACCTGAGGGGAAACTGTATTTTGGTTGGTTAGTTAAAGATGTCCTTCGTTAGTCACAATTCAGCACATTTCTGTTTCTACCCTTATTGAATATTTAGTGGCAGGCAGTTTTATTAATTGCATATTTTCATGTTTTTATGCAGTCAGCATTTGTGCATGTGTGTTTTAAATCAGTAGTCGTGGCCACTTGCTTCCAATACTGTGATATTGGAAAAGAGAGGGGGGAATAAAGGGATGCGCTAAAAGACAGATACCAAAAAAACATCGGAATACTTTTCTTTTTTTTGATGTTTGAGTCACAGGGAAAAAATAAGCCAATGAAGTGCTTTGAAGATCATCGGATTAAGAAAAGTTCTCTTCACTGTTTTCTGAGGCTGCATCGCATAAATGCGTGTCTCAGAGGCCAAGACGACATCAAAGACATCTTTTTAACTGTGTGCACTTCCCAGCAGCGCAAACAACCGCAGAGTAACATTAAATATTCCAATCATTACACGAAAACAATTGTTGAGTGCAGTCTGTGCTCACAGGGGCGCTATCATAATGAATCGCTGCCACACTGAACCAAGACAATCCGACCGAGTCCACACCGCAAATTTATGTCCCGTTAAAAGCTGGCTGGGATAAAAAGCACTGAAGCTCTGGTGCTGCTGGAGGTAGACCGAGAGATCTTTGAATCCATGTTTAAGTGTCTGTGTTTTCAGCCTCAACCAAGGGAGCTCCTACACAGTGAATTACATCCATCTGCTATTGTCGTTCCAGCACGCTGCCTCCCCAGGCCTCTCCCTGCACGATACGGTTCGGATTGTCACACTCTGCAGCCAATGCAATCACTGGGCTGCACTCCCAGGCATGCGCTGCAGCGCGTAGCCAACAGAGGCCATGTTTTTGTTTGTCAAAACAAACACCGTCCATTTTTGATGTTAGGTTTGTTTGAGTTTCAAATAACAGACACCAACGGAGGGATTGGAGTTGTTGGGCACTGAACAAAGACTTCTCCATCCATACAAATAATTCCAAAAAACGAACGAAATGCTCCTTGAGTCCACACGGATCTGAAGAGGCATCTGATGAACAAAGAGATTATGATGAATTTGTGGCTGACCGCATATCCCAAAGAGACATTTACTGTATATTTATGGGGAGGTAATTCTGTTTGCTGATGTGCAGTCTAAGTGGCTGTCTCGGGCTGAGTACTTTAGGTCAGTGGAGGGCAGACTGAGCTCAGAGAGCTTCTGCCTTCTGGCTGCGTCACATGTGACCTCATGGTGCTGGAGACATCGACAGGCCTCCCATCTAATTCTTCCCATGGGACTCTAAGCAGCCACACAGGGTGCATGAATAAGTCATGGAGCATAGAGATCTTTTTATCTGAGGGGGATGCTTCTCTTTCTGACTGCGATTCCCTTTTATTTCTCTGCTTCTTGCTTATTTGAAATTCAGAAAAAGAGCCACTCTTCATTAAAGCAAAATCAGCATATGGTTCAGGACCAGTTTTCTTTTAAGATATGCACACTTGCCTTTCTCCTTCCCTCGCCTCGATTCGTCCCTTGGGTCCTCTTGTGGTGGAGGACAATTTATTCATCTATTGATTTACTTTACTGTGAGGGAGGAGGATGTATCTGTGGACTACGTCTGTGTCTCGGTTGGTTACAGTGAGTGTTGTACGAATCACATCAAATAGATAACTTAGTTCCCTCGCAGAGTGACGTCACAATTTAGTTTTATATGAAGGAACAGTGTCTAGCATTTAGGGGAATCTACTGGCAGAAATGGAATATAATATTAATAAGTATGTCTTCTATAATCTCCTGAAAATAAGAATCATTGCATTTCCGTTACTATAGAA
Organism: Melanostigma gelatinosum; assembly: GCF_949748355.1. Lineage (NCBI taxonomy): Eukaryota > Metazoa > Chordata > Actinopteri > Perciformes > Zoarcidae > Melanostigma > Melanostigma gelatinosum. The sequence goes on from NC_136647.1 coordinate 11,203,640, forward strand.
TGAGACATTTATACATACGGCGCAGGTCCTCTTTCTACAGTAGCCCAGAACGGATTACAGAGTAAAAGCTAAAGTCCACATATCAAGTTTAAAGGTGAAATAGATACACATAGTGTCTAAAACATACAGACAAAAAGTCATCAAGAAAATGATGATAGTGAATCAATATTTATAAGAGATAAGAAGAAACGGAGCGAGATATGCCTTCGTTTCTTGATCCATTTGTTTATTGAGGCGCTGTTATATTGAATTGAGAATTGTTTTTCAGTGTTTTTTTATTTTTATTTCTTCTATCCCCCGGGGAAGAAGACCTGCATAATGTGGGTATAGAGGTCAACGGTCAAAATACAAAGTGCTTAAGAGAGGCTAGAAAGGGCACAAGGATGATTGACTGGGAGAAAAGAAAACTAACTGGATGCCCCTTGGAACTAATTCAGGTATAAAATGTGCAGAAAATCAGAAAGAGCATTGAACCACCTTCAAGTTCAGAATGCAGCATGACTAAAGAGAGGAAATACTGCCTCAGTAAGTTCCTTTGTTTGCATGTCACATACCAGAAATGACCCCCACACACCTGACTTTTCCTATCACGTGTGCAGCAAAATCATATCTATACTTTTTTTATCCAACGAAGCAAACAAACCAAATCAGGATATCATGAGTGACAATGATGAGTTTGTTCGATTGGTGATGTCTTTGACATGCCTGTGACGTCTGAAGCCATTTCATCAAACACTAAACAGATGCACATTACCATTGGAAAGAAGAAAGAAAACCCTGTACAGCCTCTTCAGTGTAACCGTATCTTAGTAAATTAGACGTTCTATTATATCAGCTGATAAAATGTGCCCGCATTTTTTTTTTCAAATAATGCCATCTTGCTTTTATTTATATGAATATTTGCTGGCTTTGTGTCATTCAACAGATAGAATTCTGCGTATAACAACAAGCAGCAAAACGTCATTTCAGGGAAAAGAAATCGAGAGCAAGCAAGAAAATATGAGCTTGGCAGGGAGAGACAAGATTGGAGTATTTAGTCATGGAGACAGGAGGTAGTAAATCAGGGTTGTAGTAAAACGTGGAGTTTGCGTCTGGTGTTTGGTTGGTTTGAGTGTTTGTGTGTGCGTGTGTGTTTGTGTTTGAACACAAATGTAAGCTGGTCGCAAATCTGCCCATCCTGACATGCATTCATGGCAAAAAGAGGACTCCTCAAGCAACATGTGCATCTATTTTGAGTGTAAATGTTTTGCCAAGTGTGACTCAAAAAACACAATCTGTTTTTCATATTTATGACATTTGGCCAGCTGAGAAAGGAAAACTTGCACTGGCTGTTATTTATGCCACAAATGTTGTCTCTGTCACTCACAAATACGTCACTTTGTGTGCGTATGTGTCTCCCATGATGCATTCGTCAAACTCCAAAAGATGATACGAAAGAACAGGAATAGATGGAAGTTCCCAAAGTTTATGAAAGAGTTCATAAAGGGGTTTTGAAAAAAGGACATTGAAGTTTACTTTGTGCTTCTTGGTTATAATTCAGGATTCGAAAAAAACGTCTTTGCTGTATGATCTCAACGCTGGCAGTCTACTAGCTGAGCGTCAAGCAGTCAAAGGTATTAAACTGGTTCTTAAGCTTCCACAGATGGACATACAATGGGAAGGCCCTTCTCTGCTTTACCCCAGATACACTGTACATCATCTCAGATGAGGTAAATGTGAATGGGGTGCACAATAAACATTTCTCAACTGTAAAGGACAGACGTCTCCGTGGCATCAGCAGCCATTGCAGGGGTAAGATGAGCAGCTTTCACAGTCATCCACAATGAAAGGCTCTGAGGCGCCATGATGAGCAGTGCTATAAGCTGCACTCGCCCAGAATAAAGTTGAGGCTGTTTTCTTGAACTTCTTTTTCTTTTGGAGGATAAGGATTTGTGACAGAATGTGGGGATCACTCTGGTTTCATGGCTAGTTTTGATTGGTTTAGTACAGTTGATCCATGCCGTGCCTTCTTCGTGGGGTCTCGGAGGATGGAGAGGAAGGAAGCAAAGAAGATCATACGCTTACTGATTATGTAAGAAATTTGAGTAAAAAACTGTAGTTAGTAGATATAATAAAAGTGTTTAATAATTCATAATTAATAATTCATAGTTAGTCATAATCATAAGGGTTTTGAGAATGCATAATTAAGATAAACATAAGCATAAACATACATGCAGAAGCATGAAACTTCTGCCAAGTGCAGAAGTGTAGCTTTTATTTTGAAGGATTATTATAGATGGGATTAAGCAATAACTGACAATCATTGAATGGATTAGCTGCTCAGGAGAGACAGATGTGAAGACAGGCGTCTGCTGAGCTGAGGGTGGGTAGCCAATAGAAATTGAGATAGACGGAAGGGAGGAGTCGTGAATTAATATGTGGGAGGGGTAATTCAAAGTCTTTTTTTCCTGGCTCTCTCTCACCTGAATGCTCCCGGACGACAGATGTGGTTAACCGGAGGAGCCGAGCGAGGTTTTTTGCAAATGGGGTTTTATTGTTTTAATATGTCATAGGAGTGTACACTCCAATGTATAACTGTAAATGTACTTACATCAGTGGAATTAAATTCCTTATAATTGTAAACCAGTTTGGGTAGCGTTATTATCGCAGCGTGTGTGTCGACGGCACAAAGCCGGCCACATGGCAGTCACATGTGCTCTGGCCTTCTCTCTTGTTGTGAGGTAAAATTCTTCCATAACAAATTTGGCGAACCCCAGATGGGACAGTCTTGCCGGCCTCGCGGTGTGTGCTGACGGCGGCATTAGTCAAGCAGACAATCCTGGGCCCACAATATCGGTAAGCAGAGCCGTTTCATGAAATCTGTGAGTTAGTTTCTAGATCTTAGGGGAATCTCTGCTTGGCTAAGCGCTGCTAACGGCTAACGCTCCGTTGCCGGTGGGTACGTTCCAACAGAGGGAGGCCATGTTCCACTGAGGTAAGTACGATTTACTGTCTGAAGTATGATGAACTTAAGGGATTAGTCAAGAGTATAAGGATCCTAAGAATTAATTAAAGACGGACAGCGCTGTGTAAGTAAGTAAATCACCACATTGGAATCAAACAAGCTGTGGTACGGGCGAAACTGCTTTGCTCATGCTGGGAGCCTCCTTCGGCCCAACATAAGTATTGTTAGGCCTGCAGATAGCTAGTTTAAAGCAGTTATGTAGCGAGGCGAACTGAGATGTTGTGGCTTTGAGGGGCTTAGGTGTGCAAACCTTTGTGGGCTTAGTCCACAAATGTCGGGTCACGTCGCATAAGTTGCTTAGAGAGCTAGGCTAGCGGGAGTTAGCTTCTGAGGCCGCAGGCTTCAGGAAAGACACTCTTGCTAGCTTTGGCTGTGAATATAATTAGTGGATCATGTGGTGATTCAGAGGGCGTAGAATAAGGGCTTTGGTGAAACTAGACAGACTGGGTGAGTGGTTTGTGGCGTTGGAAGTGAATAACTCGCGTTTCATATACGTAACAGTGAGCTCAGGTCCGGCGGAGCTAAAGCCCGTTAACCGGAGGTTTAAGGGTTAATAATAACAATAATACGTGTGACTAGTCTGTGTTTTAGCAGCGTGGAAATACGTTTAAAATGATGACTAAATAAGTCCAATAATACGTGTGACTAGTCTGTGTTTTAGCAGCGTGGAAATACGTTTAAAATGATTGATATTGCATGACCGCGCTGTGGGGAGCTAACGCTAGCTACGTGTAGCTCCGGCGTTGCGGTACGATGTATGTAAAATAAGTGCTTATAAAATAAAATAACGGCTGGATTGAGAGAGGAGACAGAAGGCGTATGAGTGGAATTAAAGTGTGGGATTTTGGTGATACTTGTGTGTGCGTACGCTTTATCAGAAGCTCCGTTTTTTCGTTAGCATTGCGGATAGCATATCTGTAAAAAAGCCGGTTTCATGACAACTTCCGGTTTGGCGCAGAACAACTTCCGGTCCGGCGCAGACGGCAAGGCAAGTTTATTTATATAGCACATTTCAAAGTGCTTCACATAAAACCATTAAAAGCATCAAAACATAAGGCAAAAGAAAAGGAGATTTAAAAACAATTAAACAGAAGAAGGAGTAACTGCTAGTTAATGATAATAATAATATTAAACCTAGTGTTTTGAATCTGTCATTACATTAGTACTAAAAGAGACTGACATCTGGTGACTTAGAGAGACAATCACAGCATAGTTTTATGCCACCCAGTGGCTTCCTAGATAAATTACACAAAACAGTCTTAGAAATTCATTGTCTATGACCTTTGTGCTTACATCCTGACTTTAGTTTTAATTAAGCATTATAACTTTAGTTGTTGACTTTGGTTTTAATTCAGCATTTTAACAAAGATTAATGGTTTCAGTTGTTCTTCAATTCTTGAACTTAATTGTGATTCATTCTTGTGCAGACCAGAGTGTAAGTGCAGTTCAACAGTTTGACTTGCCTTGGTATTTCTGATTGAATATCTTGAACACAGTTATTGATTTTAAAGTTGAATTTAATATTTAATTGATTAATTATTCATTGTTTTTTAATTTCATTTTACTTCCAATTTTAAACCTTTCGAATTCTGATTTGGAACTGGATTGTGATTGTGATTCTGATTTAGATGTTGAGTTTGATTTCGGAATTCCAGCTTCAATTTTGGATTCGAGATTCCTTCACATATCCAGTATTGACTAATTTTGGTACATTTACTATTTTACATAGTTCCTAAGAATCAATATTGACACGGACGGCGCAACATATTTGAGAGATCGTTGACCTCTCTTACACTACAGACGTATGCTAACATTTACTGCTGAACTTTTGGCAGTTCTGTGTTTGTTTCAGTCAAGGTGTGTGGTTGAGTGGGTCCAGATCTGGGAAGTGGAGCAGCGGATCCCAGTTTTGGAGTCAGCGGCCACACGCCATACAGCACAGAGGGTGAGTTGATTTTGATTCATGTGATGACAAGCATGCACATGTAATACACACATTTGAATACTCCTAGGCTGCATAATGTTTACATTAAAGAAGCAGAGTAAGGAAGTAGGAGAGTTGGTAAAATCCAACGGACAAGCTGAGTTTGTGCCATGGGGACATCGAGACATGGACGCACTGGAAAAGGCGTTGCCACCGCTGGCAGGTGGAGCCAATCCGTGGATCCGTGTCTTTGAAAAACTCACAGCAGCTGATAAATTGGCATTGGGAGACATCCGTGCCGTGATGATCCACACCGAAGGAACAGCCAAATAGAACATTTTGGAGGTAAGTACAGGAACGACCAACAGGGGGGATGAAACCCCATTTGACAACTTTCGAGGAGTTTTCTGGTCAGCAATGCGGAGAATCTGGGCCAAAAAAACAAAAACGAACTCTCTTTCGGGACTGAAGATAAAACCAGAGGAAGAAACCCATCAGTACCTGAGGAGAGCTGAAGAAGAGTGGCAGAGGGCAACAGGGGGGAGACATGACGGCAATGAAGCCACCACTGTAGTATGGCGACACACTGTGCAGATGGGCCTGCCTCCACCGGTACGGACAGCGCTGGGAGAAGTAGTAGGCTTGAGCAACATGAAAGATGCCATGTGGAGGAAACACCTAACTCACTACAACCAGCGACAGCTAACTGAGAAGACAAAAGGACAGGAAGACATAAAGAGCATGCAGCGGCGGCTGCTGAAACTTCAAATAGCGGCGGCTGACAGAGAGATAAGTAGAAAACATCTGGCCAAGAAACAGATGGCCGTAGACAAGGCTCAGGCCTCACAACAGCCCCAATATCCAGCTGCACCCCCGACCTCATACCAACCAAATCCAGCAGTACCAGCCCACACAGTGGTGTACTACCAACCTCCACCACATTATAGAGGCAGAGGACGTGCACGGGCATCCAACAGAGGCAGAGAATATGGAAGAGGCAGAGCTTACCAAGCAGGCGGATATGGCCAACCAGGAAACAGAGAAAACCCTGACAGGTTTGGTGAGTGCTACGTATGTGGGAGATGGGGCCATTGGGCCCGAGACTGCCCAAGGCAAATGGGAAGAGGAAGACAGATCAGTGCAGCACCACAACATGCTCCGTTCCCACCACAACATCAGCAGTACCTACGACCAGGTCCAGCTGGACCTCCTCCCGTGAGACATCAACAGATGCCCATGCTGTCACCAGGACCATGGGGGGGGTTCACTGTATAGGCAAGATACATAGATGGTTGCCATGTGATCCCTTACAGCAGAGATATCGAGGTGAAGGGGGGATATGGTAAGGTGTCAAACATTTATGGTAAGGTGTCAAACATATTTTGTAGATCCACATTTAGAATCGTTTTCAGTAAAGGTGCTACTCACAAATTTTGAGATTTAATAACGTCATGATAAACCACAACTAGACTTGCTAACTCTAGAAATTGAGAAATATACGGGAGCTCTAACTAACATGAGCCGAGTGTTGTTTCCTCAGGTGACAAACGCAGAAGCAGCAGCTGACGAAAGGAAGCAGGCTGATGTGTCACCAGGCAGTCTGGTGTGGATAAGAGTCCATGAGCGCAGGTGGAGTGAACCAAGGTGGACCGGTCCATGGGAGGTAGTATTGGCAACTTGACACCACCTCACTCACTGTGCAGCAGCGAAGGTAACAAGTGTGACACTCGCAGAGACAGGAGTGAACATCAGACAGGAAAATTTGAAGTTAAAGACACCTCAAAAGAGGGGTTTAGACAGTACTGAAGATGACGTTTTCCCCACAGTTTAAGCGAGGGCGTCCATTAGGAGACTCTAGGGTCAGTGGGTTATGGAAGTCTCTAATTACTTTCTCCCTGATTTCAGTAGCTTCCCCCTTAGTATGTGGAATTAACCACAGACAGGAACCAGATCACATGCATGACTACATCAGGATTCGACATTTAGCCTCAGTAGCTAATCAAACCGATCTTAGACCACGTAGAGAGGCTTCTCTGACGACACTCACCTATGAAAATGTAACTCTCACTCTTATGTTCAAAGAAGGTACAACATCAACGGTCCAGTTCGACTTCTGTGAAGTCGTTTCCGGTCCCAAGTATGAACACGCCTGCGGGTGGATGACCAAAACCGTGTGCATCATAACTGACGAGTGTGGGCCTGCCACACATAAGTATGGGAAGCTGTTATCATATTATGCCTGTGATGTGTACAAAGGGGGTGGGTAGATGTAATCCTTAAGACTTACCTAAATTGACTGACTGAGGACTTTACGTAGTACAGGGAAAGGCTACTGATAGTCCTGCCCCACAAGGGCTCATTAGGATTATTGTTAAGCCTGTAAAAGACCAGGTTCGACATACGACTGACGCAGAGAATGAGGTAAGGGGTGGAAACCGGAATGGCAGATGGGAATTTATGGTGGGTACAATATACGGCTTCAAGCCAGTAGTACAGATTGTATTGTGTGTTTAGGATCTAGACCCCTAGCAACACCAGTTCCTTCAAGATTCAGACTCCTAAGTCCTGAATTAGTTGTATTTTAACTCTGTTTACTGATGACACTTTGCCCCTCCAACACACTTGTCAGAGGCTACACTGAGATTACCCACCTGTATAATATAATACCCCACCTCTGTTCAAGGTTACAGAGGGTCCATTTGATTGTATAGTCTCAGATACAGCTATGGGGCCCAATGTAGGTAGTATTATTGCAAATTGTAGCCACAGTCACAACGCTAGCGACTATCTATATAACAGTGTGTTAAGACAGACAGCACCTAGAGCTGATTTATGGTGGTGGTGTGGAGGAAGAACCATACATCCAATCCTGCCTAAAGATTGGACAGGTGCGTTGATGCAACTTGTATTGTCATTCTATATCCTGCCTGTCACTGATGCAACTTATGGAGAACTCATCTCTCCACGCCCACATGCTAACAGAAGATCCAAAAGAGATGCCGGCGGCCCGAAGGGGGCCTTTGATGACCAAGTGTACATAAGATGTCATAAGACTGCCAAGGGGGGTGTCTAATGACTTTCAAGCCAGAAATCAAATAGCAGCAGATTTAGAATCTGTTTTCTCTCAGAGGGTGATGATTAATAAAAATGTCGATTGGATCAACTACATTTACTATAACCAACAGCGTTTAGTAAACTTCACCAGTGACGCCATATCAGGACTGCATGCACAGCTGGCGAAGACTAGTTTAATGACCTTGCAGAACAGAATGGCATTAGAGATGATTTAGCAGAGAAAAGTGGCGTGTGCCAGATGTTTGGGTCTGCGTGCTGTACTTTCATTCCGAATAACACAGCTCCTGATGGATCGGTGACCAGGGAGCTGGAGGGACTGACAGCACTCAGCCAAGAGCTAGCAGACAACTCTGGTGTCACTGATCCGTTCACCGACTGGTTGGGAAGTATGCTTAGCCAGTGAAAACATACATTTTTGGCAATCGTAATTATTCTGTGTGCTGTCATCATAAGCCTCCGAGTTGTCTGTGGATGGGGGTTCCCGTGCATCCGTGGACCTCTACAGGGGTTTATTGTTTCACCGATGAGCCAGACACCAGTCCAGGCAACCAGTTATGTGACGAGGATGAGGACGAATTGGAGCTTCTGATGGCCACAGTCTAGATGAGGCCACCAGAGGGACTTCACGAGCGGTTCCTGACCATCCAGATGGACTTCTAAAACATCCAGTGAGATGTTGGAAGTTTGGAAAATAGACGGATTGTTTTGGATGAGTATTTGGAGATTAAATTTTTTGTTTAATTGGGTTATAAAGGGATTTTAGGGTGTAAAGATTAAGAAATGTAATTTTGTCACGTGTAAAAGAACAGTCAAGGCTTCTCAGTATGTGTTCTCTAGCCTACAGGGTGTATCCTGATCCTGCCAGCCCCAAGACGTGGAAGGCAGTGACTCTCAACGCACTCTATCTTGAAACGAACTGAACAGAAATACTTGAAATGATATCTGTGTGCATGAATTCTTTGCCTCGGTTTAGATAGATAGGGAGCCTTTCCCTGGATTGAGTAGGGGGGAGGTCTCCAGGGACATTTGCATAACTAACTACATTTGAGTAGCTAACTCACAGTGAACTGTGAGTTAGGGGGGAATTGTAAGAAATTTGAGTAAAAAACTGTAGTTAGTAGATATAATAAAAGTGTTTAATAATTCATAATTAATAATTCATAGTTAGTCATAATCATAAGGGTTTTGAGAATGCATAATTAAGATAAACATAAGCATAAACATACATGCAGAAGCATGAAACTTCTGCCAAGTGCAGAAGTGTAGCTTTTATTTTGAAGGATTATTATAGATGGGATTAAGCAATAACTGACAATCATTGAATGGATTAGCTGCTCAGGAGAGACAGATGTGAAGACAGGCGTCTGCTGAGCTGAGGGTGGGTAGCCAATAGAAATTGAGACGGAAGGGAGGAGTCGTGAATTAATATGTGGGAGGGGTAATTCAAAGTCTTTTTTTCCTGGCTCTCTCTCACCTGAATGCTCCCGGACGACAGATGTGGTTAACCGGAGGAGCCGAGCGAGGTTTTTTGCAAATGGGGTTTTATTGTTTTAATATGTCATAGGAGTGTACACTCCAATGTATAACTGTAAATGTACTTACATCAGTGGAATTAAATTCCTTATAATTGTAAACCAGTTTGGGTAGCGTTATTATCGCAGCGTGTGTGTCGACGGCACAAAGCCGGCCACATGGCAGTCACATGTGCTCTGGCCTTCTCTCTTGTTGTGAGGTAAAATTCTTCCATAACAATTACAAGATCTCACCAGAAAAGTGTACCACAATGTGTACAACCATAATTCAGGGCAGAGTGAAACCTTCATGGCGGGTAGTGGATGGATATAGACAGTGCGACTAACACTGTCAGCAATATTCTTTTAAAAAACAAAAGAAAAGTTCATCATGAGTTCAATAAGAATTCAACACAGGTTTGACCAGCTGTGCAGGACTATGACCCTGAGCTGCAGTCAAGTGACACACACACGGGGAGAAAGGACCACTTCAAGAATAAGTAAAAGAAAATCAATGAACACAAGGTGGTTTTGTTTTCTAACAATTAAAAACGTCTGCCAATGGAACAAGCTAAAATGTGCTCGATGATATTGCTTGGAATAAGATAGAGATATTTCGGACCCTATCACACTGAAATGTTACTTGTAAGGTGATTGTGTCTCGGTGTTGTGAGAAATTTTGACTTGTAATTAGACAAATATACTTGGTAAGATTTTGCATTTTTTTGGAGTAAGGCAGTTGCGCAATCATCGCAGCAGCTACAAAACAATTCACTTGGAGGAACTGGAGTCTGGTGTCTTTTGTTCTCATCCAACTCAAGTTCGCAGGTTTTCGTATATATTATCTCAACACCCTGAGATTTAGTCCAGCTCGCAGAACTGAGAGCAAAATTACACCGTGACCATATAAGGACAATATGTCTCCTGATCTGCAATCTGAAATGCAGCTGTGTTTGTGTGCGTGCGTGCGAGTGTGTGTGTGTGTGTGTGTGTGTGTGTGTGTATGTGTATGTGTGTGTGTGCTCAACCCTTTTAGAAAGTAAGGACATTTTCACTTCTTCAAAAGACATTCGTCTGGTTAAGACAAGGCATGAGGGTAAAGGTTAGAAATAGGATTATTTTCCGGTGTCAGGTTAGGTGTTGGGGTTAAGCATTGTGATTGTTAATGTCATGGTCAACATTATGGTTTGGGGCTATAGGGAACAGTGAGTGTCCTTACATGTGGTTGTGTGAGTGTATCACGATGTGTTTGTTGTGTTTATTTTCTATCTCAACAGACAGTAAATGTGTGTGATAAAGAGAAAGAGAGCAAGTGGGATTGTGTACATTTACACAAGCATATACAGTGTGTAATATATGACTTTTATTTCTATTTTTCCTGTCTTGCTATTTACATTATCGTGTCACTATCCCAAAGACAACATTGGGTTAAATCCCCAGTCTCTGCCTGCGTTCCCAAAAAGGAATCAATGAAAACTCTCAGAGCAATATAGTTCCCCCATTTTACAACATGTCAGAATCGTGCTGTAATGTTCCAAAAATGCAACAATTCCTCATCCGCTAGAAGCTTTTCTGGATCCTCGTGTGCACAGCGTTTCTTAAAGGGGCCCGGGGATAAAACATGGACTGGGTTTGGATGGAATACAAGAATGAGAAGAGGGAATAACAAGAAAGTGTAAAATCTGCAAGTGGGAGAGAAAGGAGGTGGGTTGAGCGCTCGCATCTGACCTGTAAAACTCGCTCCAGGATAACGGCAGCCTACTGTGCCAAATCGCACTCACTTTTCAATGTGCTCAAGCCTGAAACGTATTTGGGACTGACAAGTAGACAGAGGCAGACACAGTGACATAGATGCAGAGGCCAACATTTTGGAGGTGGGGGACTGTGGGATGAGTCTGCCCTCTTCGCCTCTTCATTCAACACATTTTGACAAGTGAGTTCATTTTGATGAGCAGCAGAGAGGCTTAGGGAGTGGTCATTTGGGTGGCTGGGGCCTCCTGCATAATTAAGTCCTTATGATATCTCTATAAATTAATTATCTTGGGGAGTTTACTTCCATGTGAGCTTGTGTGTCTTCCATAGTCTGTCCCCCATCACAGGTAACCAATCATTCCAATGCTGCTGCACAAAGTCCTGTATACTTGTAGTTTTTGGCCAGTTAAGTGATAGTGATTGATTTTTCTTCTTTTAGGTCTGTTGTTTCTGGGGACTGAATGATTTTAAAACCATTAACATGGCATCCTGTGTCTGCAGATAGATGCTAGTTTATCGTTGCAATCACTTCAGCAGCAGCTGTAAGGATGAGGCCAACAACTGGCTTTTACTTTATGTATCATCATCATCATCTACAATCGCATGTAAGGGGAGGAGGAGCAGCAGCACAGGACGGGAGATGAGGGAAGAGCGGAAGAGCGGAAGAAATGATTTGTTTGTTTTTTTGCACTGGGGGGAGATGGTCTTGTCATTTTAAAGGGTTTCGCCGGGATGTTTGCTCATAATGGCTTAAAAGGACTGAAAGCATCTATCTTTCTCTCCGTGCATTTCAGATGGGGGGGGGGGGGTCCAAGAAGAATGGACCCATTCTGCCCTGTGACTGATTATTGCACAAGCTCCAACAGATATGCCCCTGCAGCACACATGGAGAAATACCATTATTAAAGTCAATATCACAATGGAATTTCCATGATGCTGACTCGATTTGGGGATGAAGTGCATATGACTAAAATCTCATGAAACCAATTTACATTTTAATGCACTCATCAGAACTTCAGGGGAATGGGATTTTGTGTTTTCTTAACTTAACAAGACAAAGTTCAGTCCTCGAGCAGAAGAATTACTTGTTGCATGTAAGCAGACTGTGGATGTGTTGTCATTACAGGGTTTAATCCAGCTACTTTACATCAATCTCTAGTGACTTTGTGCATATGTGCATGATATAAACGGCACGTATTTACAGTATAATTACATTCCTGTAAGACTAATTTGTCTCTAGAGCAAGATGTCGTCCAAAGACAAGTCATTGTGGATGTATTGTGAAAGAAAGAATGAAAGAAATGCTGTATAGCCAATGGAAGTACATGCAAAGCATACTGGAGATAGAAATAGATAATAAAAATAAAAATAGATGTCGAGAGAATGTGCATGCATCGACACACTCGCACAAATGCACACAAATCGCCCTTTAAATCATTCAAGCTAGCTGCCGCTGAGCGTGACCAGTGGCAGCAGCCTGTCTGCCAGGCCGCCGTCATGTGCAGCCTGGCACTGGGGTTGACAGCCCGGGCCTGAAACACGAGGACCAAATGGATCTGGAAATCTCTTGGGGGGCTGGGTAGGATCCTTCTGCACCTCTGTGTCCCACACATCTGGCCTGCTGGCACTGTTGTTACGGCTGGAGGTACACAGGGGTGATAGAGGCGCATTCTGGGGCAAGAGATGAGGTCGTACACAGTACAGACCCGTGCAGCTGTTCTGTGGTTTATTGCTTTTTTTTCCATGTGCAGATTTTTTAAAGACCTAATAAATATAGGAAGATTAATCTGGCATATAATAAGTGCTTCATTTATCTGTGTGATGGAAATAAGGATCCTTGTCATTGTTAATGTGTGTATGTATCCGTGCAGTTGTATTCTTGCTTGTTAATAGTTGCTTGTGACCACACCGGGCCCGTCAGTGGCCTGCTTGACATGAATTTGGACATTATGCTTGAAGACAAATGCTCCAGAAAGGCTCATATTGTGCGGTTGCTTGGTAAACAGACACATTCTTGGCATCTTGTACATTACTTACTGCAACTCTGGATTTGACATTAAATGTGGCAACAGCGCACAAAGGAGTAAATCTTTTGGCAGTGTTTGCAGGAGTAAATGTTGACTTTAAGATTTAGTTGCCACTCTTTGCTCTTGCCAAAATAATTTCCGACAGATGTAATTGTTATCTTTGTGATATGGCATCAGAGCTACTCCTACTGTTGTTGAGGTCATGTATTTATATGTCTTTAGTGATGGGATGCTTTCAAGACTGAAAAACATTAAAAACGTTTCACCGCAAGTACAAAAGTCCCAATCTTTACCGGTGTTCATCTGTCCTATTTCTGTCTTCTTTTCTCTTTTCTTCCTAACAAGCATCTTCCAGCTGACCAACATAATGGAAGGCTGCAGGCCAAACCATACTGGACTCATATAATTGTATTTGAACAGAGCATGGTCGGTTCTGTGTTCAGAAGTGTGTAACTCGTAGAAATGTTGAGCCATGCAGCCGCACTCATTCCACCCTTATACATACAATGTCTCAACTCATTAATTCCCTGGAATTTATTATGGTGGGTTTATCATTTTCTGTCACCAATGGGAGAAGCAAAAGCGATGCTAAAGTTTCACAGCAGTTTCAAGAGAGGACAACATGACTGAAAGACATTTCCAAGACAAAGACCAGCATGGAATGTCTGAGAAAAAAAAGGTGTTTCCTCTTTCATTGTTCGTGGTGCACTGCCTCGTAAACCCAGTGAACACTTGGTGTTTCTGTGGCGGCTCGTTTGATTACGGTCCATTTCCCCTCTCCCACAGCCCCACCAGGTGGCTGCCCGGCTCTCCTCTGTGAAGCAAACCCACAGTGCTCGAACCTCCTGAAGGCCCTGAGGTTCGTTCAGGGGCTTTCGGGCTCACTGCAAAAATGATGGGTTCGTCAGAACAATTTCAAAGAAACAGAAAAAGATCAAAGAGGTTGCCTTTAATTCCTGCATTTGAAAAGAGGATTCCTCAGAATACACAATGTGTTGGAGGTCCTCTAAACTCCTAAACATTGCATCGACATATTGGTTTGAAAGGGATTTTTTTTATGGTCCTGGTCAACTGCCTTTGCTGATCATGCCATGTTTTTTTAACTCTGCACATGAATTCAATGTAAACATTTACGAAAATGTATGCATATGTTTTTGTTTTTTTCAAAAGACACATTTTATGTTTGCGCCTTGCTTCTGTAAAAATGAAGCCCAAATGGATTTTCATATTTTAGTCTTGAATGATTTATTGTTACTTTTGCAAGACCATAGTCAGTGCTTATCGGTTTAGCAATACTTCTAACATACATTCAACAGTTTTACGCTTTTTCCTTTTTTTATTCTGATTGCAGATGATTCCAGCATGAGCTCACTTCTCTTTAAAACCTCGTGAAGACAAATCACCTGAAGAGTCCCCTAAGATCTCACCTTGAGAAAAACAAAGCTTTGAAAAACCTTGACTCTTGTTAACTACAGCTGAAGTAAATGTTTATGAGATAGCTCTTATTTATTTTTCATCCTTTCATGATTAGGCCTATGGATCCCCTGTTTCCTGGTGGGATTAGTGCAGTTACTTTGATGTGGGCTGTGTCTAATGTGTGTGGGCAGACTTCCTACGCCTGCGCGCGTGGCAGGGTTGAGGTGAAGGGGTACGTGCAAGCCCCCTTTTTACTCTGGCAGTGTTTAGATGTCGTGCGTGACCTACCGTGCACCATAAAAAAGCACATTCAGGAACAAATACAGCTGTAAAACAGCCGTCTTGGCAACTAAGGCAAACACTTCTGATCACAGCTCGTTCATTCGGCCACATCTGTGTCTTTGTGTGTGTGTGTGTGTGTGTGTGTGTGTGTGTGTGTGTGTCCCGTTATGCGAATTTATGTTGTTCATTTGTACATTAACAAGTTACGGTGTGTTCTGCCAAGTACAGGTAGCTGATTTCAAAAACAAAACAATCTCAGGAAGCATTAATAACATCTCTGGCACATGGGAACATTGAGTGTTTCCAACTTTGCAAAAGCCTCCATAAGAATGATCAATTCTTCATTGGAGAGACAAACTAAAGTGATATCATGTTCAACATGCATCAGTATTAATACCTTTAATGTTTGAGTTATCAATGTTGGTAAGAAACATTGTTATCAGACTGTCAGTTGAGGTTTAAAAGTGAAACACAACTTTGGGATAAGGCCTAAGAGTTCAGGTTAATGTTGTATGTGAAGTTTAGAATTACTCTAAAGTGATTTCTAAACTTTGGCCATATAAATATGTATAGCCTGAAAGTTTATTCTTTAACGTGGAAACATATAGTTTAACAAAAAACAACACTAAAAAAACAACAACACTAACAACCATTATATCATGGAATTCCTCAGCTCAGTTGTCATATTTAGGACATTCGATGACAGCTGAGTTGTTGTTTCTGTGACTGCTGAGGAGAGTGCTGAGGCTGCGTGATGCGGTTGAAAGCTCCAGAAAAGCTAGAAGGTGGGCCTTGAGTTAAGATGTTTTTTTGTCAAACATGTAAATACGGTGAAACCATATTTAACTACTTAACCAGGATTAAAAATACAGATATTTGCAAAGTGTGGAAAGTTAGCCTGCAGAAAATGTGCTTCTAACTGTAACTGTTTGAATAACATTTCAGCCACCTATCAATGGAAGCGGAAGGAAAGGATTTACACCACTCAGCTCAGAAAGCTCCTGTGCTAATATTACTGAACAACACACACGCTTAAAAAAAACAGCAGCACGACATCCTGCAAGGGAAAAGAAAAGCCTTGAAAGCTAACGACCTGTAATATTTACCCAGGGCGACTCCTGACTGGCTCACTCACAGCTATAGAGGTCCCCGGACACATCAGGGCAGAAGCCGGTTGTTTTTTTTTGCTCCTGATGCAGAACAGATGAAACTTTTTGGACATTTTGTTTTGGTTGCTATTGAAGATTGTGCGATCAGCTTTGTGGTTGGTCAAAAATATTTAGACAGTGATATGACCCTAAAAATACGCCGTGTTTGTGTGTATGTGTGGCTGCTTCGCAGGAATTTGTCTGAATACAATATCTCAGTGGAGCACACACAGCTTCAGTGTTAAACAGCCACTGAGAGGTCGAACACTTTGTTTGAAAAGAGGTTGGGGTGTCTCTCCACAATGTAAACACCTCAAACAGAAAAGCAGTCTATTAGCAGCGTTTCTGATTAGCTGATGAACAAAAGCAATCAAAGGCTTGCTTGGTCCCTTGGAGAATATGCATCAATGTCATTTGTTCAGGGCCTGGTAGTGATTGGCATGTTCATTCAGTGTCCTGTTTACAATAAGCTGAGACGCCCACATGTGAAGTCGGCAGATGATTCTAAGTGGCTCTGAAAGGCTGTTAGTCATCCAGCAGATGATGAAACTGCTGCAGTCATCATCATGTGGCCACTTCGTTTTTTCCGACGAGAGGATATACAAGCTGATTTGAAAAGCCTCATCAGCGTTTGAACTGAGTCGTCTCTTTGATGAAGAGAGTTCACGCAACTTGTTCGTCAGCAGTGGCTGATATGAAGTCTGCTCTTTGTGTATATATATATATTGTAGACATCGTTCTTATTTGGCTGTACTGTATTTAAGTTTGGGATTTGGTGCCATCATGAGGGCATATTAGGTATAGGTGGAGCACAACTGATTTTTACTCAGTATGTATTGATTTTGTTGGCAGGCAGCATACTAAATGTGTGCTGCTCTAAAAATGTGAAATGCAATCATTTCTGATTATGTTGCTGGTTGTGCAGAAAGTGACTGCGTGAGACTTCCCCGAAGTTTGCGTGAGTCTTTACGTGATTCAACAGGTGAGTGTGTGCACTAATGACAAAAACATCCTCTGATTCCAGGAACCAGTGCTTCTAAAGCCAAGCTCATGCTTCATGTGGTCGCTGACTAACTCAGACATAAAATACTTTCTACGCCACTTTCTGCAAACACGACATTTAAAAGATCATCTTCACACTGCTCACTCTTCCATAGCAACAATGAGTGATCACACACAACTGGTTGATGTGAGTTCACGACCAATCCTCTATGTCCGTGCTGTCCCATAATGTAAGTGTTCATTTGAATTATATTAGTCACAAATAGACACACTTTCCTGTGATTTTGCAGCAAGTGAGAATTTATTTGATGTGTTTATTCTACGCACTACAGTTCCTCCACGTGTAGGCATGCGCACATAGGACTGAGCACAGGAAGTAAGAAGTGTCGCCATGAATTATGGGCCTTGATTTGAAGTTCAGGTGGTGGAGTTTTGACTGAACTGAAACTCACCTCAACAGCACATGCTGTGATGGATTGATCAAAAAAAGCTGCTGTTTTCATAGCATGTCTCTTTTTTTCATCTCACCCTCCTGTTGGAGGGATTTATTTCAAGTTAAAATTAAACATGCTTTTCTCCTACACCGGCCTGCAATTGAGCATGAACCTATTTAGGGATAGGTGTCATTTGTTTAGCCATTTCTTGTATGAATTGTATTCATTTTGCCATACTTGCCTCTCTCATCTCGTGTAAAACTCAAATAACTAAAGTAATTGTTGCATGTCGAGGAGAAGAGTTAATGAATCCACTCAATCCAGTAAATGAAGACTCACTATAAAAGTGTATAAAAGACTCACTGTAAAAGTGAATCGAGGGCTAGAATCTGGGTGGACAGCACTGCACACATCTGCAGCAGCAGCTGTGGCTGATTTTGTTTCATGTGATTATATTGTCTGCAAAACATTTGTGTTGTTTTTAAGTTGTTTAGAGAAGAAGACAAAGTTGCACAAAAACGCTACACCGTGTACACCGGAACAGGTCGTGATCCAGGCTGGCAACCAAAGAAAACACACCAAGAGCTGGAAAATTCACACTGTTTTCAAGCACACTTCCATCAGTAAAACATTCCCATATGGCATTTCACACCCCTTCCAAAAAATAGCATGAGAGTTTCCTTTGGCTGCACACTTCTTTGAGCGTCCAAAGCGTCTATTCATTAATAAAAGGTTCACTCTCTTCCTGGCTTTCACTTTCCACCTCCTCCCTTAAACTCTGATTGACTGCAGAGGCTGTTTGAATCCCCTCAGCCCTCCAGTGTTTGTAGGATCTCGTCCAGCACTGTTGACATCGTTCACTATGGTTCATTCATCGCTCACAGAATTGAATAAGAAGCGTATGCTCCAAGTGCCCGCATTCGCATTGTGTTGCATTGTTCTCTGGCATGAGATCAATATTGTGACAATGTGTACAGTGAGTTGTATATGCGGCCTGTTGCCATCCTTTTATTCAAACATGACTAATTAGCTTTTATTATTTGTTTTTGATGTGTGAGACTCCCTGTGAAGCAGTATTGATACTAAAATTAAGTATATGGAATCCTCATGACATGAAAATAATACATTTAAATATGAATTCAAATTTTGCATTTACAAATAACATTAACGTTTCATCATATGTGTCTTTGGTAACAGTGATAAAGATCACACAGGATCTTTATGAAAATACTCACTGAGAGAAAAGTCACAAGGCTATTGGCAGTAGTTCTCACATACTCACACTTACCCACAGAGGGCAGTATTATAGTTATGTTTGGCTTTCACCACAGCCTGATGTTGGAAATATCAAGCAGTAAGGACGTGTACAGCATGAGAGATGATGAGTCAGCACAGCCACTCTTAAAATGCACTGGAGACATGTACAGTACAAGGAGAAAGAACAATATAATACCATGGAGTGAAATCAATTTCAAAATGGTCACAAATGAATGTATTACATCATCTACAAATTAAAAAGGTTTACAAATTGGTATGACAATTTTTGCATTAAAAATGTAAACCTTAAATCAGATATGAATCAAATTCTGTGTGAGGTGCATCCTCCAACAACCCTTCACTGGTCTGGCTTATAATCAAATTAATATCACACTAACTATTATACAACCATTACGATTAATTCAGATCCTTTATTAATTTTCAAAGACAAGTTGGAAATGTCATGTCAGGCTTTAGTATCTTCAGAGAGTAAAGAAACATGACGAGATGAGTTATCCCAACCAGTCCAAACTAGGGGGTGTTTGTTCCCATACAATGGGCAGCCTATATTCTCCTTTTCACACATCTAAATGTCCTTTATCTGTGAGGATGAAGCAGCATAGCCCTTTGACATAACAACATACATTCATACCCTACATAACAATTCTAAAATATGTATCTCAGACCAGCTTTAATGTGCAGGGCCTACAGGTTACTGTGTATCCCAATTATATGATCAAAGAATGTCCTGAGTTAATGTCGACATCAGCCATCAGCCAGCAGTTTGCTAAAACGTGCAAACATCACCTGCAAGATGCTCTCAAAGATGGGTCATAGGCGTGTGAAGGAAACATGAAGACCTCTCACTCCGTTCCAATTTCTAGATACAATTCCGAAGTGTGAAGGGTAAATCGCATCAAACTATCAAATAAGCACATTACCCATAATTTAAAACTACTTAAATGGGTGTGCACACATACCATTTGTCGTAATCAAAATGTGTGGAAGTTAAATGTTACAGGCAATTCTAGTTTAATAATATCAATATAAACCTTTTTATAATCAGGCAACTGGACTGTATTATACATATATGTAATATATGTTCATTTATAAATGTATACAAAGACGCGTGGCTTGAAGGTTACCGCTATGCTCCAGGGAGCACCATGTCAGTGTTTTGCCTTTGTAACGAGTGATCCATCTTCTGCTAAATAGACGTGCTTTGGATCAGAGCGCGTCCGTCTGCAAAATGAATTGTACGGTGTCGTCAGTTCCGTAAAGCGTTCCCTCTGGTTTCATTAAAGAAAATAAGATAGATACGAAGACAAACGCAGTAAGAACAAGGCTTTACCCGGCTATGTCACCAACATATTCTTAAACTAGAGCACTACGTTGTTTCCCACGGGCATTTTTTTTTGTTCCCTCTCGGACTGACCACAGACACAATAGTCTCCTCTAAGCCGCGCGCATAAACCGGGATGCACTGCCGCGATTCGTTTTATTAGCTCGCTCGCTCGCTTTCCCCCCAACTGCTCTGTTTTTAACGACGGGACCAAGTATACCGTAAGTCAACCCGCTTGAAAACGACGATATTAACGTTGCATTGTGACTGCTTGGCATTTCTACATCTGTTAATCAACCAGCTTGTACACAGTGAATCCTAGGTTGTGTTTTTGACCAGCTTCCCCCTAACAGCTGCTCATGTGACATAGAAGCAGGCCTTTTTTCTAGAAAGCATATTCTGCTTCAGTATGACATTCATAGCCGGTTATGTCTTTACTGCCCGGATAAAGCCCCTCTGTGCTGGGCAGATTCAGCCCACCGGGGGAGGCCTGCAGCTAGAGTTACCTGCTGGAGAGAGAACAACTGTACACCTGTGCTGATGCACCTGTCGGGGCTCCCAGCAATTTAATAGTAACCTATATCTCACCTTGTATAATAATGATGAAGAGCATTGTCTCTGTTGTAGTACGTGTTCATCAAGTTATTTTGGAAGCTGTCCGTTCCTAATTATAGGCTGTTAATGATTAATACACAAGTTAATGCCTGAGCTCCCTCTGTTGCTGTTTCATATTGAGTCAGCCTGGTTTAGGTGGTTCGACTAAGAGACAGAAGAGAGTGGATTGAGGGACTTGGCACTGGAGCAAGATCAGGGCCTTCATGTAGATGTTATGCAAAGCAGTACTTTGTTGCTCAGTCTATGATGACCTTTGTTTCCCTGCCTGTTCTGCAAGTGAAATTCCAGCATATGTTTATCCACTACTTTATCTTGAAAAGAACAATTTATATGGAGAAGATGGACTTTTTTTTTTCCATCCCAAAGATCTTACACGGGTGCAGCGACATGTTTAGTGTTGAGTATTGTTGGGCAAGAGAACCAGTACTTTGAATGTCTTAAGTCAACAGAGATGTTGTCATTCCTCAGGATATGGATTGGGCACGGCCAACAAAAGCCCACTTACCATAGGCGAGGTCAGAGCAAATGTAAACAAGCGCTACCTCCCTTCAAACAACGTCTGGGACGTTGGTGCCAGCAAGAGATTTAACCGGCATAAACCTACCAAGTCGTCCGAATTAAGTTAGAGTCAGCCACATGGTAGCACGTCAAAAGGACACCAAGCTTCTTTTTAACCAATCAAATGTATTGCCTTAGTTTACTTGCATAATACACACATACTGCACACTCATTTTGAGTTATGCTGCGGTATGTGTTATGTCCTGTCATCAAAAACTGGAAATTCAGTTTCTGATTGCTGAATGCAACAGCAATAAACACACACACACACACACACACACACACACACAAATACATATACATACAGTACATTCAGACCTCTCATTAGTGATTGTTTGAGCTATATTATTGCTTGTCCAGCCCTTTTTGGGGGAAAATGTATCATGATTATGTGATTGCACAGCTGCAGGCCAAATCAGTTTTACCTATTAGAACGACTAGACAATGTTGATCTAATCCTCTCCACTAGTCTGTGTTTTTAGGGAGTGGGTTCTGCTAACATCTGGACCTTGTTGACAGGCTGTAGAGTGGCCGAGCGTGGGCCTTTCATAGGTGTGCTGTATTCATGCCGAGCAGTAGCCTTGCGCTTTGAAAACCACCTCCTCGCTTATTTGCTGCAATTATATTCCCATCTCTCTTTGCGCCGTCCTCTACAAATCAGAATTAAGGCCTCGCTGTTTTTCCATCCCTGCCTTTTTTTACCCACTTCATTTACATATGGCAGTGTGTTGTTTCAACACATTGTCTTCCTCTCTCTCTCTCTCGCTCTCTCTTTCCCACAGACATAGTGCATTATGACAGACAGCATTATGAGTAAAGCTGCCACAATGGAGATTCCTATCAACGGTGACACAGGGACCCTACCAGAAGATGACAGCCTTGAACAGGTGGGTCACAGTTATATGTCGCTCGACTGTGTGTAACCTTTTGACACCAGCCTGTGTAGCTGTTGTTAACCTATTTAAAGCTATTATTACACACACTGTTAAGCATTTACCCGCTTGCAACCCCAAGCTGACAAAAGATAATGTGCGTACTCAAAAGTAAACCAGTGAGAAAGAGTTGTTTATTTTCTTATTCATGTACTTGTAAGTAATGTATCTTATTTGTCTGCTCAGGATGTATTAAATACAGGACTGTCTCTGCAGCTTATATCATTCACACGAGAGCACATGAATAAAATGAACCCTACAATGAACCCTACATTTAAGCCTGATGTCATGACGTGGTGGTGCGGTTGGTTTAACCCAGTCTGATGGATTAATGCGAGCCTTCCGTTGTTTGAAGTTGGGTTTTGGGGTATAGTTCTCAGCTATCACGAGATCAGCTAAGTGAGCCGACCATTCACACTACCACAGCACTACCCTGTGATAACATGCAGAGTACAATTTAAGACTAATTCTATTAGCAAATAGAGTCTCCAACACTGGCTGTATGGCTGTGGCCCGGCACTTGTTGTTCTCTCATATTGCTTTAATGTATCTGTATTAGCCTGAGAGCAGAATGATCATCCAGGAGATTTGCTCCGGTCCTTTTGTAGTGATTTAAATGCTGTATTCTCTGCCTGGGTTTAACTATTGTTGTGTTATGTGTTGCCTGTCGTACACAAACACAAGTCCTTGTATTACGTGGCTTGCTTGGATACACGTGTGGAAAGAACTGGGAAATTAGGTGTTGTAGTTTCCACTCTTCTTGGGAAGCAGTTGTTCCCATTACCGGCTCATGTTCAGGGTCGAGGACATACTTCTGTGCTCTATGCTCGGTGTTGAACTGAAAAGCTAAACTCTCAGATGTAGCCGCTCATTTCCACAACAAATAAGCGCTCGCTTGCCTCCTTCAATATCAGAAGAGACTGCTCTAGCCCAAGTGTGTATTGCCAACTTCATGTTTCCATCCCTACCAGTCAGTGACAATGAAACAGATGAGTTGTAGAGTATGTGAGGTGGAACCGGTTGTTCCCTTCCCTGCGTCTTAAGGCACACCTTGTTGGACAAACAGACTGGAGATCCTGGAGGATTCGGGTTATTTGCTCACCAAACCATGCGTGGCTCCACTCGAGTACTAAAAGAAAAACCCTGATACCTTCTCGCCAACATCGCACGGTGAAGCACGTATTCAACCGTTTGGTGTTGTTTACCGCGTTCACGTATGAGAAGCGTTCGGCTGCGCTTGTTTCGGTGCTGCATATTAAACCAGTTGTCATAGCAACTCTGCAATTAATCTGAAACGGGCTGTGCTTTTGTCCTTGGCGGGAAGCCCTACGAAATCAGATTGACATCTGCTGTGCAGCACTCACTTTAGACCTGCAGCAGCCTTGTGGTGCTCTCAGCACATCGAGACGAAGATCGGCAGGTTAAGGACGAGCAGAAGTCTGGACTCGGATGTCGTAGCGTTGAACAGACTGCTAGCTTCACTGCCAGCAGCATCAGTGTCCACTCAGACAGTTAACGGTACTTTATGCCGTTATACTTCCATAAGTCTACCAAACCTCACTGCTAAGATATGACTTCCAATATTATCGTTTGATGACTTAAAGGCTCTGTAGTTTTTCTTTCTTCTCAAGGAACGGGCTCTATTTAAACAAAGTGTCCAGAGAGGATCAGTGTCTGCGGCAGCTTTTCGGCCATATTGAACAGATGCCAGAAAGAAAAAGGAGAAGCTGTAGTTACACATGCTTTGTCCATCATGTTCTTGTTAAGTGGCGACAGAAATTCTACTTATGGTATAACAAAGACCATTTGTCCGAAAGGTTCCACGCAACCCATAGAATTGTCTATTGGCCACTCAAATTCTGTGTTTTGTGTGCGTGTACTCGGCTCCATCTTGATTGTTTTCCCCTCAGTGTTAACGTCACCTTTTTAATGTCTGTAAATGTCTTGTTAAAAAAACATCTTTATTTGTGCAGTGCAGAGCTCAGCAATACAGATTGCCCGATTTGCCCGGGGCAAGTAAAAAGGCCTGTCGTGCTAGTAAATCTGGAAACTCACGATCTGGCAGGTCGTTAAAAAAACAACAGTGAAACACTTTGTGGAGCTGAGGATGTAAGTGGCTACGAAGTGAGTCATCTCACTTCCTTCTCATCTCTCCACATGCGCTGTACCAACTTTAGTCTTTGCTGTTATTTAAGACTAAGCTCATAAATAAAACTATTTGTATCGGGGCAAGTCAAAACTGACGATTTCTGACGTTGAAACCTGCGTTGTTGTACAACACTCTGGATTGTCTTTTTTTCCCAGTGACGGTGATGAAATAGTATCACGGCCACGCTGTGGTAAGCTACAATGTAGCAAGCGAAACACGTTCACCCCGTGGACGAGAGGATCCGCTTGAAGCTTCAGCGTAAACTAGCTGAACGATGAATCTTGCCTCATGATTTCAGTCATGGATTTTTTCTTTTTGTCTCCTTTGTTTTTCCTATTTGTTTCTTTTTGTTGTCGTCGTCGTTGTTTGTCGATTCCCCCCCCATATCTCTGCGCAGGCTGCACAACTGCAGTGGAGCTTAGATGAGAAGGTAGGGAGCTCCAGAGGCACCAGGGTGAGCAGGCCATTCGTCCATTTGTGTGTGTGTGTGTTGGTGTGTAGTACTGCTCAGTGGTTTGACTTTATGCGGCGTTAAATTGCCTCACAGCACTACGTCGGTCTATTTCACAAAGTGTCAGACATTTCGTTTTTTTAATGGCAAACCACTGCGCAGCTTGAATCTGTTAACTCGGCTCCTACTAACTCCAGATAAAGTCTCTCAGACCTGATGTGTGTTGAGAGATATGTCCCTCAAATTGAGTAGTATTAACAAAATAGCTGGCATCTAACACTTAGGCCTCAATATTCCAACCTGTTTCCATTTGATTGTTCATAATACAACCTAGATTCTGTGTGCACTTGATGTGTGAGTGTGATTCCTTCATTTTAGCGGGTAACACAATAATGGCGTCGTACTAATACTCATCGTGTCGTACTACGGCTGGAATAGTACCCTGAAGCAGAGCTTGGATACGTTTTGCGTATCGTACTGAAGATTCCTCGTTTAACCTCCAACAGCACAAATCATAGCAGTAGTACTTTTACTTCCTTCTGGATCAGACATGTTTGTATTTGCTTACCAAAAGGAAATGGAGCTCCTAGAGCTTAGAGTTTCCTGATCACAGACTTGTGTTGTGTAATGTATGAATGTTTTGCTCCAGTTCACGTTGTCAAATGGACCATGTTGGTCTTTGCCCATAGTTCAGTGACACGTCTAAAGTGGCTTGCTTACGACACAGGCAAGAAGAGTTAAACTCTCTAAAGTCTCGCGTACGGTTTTCCAAAGTGCAAAATCATTCCAGTACAGATTTTTTTTATTTTCCATAAATTCCTCACAGATGTTATTTATTTCTTTACTGGCTCATAAGATGGATCGTAACACAGTTCCCCTCCAGAGCTTTACTGAAACCTGTGATTATTTTTTGGAAATAGTTAGCAGGAGCGTTTCCTGCCGCATAGATGGTTGAAGTCACTGCTTGCGTTAGACTGTCGTAGCGGTGGTATTGTCGTCCTCTCGCTCGCTCCTATCAGGCCAGGAGATTCAGGTTGGGTTGATTATTGACTGGGTACTTTTGGTGTGTTTGCCGTCTTTCACGTACTTCATAGTTTTTCCTGTTGGCTTCCAGATAAGGGGTTAAATTTAGACACTGCCTTAAGAGTGTGTGTGCTGACTAACCTCTCTAACATAGTAGTGTTTGTCCCCCTCTAGTGAATAAGCCTCTAACCCACACCGTCTGAATTTAACACTCGAGTGATAATCTCCTGTCTACGTACCTGTCTTGTTCTTTTTTTTATTTTATTTTATTTCCCCACTTAAACTTTGCAGGACCTGCAGCAGGTGATGGTATCGGGTCCCAATCTCAACGAGACAAGCATTGTGTCGGGCGGTTATGGGGGAACAGCGGAGGGAATCATCCCCACCAGCTCAATCAAAGGTAGAGTCCCACTTCTCTCTTCTCCTCTCACTGATCTCTGATTCCTCTTCAGTCTCCTCCCAGCTACGTCGCCGGTCCACTTTGACTCGACACTGTGCTGCGCCTCTGACTCCGACGTTATTCAGCGAGTCGAATGGTGGTGAAGTGTTTGGTTCATGGGGCCTCTCATCATTCTTCCCACGAGATCGTCCTGCGATTCATTTGTGGTCAATTTGCACTGATTCCTCCCCAGCTCGCCGTAGCCTCCACTGCATCTGAAAATGTGCCTTTGTGGTCTGTGGTACTCACTTATTTATGGTTCTTCTATGCACACATGGAGGGAGCAGGAGGGCAGAGTGAATGATGAGCTTTATTGATTTTAAGAACCGCGTGAGCACAAAAGTGTTTAGTCTGATCACAATGTCAGCTGTTTATATCTCCGTATGCAGAGGCTCCTGTTTCATGGAGTCTGCTATGATGATATAACACTATGGTTTAAGATAGCGCCATTTGTGTCAACCACCGTACATTACCTACAGGCTTGCCACACAGAGAGGTTATACTACTCACCACTAGATGTCGCCAAATCCAACACACTGCACCTTTAATGGTAAAAGCAGGCTTAATAAAAAGCAGAAACAAACCCTTTTTTGGGAGAGATAGCAGGTCATCAGGACATGATGCCACAGAGAGCTGGTGTACATCTGAAAGTCTGGAACCTGAAGGTTAATGCGAGATGCAGCACTTCGTGACAATAGTCATAAATCTGATTTAAGAATTTATTCAAATAAATTGTGAAAGTGAATAAGGGTTAAGAACATTATAATGGAAGTATAGGATGGCCATCCCTATGCTCTAGTAATTATTGCTAAATTTAAAAAAGCATTTATGTCTGCCTGTCATGACGGTTAGCAGTACGGAATGCTTTCTGCATTTGTGGATTTTGGATTTACAGATACAGATTTACATCTTATTGATTTGTTCAAGTTGTGTCCCTTAAAGTTTACACCTGTGGGCTCATTGAAACCACACGAGTCCAAACTTTCCAGTCATTCCAATTTATGCAATTCCAAGACTGTTCAGGGACCCCAGAGTGCAGAAATATTCAAATACACCATTTTTGGAATACTGCATGCAAAAAAAGCTGCTTAGTTTTGGCCCAAAAAATGCACAAGATTAGCATAAAGTGCACGTGTGTAAAGGGGGATATTTTGAAGTTCAGCCCCCTTTCTGACAAGCTCACCTGACATGGTACCAATAGATTCCTTGGTTCCTCTAGTGATCCTCCTACAGCCTCGGCCAGGATCCTCTCGCTCTCCCCCACCAACGCAGCCCCTTGTTTTTACAGCCTACATGTCACAACTCATGACCATTGTAATGTTTCCGATATACTGTAACTGTACTATAATAGTAAAAGACAAGTTTATTGTCAAATATGTCTAAATGTCAAGCAACGGTTTGAAGTCGTATGTCGAGAAATCCACAAGTATCCCACATCAGATCACAGTACTCCCATTAATCACACATTTCATGCTAAGTGATGAATCCATTACGCTGTGTCTGAGTTGTGTGATAGCATTGACGTCGGCAGTGTAGCTGAATAAACTGTATCAAAGGGAATTAACAGTTTTTTAAATACTAATATTACTGCTTCTTTGTCTCACCCTCTCTCAGGCCCTGCTGTGCACTACAATGCAGAGTTTAACAAAAGGATCCCAGTTACAGGATTAGGTGGCTCCTTAGACCGGATTATTATTTATAATCTAGAGTTTATTTCCAAAATGTGATGGAATCATTTTTTGAGACGGAGGACGTTTATAGGATCCAGAGCCTCCAGTCTGTAA
The DNA here is from genome assembly GCF_949748355.1 of Melanostigma gelatinosum. NCBI lineage: Eukaryota > Metazoa > Chordata > Actinopteri > Perciformes > Zoarcidae > Melanostigma > Melanostigma gelatinosum. The sequence continues at coordinate 11,231,765 of NC_136647.1, forward strand.
ATATATAGTACAGTACTTTTTAGTTAACTGCAACACATAATGTAATTCTGATTTAATGTATCTCTCTCACATGATGTCGATCTCATTTTGGAAATACACTTTTTATTCCGAGTCTGTCTTTTTTACATAACTGGGAACCACCTTCTCTGTCCTTTTGATCTTCAGCATTTCTCTCTTTTTCAGAGGCAAGAGGAGCGGCACACTTCCTTCCCTCCGCCTGCTCCTCTCTTTTCAATTGTGGCTTTTTTTCTATCGCAGCATTTCTTTGACATCATTTTCTTACTGGTTGTTTTTTCTTGCAGTTTTAATATTGGGAGAAGCTTAGTAAACGTTTAAGTTTTGGAGGCCCTCATTTCTCTCATCTTGTCTAATCTTTTCCATTTATCATGATGAAATGAGAGGCAAATCCAGTTTATTTATCACAATGTTTAGTTCTGCTGCAATTCAAACTGCCCCCGTCTTCATCGTCACTCATTTGTCTTTATTGTCACTAAATGTTGTCTTTTCATCTTTGTACTTGTCTATCTTTGTCATCCACCTCCTTCTCTCCATTCCCTCCCACACATTCCTCATCCTCCTCTTGTGATTTGCACTTTTCTCTCTCTTTTCTGCATTTCCCCACAATCGTCCTCCTACGTTTATCGTTCCGTTTTTGGCACGCTTGTTCAATAATTACGTCGTGTTTTAAACCTAAATATCCAACTATCATTTTAAATCCTGATCCCGTTAAAACATTCCCATAATATACACACATCCAACGTAAATCCCACTCCCACACCCTAATTCATACTGACCCTGAACCACTCCTTCATCCATACCCCCATAAATAGTTTTTTTTTTGATTCTCCATATGATCTATTCTTTGCTGTGCTTAATCTTGTCTACCTGCGTTTGTTTACTTGCGTTTGTGTTTTTTTACAATGTTCCTGTGTTTCCACATTGTCTCTCAGGTTCCAACATGCATCACAGCAGCAGCAGCTCGTCAATGGCGGCAGACGACGCGACCCGCGGCGTGGCTGTGGAGAAGCTAGAAACCATGAAGAAGTGGGGTCTCAACACCTACAAGGTATCTGAGGTTCTGTAGTGTTGGAGCTCCATGATAAGATGCTACTTGGGGATTTCTTTATTTGTGTCTGTGCCTGAGAATGTCCTTATGCGGTATGCGTTGTGTTCCTGATGTCGCTGTGCGTCTTCCTTTTTATTTATTTTTTCAGTGTACGAAGCAAATGATCTCAGAGCGTTTCGGTCGGGGTTCCCGGACTGTGGACCTGGAGCTCGAGGCCCAGATTGAGGTGCTGAGAGACACTAAAAAGAAATATGAGAATGTGCTGCGATTGGCCAGAGCGCTCACCAACCACTTCTACAACATGGTGCAGACCCAGCATGCACTGGGGGACACCTTTGCTGACCTCAGTCAGAAATCTCCAGAGCTGCGGGTGAGGCCTAAAAATCTCTTCGTGTAGCTTTGATGCTTTAACTCTTAAGACATCGATCTGCTTGACAGTTGAATCATAGGTTTGTTTGTAGACAACATTGGGAAACATGAATGCATTCATGTTCATTTGTGTGCGTTCATTTTCTTTCACAGGATGAGTTTGGCTACAATGCAGAGACTCAGAAGTTGCTGTGTAAGAATGGGGAGACTCTACTTGGTGCCGTTAACTTCTTTGTGTCAAGCATCAACACGCTGGTCAACAAGACCATGGAGGACACCCTCATGACAATCAAGATGTATGAAAATGCAAGGTCAGCACATGCAGCACATCGATGATTCTTTTCATCTGAGATGATCAGACGGATAAAGACAACACTTAGGAAGGAGCGGACGGATTGGGTTTAGGTTTTAATCCTTACCCCGAATGAATGCATAACTATATTCATGAAATGATATGCAAGGAATTTGTTCCATCAATCTCAGCTACGATGAGAATGTGATGCACACAATGAATTCTTTGTGAGTAGCTATTCTCTTGACATTTGAAATTTCCCATTCAGTCTGAACATTTTAAATATTCCCTCTATATCCTCCTTTTTCTTAAAGCGCTTTAACTTGTTTTCAGTTTTCAACTTGTTTTTCTTTAACAATAAATATTTATGACTAAATATGGTGACAACCAAGAGTTAGTGTTTGGGAATTAATATTATTTTCATACATTTTTAATAGAGTTCAACATCGGCTATCGGTCTGAGGACAGATGAGCCTCTGGGGGCTATATTTCTGGGGTTAGGTTGAAGACTTCCTCTTCCATACTCGTTATTTACACTCGGATTAGTAATTTGAGATGTGAGACTGGAGATGGAGTTGAGAGATGACGAGTACAATTAAGATGTTTCACCAGTAGCTAGTTTACAAGCTGTTTTTAAACCGTTCAAATGCTAAATCCTCGTCAAACGATAGCGGGTGGATTCAGAGATTACATATCAGCCAATGTGTTCTGCCTCGTTTGCTCTCCACAAGGACTGTTTAGCTTCAAATCGCAATTTTCTTCAAACATTGCTAAATCCTGATTGGTGCACAGAAACACAACACGCCAACACAAATACAGTAGTCTATCATGCGTTATGGAATATGTAGGATCCAATTTTACAGTAAAGAGCAATGTGTCGGAGCCATTTAAAACTATTTTCTGTCTTTGTTTCTATGAACAGGCTGGAGTTTGATGCCTACCGGTCAGACCTGGAGGAACTGAGTCTGGGACCGAGGGACGCTGTTGCCATGGCCCGCATAGATGCTGCTCAGGAACAGTACCAAGTCCAGAAGGACAAGTATGAACACCTCCGCTCAGACGTCATCATTAAACTCAAGTTCCTGGAGGAGAATAAGGTTAGTGGGCAGGGTAGGCCTGCATCATCATTATCATCATCATCATCATCATCAGCCTTCAAAGTGAAATGTACGATTTACTCGGTGTGTTGTCTTTGTGATGATGTGCATAAATCCATTTTCCCAAGCTCCCTTTGTTTCTCTCCATCAGGTGAAGGTGATGCATAAACAGCTCCTCCTCTTCCACAACGCCATCTCGGCGTACTTTGCTGGCAACCAGCAGCAGCTGGAGCAGACGCTGAAGCAGTTCAACATAAAGTTGAGGCCTCCGGGGGCCGACAAGCCCTCCTGGTTGGAGGAGCAGTGAGAAGGTTTTTACTGGATCCCCTGCAGCCTCCTTCTCAACCACCTCCACCTGCTACCTGTCGAAACCCCCCCCAACTTACAGAGGGAAACGCATACATTGTAATTGGGTGGATTGAGACGTGAGATGAGCGTGTGGCTGGATGATTGGATATCTGCAGGATATTATTGATGAGTGGGCAAAATGCAGCAGGGGGAACCAAGCGGCCAGAGTCATGAACAGTCAGGGGGCTTTCAGTGCCTCTTCCCAACTTCCTTTTTCTCCACTCTGACCTATTCTGTGTGCTTTGTTCCCAGAGGATCTGATCATCCCCCCCCCTCTCCTCTCCCTTTTGACTCCCCTTCTATGTCAGCGCCATTCTGCTGTGTGAACTTGTGTTCGTCATGTTCATGGTCATTATTGTTCCCAGAGTTAAACTTCAACCCCCGCACCGTCTTGGTTACAGAGACCGACGACAAAAAGGAAACATGACAACTCCATTGAAACACACCGGGATGCAACACTACGTCAGAACTCTTCCAGACCTTATCACTCTCCTCGTGTGCCTCTTTCTTTATGAGCTGACGCACTACATGAACATGTGGGCTGCAGGAAGAAAGATCAACACACATGAATGGGATTTGTATGGTACACTGGAAAAGGAATGCTTGGACATTTCAAATGAAGTACTGTTTAACTTTTGAAATAAATAGTGTATGATTGTTTGTAGCTCATGAAACAAAAACACTGCTGTGTTGAGTTTAGTTCTTGCTGTTTGACTGACATCTTTTTCATTTGTAGTTATTATTTCAGTACTAGTCGTGCTTCAGCGTGAAGGACAGTATGGTGTTTGGGCAATGTCTGCTGGTGCTTTAGAGGGAACGTACTGTAAGACTCCGTCTGTAATCAGCAGAAATGCTTCAGATTTCAATCGTAACCTTTTTGACTTCAACTCGTATTATGCAACGATTGTTTAAGGAACACTGCCACAGCTTCCCAAAACGTTCTACTGGTGGGGATCTTTAGTAATTGTGTTTTATTTACCCAAAGATAAATTGAGAGCGATGTTTACTGTACCCTCGCTGTGTTTCCGTTGGTTGGTTCAGTCTCACTGGTGGACTGAGGAGGCAGGATGAGCACGTCACACAGTTAACAACAAACCTGATATTTAATTGTTTAACAGACTGAGTTTAAAAGGAATTCATTGCATATTTTTTCACATTGATACATTGAAATGTGTTTTTTTGACACCTATAGCGTCATATCTTTCGGTCTCCCTGAAGCAGAATATATTTGTCTATAGTTACCTTTCTTCACACTGAAGATTACTGTAGCTGTCTTAATATTACTAATCCTAATATTTCAACACACAATCTTGTAAATGAGTAAATTGGGGATAACACTACTTGTTCATTTGCTTCATGTCCTTTTAATTGAAACATTGTCTAAGTATAATAAACAATCTATTGTTGACAATTAGGAGACGGTATTATCACAAAATATCGGCATGGTACTACAAATGTAATGTGTAATGTAATTTGTATGCATTATTGTATTTATGTTCATTATATCTGTTAATCTGGTGGAACCGACACATTTGTACCAAGGAGACTTCTGTGCAAATTACTCAATTCATGAGGATGCTGTTAATGGCGGTTTGCAGATGACACACTAATGTGAGAATACTCCGTAATTGATGTTTCTAAACCGAGCAAACGTGGTTTAGTGTTCCAGGGTCAAACCGCTGACGTGAGATGACGATAATCCAGTATAATGTATGTTTTACCGTGCTGATCAGTTAATGGGTTAGTCCTCCACCTTCTTGTCTCCTCTGTATTTGCATGGCAGGCAGCGATCCAAAGTGCAGGCGCATACAATGTGTGTGAACTCTTGGCCTTCTGCTCGCATGGACTGGCATGACGCCATGCTTACGGTCGTTGATTCACATCTTCATACTGGCTGAAGCAAAAATCCAAAATTTGGGTTTCCTTTTAATCGTCTTAAAGACTATTATGAAAAGCAGATATAAGTTGTGTGTTTTACTGAGCTCGTATCTGTCAGTGTGTCAAATGGGTGTGTTTTATTCTGACTGTAAGAGTCGCTCGGTTAGACCTTGGCCTCACTTGCGGCTACAATTGCAGTTCCACTGATCAGCTCCTGGTCTGTTTGATCGTCGCACAGCAATATTAAAAAGAAATGTGACTCCTCTTTTCCAAACCTGCCCCTTTGAACATCCCGAACCCCAAAATGAATGGCAATATGTTTTTTTCCGTAATTGTGAAACCAGCCAATTGAAAAAAAAAAGGTGTGACGAGCATTTACAGTCACTCTTAAAGCAGTTTTTAGATTGTTGCTGAGAAAGAACCAAGATTTATAAAATGAGATATTTTATTTGTGTACAATCAATATTTTCTAGTCTGAGCTGGTGTATCGTACTGTATGAATGATTGCACATAATGACATTTAAGATGATAAATGAAGTTGTGTCATGGATTGATGTGATACTCTGCCTTCATTCCTCACTCAGACCTGAAAAGTCCCACCCCCACCACGAGGGAACAAATTAAAAGTGCACATTTTCAAACGCTCTGGCTGTATGTTACGTTTGCTTTCATCCCATTTAAATTGCACTGTGGCCCTGTGGCCTCTTTCTGTTGCATGCAAATCATTTGTTTGCATATTCTCAATTTTAGCAGCACTGTTTGTTTTCTTCACAGTATTATATTTTACATCTTTGAACAATAACTTTTCCATCTGCCTTTTTATAATAGTGTTTTGCTCATAAAACGACATTCACCTGCCTTTGTTTAGGTTTTGAATTTGAATTTGGCAGCCAAGTAAAGATAGAGCATGTTATCCATAGGCTGCATTTGTAAATTATTATTATCCTGACTGTGTAATTCTTTTGTTGATCACCAAGTGGAAGTGGGTTCCCCCATCATTTTACTTACCTCTCCCTACAAGGGCGTTCTCGTACCTGGAAACTAACTTGAATGTGATTGGTGGAGGCGCGCGCGCACCTGTGACTGCTGCGTGAGACAGACAGGCTTGTAGACCGCACTTCGCGGGAGCACGAGGCACGATCAGTGACTGAGGATTTATATGACAGCTACGTTTCAATAGCACGGTAAGTCAAACAAAAAAAAGTCTATTAAAGCGCCACTGTGCGTTTTATTGTGTATGATGGATGATTCGTGAACGTTTTGTGCGCGCTTCACTGTGTGTAAATAACTTGACAGCGAAACACGCTTAAGAAATTGTCAGATTAATGATGCCTTGTTTGTTGAGCACGCGCAGAGGTGTTTTAGAAATAGCCCAGCAAATAAGATGTTTTTTAGTACAATCTCCTTAATTCTAGTTGGCGCGTCTCTTAATTGCAACAGCGCTTCCCTCCTCGGAGATGAGCAGCGGATATGGGCAGAAAAACAGCGACTATTTCTGAAGGAGTAGATCTTTATGTGAATATATTGGTTGGTGGATGGCTGGCGTGCATGCTAAATACACCACTTGGCTCTAATGATCGATATAAACTGTCAAGTCAGGGAATTTACCTTTGCTGTGAAGAAAGAAGCTTTACAAAGTAAGATTGTTTTCAATGACTTTTCGTGTTATATTAACATATGGAAAAACTATAATCAGGAGGAAACATATTTATGGAGCAATTGTTATGGTGTGTTGTGTAGTTCAGGGAAGAGAAGTAGAAGGTAAAACAATGACGTCAGTTCCTCTATAAGTGAGAAAGCAATGGCACTATTGACAAACTATGTCTGCCTTTAGACAGCCTATTTACACAGGTAAGAAAAAAACACTTCTGAAGGCTTCTCTTTGATCAAATCATATTTTTTATCAAGAACTTTAAGAATTTTGCTAAAATTATATTTGCTTTTGACAACCTTTTCAGCAAAGTATCAGTTTCAGATATAGAGCAGGAAAATGATCTGTATGATATGTTGATGCATAGTTTCATGTTCCAAACTAATCCTCTTTTTCGTCTAAAAAATATTTCTGCATCTCCACAGATCTGAGTGGCTAACAGCAGGACACTTCCTCCTTCCACCATCTTGGACTTACAGATGGAGGGAGTGCTGATTTTAAAATCTGCCTCTCCTCTCAACCTTTCCTCCCAAGACTCTTCTCCTCCTCTTTTACGGGATTCTCAGGAAGATTCCGATCTGCAGTCGTCTTCTTCTGTGCCTCCCCCCATGTGTGTTACCGCTGCGCCACCACCTCCACCTCCCCCTCCTCCTCCCCCTCCCCCCCCTTCCTCCCCCTCCTTTTTCTCGTACCGGCAACCGGCGTTCCATGAAAAAGCTGAACTGGGACACCATTCCCAGCCAGCGTGTCCTGGGCAAATTGAATGTCTGGACGTCTAAACGGACTCAGAGGGATCTGGTGCTGGATATCCCGAGCATGGAGGAGTTGTTCAGTCATGTCGACAAACGGGCCTCGCTGCCCAACTTGAGGATCGTGGGTCTGAAGACCTTTGATGGCATGGACCTCTTTCCAAAGGAGCTTCAGGTGAATAGAGCTTTGCACTCAGGCCATATTTGAAATGATGTTTGGCGTTTGATTTACAGTAATTGATGCAGACCGTCCTAAGTTTTTATGGGCACGGTGATACCCGCAGAATGCACAAACTAGGGAAGTAATGAACACACAAATAGGAACTGCTTTTTCAAAGTTCCACACTAATCATGTCATCGATGAGGAAGTGTTAAATTAAAACCATGTTTTGCTTCCTCAAATATGTGAAATATGTTGAGTATAGATTTGTCTTCTCATCTGAATATGGTTGAACAGAGGACAATAAATAACAATTTTTTTTGTTTTTCCTTTTACCTTCAGGTCACTATCCTTGACTCTAAAAAGAGTATGAACATTGGGATCTTCCTGAGACATTTCAAGAGGTAAGGATTGCCAAATTTCAATCTCAAAGAGAGGGCTGTCTCTTTAAGAGTGATGATTTAGCGAATAAAGCCACAAAAATGCATACACAACTAAAAACCAAAGGGACTTCAAGTGGAAGAACTGCAGTAAGCAGAGGTCGGAGCAGGTTGCTCTCATGTCAGACAGACTGTGAGCACGCTCGTCACTTCTACTGCGCTAATCATTACCCGACCAGCAGGCTCTTTATCTCAGTGGACCATATTCAAATATAGGGAAATGCCTTTTTAAACATCACTTGAGAGTGTTCAGTGTCAACATGGAGAACAATTATGCCTCACTTGTATTCATACTTAAATGATAGGAAAACACAGTCCTGACCCAGTGGGTGAGAAGGGAGGTGGGAGGATACACCCAGCAGCCATGTTGGATAACCAGTGTTATGTAACTGCATGTTTCATTCTTTCCATGTAGTTGTTTCTTATGAAATACAGTTTCATGTAACAACAGGAACACAATTGCTTTTTGAGTCCCTATTTATCTACTAACACGGCCAGCTGTGCTCGTTGGGGCACTCGGGGCGGTGATAGGCGACAGACCTGTTGTGATCTAACTGTGAACACAACAGTTCTGCAATGCAATAGCTTGCATTCATATGCATTTATTCATATATTCATATTCCCATCTGTTCGCCAAGGCTTTCGGCCCCTAGTTTACTTGTTCTGTTTTTCTGACTGTTTGTCTAAACTGTTTTGTCTAAACTGTTACTCTTGTAAAGCGGCCTTGGGTCCCCTGAAAGGCGCTATATAAATTAAAGTTATTATTATTATTATTATTTATACCAAGCTAGCAAATTACCTCATATGATATTGATTTTTAATTATTTAATTATACAATTTAATTATTACAAGAATGGTAGAATAACAAAAAAAAGAAGAAGTGCTGTTTTAGTAATACACAAAACCTTTTTGAAATTGTATTTATCTCCCTTTATACTGATAACTTGCATTTCCATTATTACTGCAAAATGCATTTTTTTTCTTATTCATATTTAAATTTTTACATGTAATATTTGTTTTTTGCCTCCAAATTGTAATTCTACGTAGTAAAGTTAGATTTTTGTCCCAACATATAAACGGTGTATGTAGTCTCTCCTGCACTGGATCCAGTTTCTGTGTGTGAACCTCATCATCATCATCATCATCATCATCATCGTGTCGCTTTCAGTACAAGGTTCACTAAGTTCTCACTTTGAATACCAAATGAACACCAGATGTGTGTCAACAGCCAAGTACTGTAATGAGCTTTAGCTTTTAAGTTCGTCAAATTCCCTCTGCTTCCGTGTGGTAGTGACAAAAAGGCATCTGGTGATGCTATTTGAGGGCATTTGCAGGACATTAAACAAATATCAGTCAACTTGTTTGAATGTAAAGAGGGCTCGCTCAAATCAGGCAGTGGTGTGCGACAGCAATGTCACGCTGCAGCAACTTGAAATAGAGATGTGTGATGGATAACCTGACTCAAGCTGGTTTTTAAATTGTTTGATTGGCGTGACTAATCATAAGTCTGATAAGTCCTGTTGATTATGGCAGGCCTTCTTATTCTTATTATCTTTTGTCTCCCTCTACAGGCCAGTGACAGAAATGGTGCAGGATATTTGTAAAGGGAACTGGCTGAGATTTGGGACGGGACAACTAAAAGAGCTTTGTAAACTACTGCCAGAAGAAAGTGAGGTAACAGCAGCTCCACTCGCCGCTTCACATCCTTCCAATTCAATCCTATATGCAACACAATAAGGCAAATGAACATTTGCGTGTTGCTGCTTGCAGCTTTCTTGATGACCTCTCATACGAACACCTTCCTACCTGCTACTCAACGCTGCGCTTCCTTGCGTCCTGAGCAATACACCTGCTATGAATTAGTTGCATCACGCACCCAAGTTTTGTACGGATGTCCATTAATGCAAATGTTTCATATTAATCAATCATGTTACCTGAGGACTCCATTTCCCTCTTTTTCTCCAGTTTGATCTTGTAATGTATATAAGACGGAATTATAACAAATATATCCTCCATGTTTGAATCAAACTTGCGTGTACAGGTGAAGCAGCTGCTGTCATTCAGTGGGAACCTCTCCGTGTTACCTGTGGCTGACCAGTTCATGGTGCTGCTGGTCAAAGTGCCGCGGTTAGTTTTCCTGCGCTAATATTTTTCGTGATTTGTTGTTCAATTTGAAAATGTTGCCTCGTACAGGTATCTCTCGGCTTTAAAGGGATAATTCGTGTCTTTTAAGGTTGGGTTGTATGATACTCGCCCATAGTCGGCATATTACTTATAATAGATGTCTCTTGCCTTCAGCTATGAGGAACGCCTGAAAACAATGGCGCTGAGGGAGGAATTCTTTCCTCTGATGGAGGACTTGAAGAACTCTTTTGCTGTCATGACCAAAGCAGCTAATGGTAACCTTTCTCACACATCCACTGAAGCTGCTAATAATCTTAACCTGGATTGTGTTTTACACCACCCGTTCTTATTTGAGGTTTTTTATCATGGCTCTTTGTCTCCATCTCTTTTTTGCTTCTCTCCACTTAGAGCTGTTGGAGTGTGATGACCTCCACTCGGTCATTCGACTGGTATTAAAAGCCGGGAATTACATGAACGCTGTTGGTATTTTTCTTTTAGAATTATGTATATTTCTTACGATTGGATGTATTCTATCGGGTGCGTTTAAGCTGCCCTTTGGGCTTTTTACTCTGCATTGATTATACTGATGAATACCCCATTCAAATCATTTATTATTCAGGGTGGTGCCAGTGCCAATGCGATTGGCTTCAGGATGACTTCTCTGCTCAAGCTGGCAGACACCAAGGCCAACAAGCCTGGCATGAACCTCATGCACTATGTTGCCAAGGTGAGGAGGAGCCCTGGGATGGACGGATGACAACAAATATCTGTGAAATTATGAAAATGTCTGTTATCACGCTTTGTCCCAAAACTCCCTGTTGCTCTATCTCCTTTGTCTTCCACCCACAGCAAGCGGAGGACATCGATGCCGAGTTGCTGACGTTTCACACTCAGCTTGAGCACATTGGGTTGGGCTCCAGGTGGCTATCATTAGTGTACTCGCATCTATTTGGTGATTTAACTGAACATGGTTTGTTCACCAATAGTGGCTTCAAATGGTGTCTGTTTCAATCCGATACTGTATCTGGTTGGTAGTTTGCACATTATTGTATTACTTGGAATACGTTCCGTCAATGTATAAACGTCGCTTGCTAACACAGAATTTGCAAAGAGGAGGTCATCGCAGACTTCGAGAGGGAAGTCAAGAAAGTCAAGGAAGTGAAGTTGTACAGCTGCAGACAGCCTGGCCTCATACAACAAATGGAGACCTTTCTCGTGGTAAAGTTTCCGCTTGTTGTTACATGCCAAAATGTATAGAAAAAGCCCACGCTGAGCTTGTGAACACTTCAGTTAGTCTACAATCTAGATGCCTCTCCTTCATATCTTTCTACGTTTTCTTTCCTCAGAGGGCCGAGGCCAAGTTGGCCGATCTGGAGACCTCTCTCCGGGAGCTGAAGGCTCTGAACAACGCTGTCGCTGAGTACTTCTGTGAAGACCCAGCAACCTTCAAACTGGAGGAGTGCTGCTCCATCTTTCATTCGTTTTGCAAGCGGTTTGAAACAGCTGTACAGGTAAGAATCTCAAGAATATACAATAATACTTCAATGTGCAAGGGAATAAACCGCATCACAGGGAAAAATGATGCTGTTGCTTTGTGTTTAAGGGTCACCTTAAAGAAACTTATGATTTAATGTTGAGTACTTTTAATGTTTGCAAGCGCTGTCCTCCTGTCCCTTTGTCATTAGTTTGCACTGTTTCTATTTTACTTGAATGTATTCTCGCTGTAGGAGAACCGAGAGCGAGAGGCAGCGGAGCAGAGGCGCAAGCAGAAGGAGAGCATGCGAATTACAGCCAAACGCCGCTCCACAGTGTCTTGCCTGGGACCCGAGCGTGATCAGGACTCCTTGTGCTTGGAGTCGGCCTTGCACAGCTTTCTCGCCAACGTTCCAGAGGGATTAGTCAGGTACAGGAGGAACATACTGCCCACAATCGAAGGATCCCCGTCTGAGTGCAGCTCGCCCAATGCTCAACCTGTCGCAAAAACTGAGGCTGCGCCACGCACTAGACAAGAGAGACCTGAGAAAAAACAACCCAAATTGCAGAAGGACAAAGGGATCGTGGCAGAACTCACAAACAAAGAAGAAGCTGAAAAGATGCGCGAGATAACTCGGAAGGTGCTTCGCTACCAAAGCGGCGAAAGCAGCCTCGATGAGGACAGAGTTTCAGGCACTCCTCCTCAGTCGGAGAGCACAAGCGACACACCAGCTACCCCAAGTACCCCTCAGCCTAGAACCAGAGACTACTTCTTTTCTGACATTGAGGGTGTGGGCTCCCCATGGACTATCCTGAGTCCCTTTACTTGCACCCAAAGAAACGGCTCCCACCGAGACAGACGATCGCACCAACGCAGACTATCCTCTGCTTCAGGCGGCGATGACCTCGATGATGGAGTCTGGGAGAGTGACGAAGGCAATTACCTCCCCTATTCCTCCAATCAGGGAACTGGGGGTTCTACGTCTGGGGGTTCTACATCTCTTCCCGAGTGCCCTGTTCCGAGAACTGTGTCGAAGGGCCCAATCCTCAGGGCCGTTTCCATGGATGAAACCAGGCGATCTCCAGGGTCTGGCTTCCGGCTGGGAGACTTGTTCCAGAGAAGCTTGTCTCAAAGGTCATCGTACTCTTCTGGATCAAGGACAGAAAACGTGAGAGAAGAAGAAGAAGAAGCAGCAGTCAGGAGAGCATTGCTTGGTAGGAAGGCAGGGAATCGTGTAGAGGAACAAGGAAGCACCTCTGGGTTCATATCCTTCTTCAGACACATTGGCAGCAGAAGTAAGCCTGTTGACGTGGAAGAAGAACAACGGCGCTTCAAAGGATCTAATACTTGATTCATACGTTGATTTTATTTCGAGACAAAGGCCAAGCGTTGCCTTTTTTTTGTGTGTTTTAGATAAAGTTAAATATGTTTGTCTATTTTTATTGTTATGGATTTACCCTTCACTGGACCCAAGGCAATTGAGGACTTGCTTTGACCTGTGAAGGTTTTGATGTTGTGAGTCAAACCACATTCAAAAATCTTTTTTCTTTGTCTTTTTGTGCGCAATAAATAATTCATTCTACCTTTTTAGTGTTATGTGTATATGGATTATGCACTGAACAGTATTTATTATTTAAAATGTCCTCGAACACCCTTTCATTAAATCCTTGAACGTCTTACTGGTGCTTGTGTGTCCTTAGTGAGGCCTGCTCAGTTTCCAGTGCTTGCCCTTCACTTCATCTCGTATTTCTTCTCTCAGTCAGTCTGGCGGGCAGACGGTTGTTCAGGTAGCAAAGGAAGCCTTCGAACTGGTAGGATATGAACACAGACAAACTCAAAAGCAACCAGATTGGAAATTTAGACCGTAGGTATATTCGTTTAAATGTCTTAACGCCTCCCTAGTGCTGTCATCACAACTGACAAGAAAAAAAAATCTGAATTGGAAACATTAGAGCTGGTGAACCCATTCTGGTGTCCAGATGACGTGTCCTACCACCACTGTGCCACCCGGGTCTGTCTGCGTAGCAGTACCTGAGATTGTGGAGAAAAAGAGACATTTGGCTGGGTTACTCGGGTAACGGGTTTGTTTACAGCCATTTCATTTGAGCGCCTCGTGTAATAATACTCTCTTGAACAAAGTGCTCAGTACAGGCTCCTTTCTGACTGATCTGTTGTCCTCTCACATCCATCCCACCCACTGGCAAGAAGAACTCAGTGGGGACATTTTCAGTCGCCTAGCTTTTCAAATCAAGGGGCACAATGAATAGACTGGCACAGGGAATATATGGGCTTTCTTTTTTTAGGAGTTTGACGAGAAGTTAAGTATTTTCTCTTGGCTATATAAGCATGCAAGCTCCTTTCCAATGTCGAGGATCTTTGTTGGTCAAACAAGCTCAAAGCACGGCCTTGTACGCATGCAGAGATAACAGTCTGGTAGTTGGAGGAGAGTACTTCGTCAGCAGCGACTGACCTGTTTGGTGTGAAAGGAGAGGGCCAGAGAACAATCGGGCCTTTGTGATAAAATGCTGAGTGCCATAAGAACCATCTCATGTGAGTCAACTCCTGAGGACTTGGAAGTGACCTGTGTGTGCGTGCATGACGAGAAAGGAGGTGAGGTGCTGGCGAAACTAGGACCAAGTCAGAGAGGGAGGGAGACCTGCAAGTTATATTGTCGGCAGGAATGCCAATATCTTAAAACAGAGTAAACCGAAAAGGGAAATGCACAAGAGAAAAGATCGGGTTTTACAGCGTCCGCCACAAGACGATGAAGTGGTACAAGACTTTTTTTTATCACTTTGTGGACATCGCTTCTGTGAACAGCTACCTGTTGCACAAGGAGCTGTTCAAGTTGAGGCAGGACTCCAGCCAGACGAAGCCCTTCACCCACAAGGCCTTCAGGGAGCAGTTGGCTATGGAATTGCTGGAGTTTGCAGGCGGCTTAGCAGTCACCACGCCCCCACCTGCATCCTCCACCATTTGCATGCCCGTGTTTTATGAGAACGAGGGAACAAGGGTCAGGAAATTTTGTAAGAGATGCCACGATGCAGGAATGCCGAGGGTAAAGACATCCAGTTATTGCTCAAGGTGTAATGTTCCCCTCTGCCTCAACCCCAAAAATAACTGCTTCCAGCTGTGGCACACTGGACAATGACATTCTGATGAGAGTTTTTCCTGAGAGTTTTTATGTAACGGCATAACGGAGAATTTTGGTTTTTATTTTTGTATTGGTTTTACCTGTGTTTTTACGGTTTTGTTTTTTACAGTTTGCTCAAATAAAATCCGTTTCATTTGGATTCATCATTCAGTTGATTTGTGGGGGGTTTTTTAATGGGAAAATATAGATGTCTGGTTGAATTTTCCAAAAAAAAAAAAAAGCCAAAAGCTGCTGGATTTGGATGTACATCATAAGTAATATACAAGTGAAATATGTAGTTTGATACATGAGAAAATTCAAATGGCACACGTGGTGCCCAAATGTGCCCAAATGCACATTTTGATAACCTCGCCTAAACTCTCTGGACTAAAACATCTCTAATTTTGTTCTGCTTCACTTAATCAAAGTAAAGACTTTGCAGAGAGATTGTTCACATGTTGTGCAATGATTTGGGAGAGTTGTTAGGCTTTCAGCTGCATTATTTCAAATAAATAATATCAATAAAAGTGGGGTTTTCTTTAGGCGAACCTAACATTTTCAATTTGACCTGTGTGCCATCTTCATTTACTATTAACCAGTAACATATACACAGATATTTACACATCTGAACAAATCTGACAAGTGTTCCCCTTTTATTATAGCATCAATTATTAAAATAGACCTTGTAGTTGCAGAATTAGTCTTTTTAGTATGGGTATGCAATTTATTTTCGAGCAAATGCCAAAAATAGGCTTAGGGCCTAACAGGTAGGGTTGCTCAGTGCTGACATTAATGTCCTTCCTGCCACATCTGAAGTCGCTCTGATTGGGATGCATGCTGTTTTCCGTCGGCGCTGATGAGATGGGTTTAAATGTCAGGGAGTTGGAGCGGCGCACAGCAAATTGATGAACTGGGTAAATGTCACATCGTAGCCGAGGTGAACGGATGGTGATGATGTCAATGTGTATGTCTTTTCCATCCAATTGTTTTATATCGCTTCTTTTTGGTATCGCACCACAAAGCCAGATTTCCTTTTTTCTCAATCAAAATATTTAGCAGGTAAACTGGAAAGAGGGATTAAAGCAGGGGTCTCAGTCTGCATGTGACTTCCTCGTTTGCAAATTGGGGCTCCGACTGTTTGTGGTTTGTCATCAGCGGTTGGTTTGCTGAAGTCAATTGTTAAAGGTCATAGGAGCTTGGCAGTAACTAAGCAAGAAGACTTGTGTGCCTGTCTGTGTGCGTTTGTTCTGTAGCTGGACAACACAACACAAGAAAGAAGAAAATGTGTGCTGCAGTTGATATTGCGTTAGCGACTGCAATCGGTGTGTATTCTGCATCTATACTAAAGCAGAAGATCTTAATTCTTGTTCTTGCTGTATGGAAACATCCAGTTTATACAGCCTCCCCCACACACCACTGCTGCAGCAGCCAAAGCTCCATTACCGCGTGATTCTCAGGCTGCTCTCCCACAACTAATACCCATCTGACCACATCCACAAGGGTTTCGCTGGATTATAAAATCCATCTAAGACATGATCTACCACTTAGCTGAAAGTCCGCTGTCATCCAGCTAATAATGGGTTTTTGAGTGGTGATTTGGGGAAAAGAAAGTGTATTCTTACTATCACTATTTGAGTGGTAGCATAATGGTAAACCATTTTAACTTACTCTTAAAGAAGTGTTGTTTTTCAGCATGAAGGAAGTGGTTATTCATTTAATGGATATATTACGCAGTTAGTGTGCTATATACATACACATTTAAATATATTAGATATTTTTTGGGTAAATAATCCTCTAGCAGTATTTGGCCTGTTTGTTGTACCTGGAGGGGTTTTCAAAACCTGCACAGACACCAGGTTTTATGATTTGCTGGCCAGGGATGAGAGGCTAACTGGACTGTTTCAGGGAGAGGGAGAGAGTGATAGAGAGGGAGACAGGGGGGGAGAGAGAGAGGGAGAGGGAGAGAGAGAAGCCATCTGCGTGTTCTGCTGCACTGGATGCAGTCTCCATGGCAACATGGTGCTCCCGCAGTAAAAGATGGTCTGGTCCCCGCCCCCTTGCACATGCACATAAGCACACTTGCAAGGAGGACGGTGCTCATGCTGTCCACACACACACACACACACACACACACACACACACACACAGATATTACAAATTCCACTGTCACACTTTTCCTGTCCATACACTTGACTGTTACGTCCTCTCTTTACCACTGTGTTTTCTCCACTGTCCCACGCTCTAAATGACAGACGGAAACTTTACTACATGGTTTGTTGTCCTTGAGAAGAACCTGAACCCTCCATTGGCTGTTGCATCTCCATTTTAAGCTGAGCTCCACCTTTATCTTCACAATTGTTTGCATTCACAACAGGATTCAGTAATTGATCTCCCTTTCCTCTGATCCGCTACCCTCCACCTGCACTATGTGTGTGCGAGGGAAAGAGGAAGAGTGATAGACTTGGTTGCCTTTTCTGTTTATAACACTGACTGACTCCCATTTTCGCTTATCAGGCATCAGCAATTTTCAGTTTGATATTTTGGACTTTATTCTCTTTACACATAATCAAAAAGAGAGAGAGAGCGAGAGAGTCAGGAGAGGTAAAGGAGAGTGCGGACAGGAATAAAAAAGATGATGCTCCATCTCTTTGTTGCTATCTCTCCTTCACTCTGCTCATCTCCTACACTATTGGTCAATCCAACCCCCTCCCATTTCTACTCCAGCCAGTCAGCTCATACAATCTCTCTCTATCTCTTGCCTCCTAAGAGTCTCTCTCTCTCTCTCTCTCTCTCTCTCTCTCTCTCTCTCTCTCTCTCTCTCTCTCTCTCTCTCTCTCTCTCTCTCTCGTTCTCTCTGTCTCTGCCCCTCAGTCGTTTTCCCTCCTGCTAGCACACACATACATGCGTTAAAGCCAGTTCTTGATCCCACTCATACACACACACACACGTTCCTGCCTCCCTCAGTAGACTCTCTGTGTGAAGTGCCTTTTTGGGCGATGTTGGATGTTGTGGAAGGATATCGCTCCCTTTGGAGGAGAGCGTGCTGAAACTTCCTTGTACCTCTCCTTCATCCGTCACGAACCTGCTGTAAGTAATCTCTCTCTCTCTCTGCCACTCGCTCTTTCGTGCCATCCTGACTGTGTGCCAGCGCTCATTCCTTCACCCTCCACTATTTCCATCTCGCACCCTTCTCCCCTTGGCAGAGGGTGCGAGCCTTTCCTCCTCTCGCGCCTCCCTCTCTCCACTCCATGCCTGTCTCCTGTTTCCCCTCCCTCCCACTGGTGGACGCATACACCCAGTGTTGTCTGTATGCAAGCCAATGCCGCAGGCCATTTGCTGGCCTATGATGGGTTTGTGCTGTGCAGCATAACCTGAGAATATGTCCTGTCTGTGTGTGCGAGATACCCTCTGTGAGGCTGAACTGACTGGGATTAGAAATGATTGGCGAGACAGGCTGCAGTTAGACAGGCTGGGGGACACTCAAAGTAGTTATTGTTGGCTTCGTGCTGCATTAAAAAAGTTTGTACTGCTTGCATTGAGCATGAAAAAACTGGGGTGAGAGCTTGTTTTATTGAATCAATGAAACAAAAATCTTTCAGAGAGCACAATTGCTTCGTGCAACTTGGTATAATTCACAATGCTATTCCACACAATGCAATTTCTACAACCTGTCAGTCCCAGACAAACCTTTCAGAACTCTGTGGATAGTATCAAGAATCGATTGACATCACGCATAAAGCAAGACTGTTTTTACCTGGTAAAGTTTGCCATTACTCAGTTATATTGGTTTCAGGAGGTTTAAACCTCATCTTTCACCAGCTCTACACTTTGGTCCCATGCTGTAATCTAAAGATACAGTTGATGGTGTTGTGTGCAGAACCTTACTTTGTCCCCGAAGCATTATAATTTGATGATGATTTGAATACAACTCCAACAAGACTGGACACCGAGGTCATCAGGAGATGACTACAACATGACTACTTTAAAAAAAGGTTGAAACAGTGATCCAGGGGCACTTCCTGTTGCTGTGGGGGGAGACGGAGAATGGAATGTCCAGCTGGTATGGGAGGAATGTCACTAGAGCTGCATGGGAGGGGTGAGAGTCATGAGCGAGGAGAGCTGTAAACTTCACCACGCACTGAATGATGAACTGAATGGCCGCCAATACTGTAACTACTGGATTTTCGGCCCCGTTTGTGTCATAACTGCCATAGGTGTTGATGCAGTGGCTGCCAGAGAGCTGTCGATGTGCTCGCATTATCAGCTCACTTGATGCACATGCTGAAGTCCAAAACAACTGGTGCAGCAATCGATAAAAGTGGAGATGTGGAGCCAATTTTGTGTGCACTTATGTTTACCCTTGCATCTGTGATGATGCAAGGGTAAACAAGGGTGTGTGTGTGTTGGTACACACACACACACACACACACAAGGGAGAGATAAGAGACAACCTTACAGTGGCATCTAGCACCGTGACAAATTATGTGACACCAGCAGTAATAAACCTTTTAGTCTTGACAGTTGTCAGTTGTCACAACGGTGTGTGTGTGTGTGTGTGTGTGTGTGTGTGTGTGTGTGTGTGTGTGTGTGTGTGTGTGTGTATGTGAGTGAGAAGGTGTGCTTCTCTCTTCGTCCTCCTTGCAGACTTAATCAGCTCTAAGGTGATTTTGTTGCCATGGGTAACAGCAACATAATTCCTCCTCCACTCTGCAAAGTCACGCCGGTGTCTACATTTATGTCAATGTTTTATTTTTAAAATGTTTTTATTATACAGCTTTGATATGAGCCCATTAGAGAGGGGATAAGGCTCTTCATGGCAAACAGCATCAAACAAGTCCAGTTCAAACTGATGAATTCAAAGTTTTAACTTTGTGAAGTGAAGTCTTAAAGCTACAGGAGTTCCTCTGAGAGATGAAACAGCTGTAAGAGTCTGCTCAGGGTCATGTGTTATTACCCTCTGCTGTGAAAGCTGGGATGGCTAATATAGCTTCAATTACTTTTCATTTTATTAAAATTTTTTATTGATTTTACAAAACTAAACTTTTCCAACGGCATGCTAGACTTATCCTTCACATGTTTGTTAGTTTATCTGCAGATGTGAAACTCAGAAGTGGCCAGTAATAAGATCATTGTGGTTGGGTTAACCTCTTATTTGTTCAATGTTCAGTTTCAAATTGATCCATTTCTATGTGCATTGTATTTAATGTCTTAGGCTTCAGTACATACACAGTTTAAACGTTATGCACTTCATGGGAAGCTTTATGTGCAATTTATGCTGCACTTGGAAGCACAAACGTTTTTCCCCCTCTGTAACAAAGACAACATGATGTTTAAGTTGAAGATTTAAACTTCATTGGCAGGCCGATCAAAGCAGATTCTGCAGATACAGCTGTTGTCTGACAGCAGCAGCACTCGTGAAGTCTTTATGAAATTAGTGGGTCTGAATATGTTTAGATGTTGGCACATGTATGGTATTTATATGTGGAATAACAATTCAATTCAATTCAATTTATTTTTGTACAGCCCAAAATCACAAATTACAAATTAGCCTCAGAGGGCTTTACAATATGTACACATTTGACATCCTCTTGTCCCGGAACCCTCAATGTGAGTGCATGTTTCTGCTTTGGCTGTTGGCTGTGGTCCACACTATATTTAACTTTATATTTATTTTGCATTGTGAAGGGAGAGCAATGTGGTGAAAGCTTAGTGACTGAGGCGAGAGATGCAGTCATGTCATGTTGGATATATTTAGACGGATCCCTCAGGGAGGCTCAGTAATAGCACTGGCCATATTGTGCCATTTCTTCAGCATTTCATATAACATTGGGAATAAAATACTCCTGTTTTACCCATTATTTTCCATTTTAATTCAGTTCAACATTTTGTGAGAGAGAAATTGCTTTGGAGACTGCAGTTACAAAATCAATACACAAAAAAAGTTCCAGGTATACGGCATGGTTTACCTATTTTAACCATCTATGCCACTGCGCCCCTCGCATGCAATTCTCATAGTGTTTCATTCTATTCCAATTAGCAGGAAACAGGAAAGCATTTGTGGTCATTTGGAAACGGCATATTCCTTGATCAGGGAAGCAGCTGCCTGTTCTCCATCTATGTTTGCAATTGTAGTAGTAATACAGAGATTTGTGTATTGCTTCATTCATTATAAGCTATGATCTAAAGGTCCAAAAAAAAGAAGATATTCAGCATTATATAACACCAGCATTTCTCTCTCTGTGACAGTGGAGAGGTGAGGCTATTGTTCTAAATAAACACAACTAAAGGATGGATTAGTTCCACTCACTGATCTCTTGTACTATTAATGTTCCTGTGTTCACTGTCTTGATGGGAATCCATGATTCACTCATGTGTTGGATCATTACTTCTTGAAGGACATACACTCTCCCTGAGATGTACGCACGTCAAGCGGGCCTGTTTAGATGTCAGCCTTTGTACGGAATGTTTCTGTTTGAGTGAAAAAGTGATCACCGCAAATCTGAGTTCTCCGTACTACGACTCATTCCTAAGAATGGAAGTGAGAGAACCAAGGCTGTGATGATGTGGCTGTAAAACAAATAGCTTCGTGGTGGCAGTTAAACTGCTGTGACTGAAAATGAATCCCGTCACCACGCTGTAAGTGCAGTTAGCCAACAGAAAATTCTCTAAGAATATCTCTGTGTGGGGGAATCCTGATTTGTTTCCCCTTTGTTCACGATTTGTTCCATAGACGTGCATCTGTGGTAATGATGTGCAGCTAGAGTCGGTAGACCTGTGTGCGTCTGTGTCTGTTCACATGTGTTGATATGCTGATACAGGCGGTCCCTGTGACACATTCCTGCCCAGCTTGGCTCAGATCAGGCAAGCTGATAATTTTAGCACTTATGTCAGTCAGTCAGTCCCGCTGTGTATGGACAGCCAAGAGTAGGTACCACTCTTCGACATTAGTCATCCACTACATCACCCTTGCCAGAGGGACTATACATGATGAATGTGTGTGTTGCAACGTGCTAGTCAGCAGACAGGCCTCTCTGTTTTTATGCCCTGCCATCGTAGCAGCGAGCTGGTGTTTCAAGCAGACAAGATGAGCAGCGCTGAATTAGGCATCACACATGTGTGGTCAGTATGTGATTATGTTTTTATAGAAGCAGCACTTCAATAAAATTCAATCCAACACAACACAGTAGTGCGAAAACACTTCCTTTGTGGTCATTTTAAAGCCTTGTCCGACTGGATTGCATTATATTGGAAGGTGTTTCTGTTATTTTGTCCACCAGGAGTGTGGTTAGGCCACATTCTTAGTTTTCCTGGTTCATGTGCAGAGGTTGACAAACGTGCAAATCCTAAATCCTCTGACCTATCAGCGTGACGAAAAAATGATGGAATTTCTAATCCCCTTTACTGAATAAATACATTTCCACCCTGTTAGGAAAGCCATAATATCAAAGCCATAATAAACATTTATTATTCAATGACAGGGTTTTGACATGATGTCCGTTCACAATGTGATGTGTGTTCTGGATATTTGGCTCTTGCATAAACCACATTTTTTACCTCTTTTTTTCCCGATGATGACAAACATCTAAACTTCCCACACACCTGGATAAATAAACACTCGTGTTAAACTACTTGTCACATCATTGTGGTCTGGATTCGGTTTTGCATTGTGACACGGACCTCGCTGTTTATATATGTTTAGCTCAGGGCGTCTATTCCCTCAGTTATTTAAAGAAACAAATTATTTCAGGATCATCTCCTCTACCCTGTGGCACATGCTCCTATTTCACTGAGATATTTCTCTCTGCTTGGAGAGCGTTCGCTAAGATAAGAAAGCCGGTGAAGAAATGCATTTCACACTGAGACATTTGAAGATACACAAAATGTGGATTATAAAGTGTTTATTTCTTATGCTTATACTGTTTATTTTACAGGCTTATAACTATATATTCTGTTGATTTTCACTGTAAAACACATGCAAGAACTAGAAAGTTCTCCGCCAGGTGTACCTGCAACGACCACTGCTGTATAGTGTGATTTAATAAAATTATGAATTAAGCTCAAAATTGTCAAACACCCCCATCTAGACACCAAGACAAGAACAAAAAACGATTGTCGATTCATGCATGTAATCAGTCTTCATATAATACACTTCATACACACAAAAAGCAGCGCTGCATGTCACAATAATATTATTATAATAATAATCTCATCTCATCTGTGAGATGTGAAGGAATCGACATCTTCCTGTGCTGCTCATGTATCAGTTTCTCGAGGCTCAAAGCGGAGATGAGCTGCTGTTTGTGATGTCTGCCTTGATGTTGTTTGAGTCAAGAATCTCTTGATGAAGTTCTGTTTGCAACAGACGGAATATGATGGGAGATAAAAACGGTTTCATGACTGCAGTGGTCACATATTGAGGTTTATTTCAGATGTGTAAGGACTTGAAATATAAGTATTTGACTCACTTATTCCTGACTTTATTTCTAGACAGTTCTAGCTTTTAGCATCTTTACACAACTACAAGCAGTGTCTGACGTGAAAAAGGATGTAACCAAGAGGAGGCTAACATTTTCCCTCGGCCGGTCTGTTCTGTATTCATATAAATTAAAGGATAATTGTGTGAAGTGGAGCAATCAACACGCAATTTACACTCGCACACCTGCTTTCCCTGAGGCCAGCTGTGGTGTAAAGACAGCTGGGTCGCTGAAAGGAAGCTGGCAATAACAAGACAGATTCTTACAATAGTGTTTACATATTCTCTCAAATGTCTAGAGACTGTGTGTGTATGATACATTTAAGCATTTGCATATTTATCAACTTTTTATCTTGTTTTTCAAGACAAGGCTGGCAACCAATCAAAAAACACAAAAACCCCAAGGATATGATGGCAATGCTTTGAGATGTTAATGCAATAGTTAGCATACATGAATGCCATTGTGCACAAATACAAATACATGTGTCCAATACATGTAATGCACATTTTACATATCTGAGATTTCAGACATGTAAAATGTATTACATGTATTGGACAGAAATAGAAGAAGGCCCATGCAAATGATCAGTATGTGAATCCGTCTGGAGTGTTTCTGAGTCATTACTCTGCTGGTCATCTGAGGATCCCTTGGCTTTTTCGCAGTGTGTGTGTGCAGTGCAGACCACGTGCCTGCCAGTGGTGTGAGGGGGATAAGAACTGATAGCGCTATATATAGATGTATATGTATGTGGAGGCTTAAGACTGAACTGTGCAGCAGAATGGAGGCTTGCCGAGCATACTAGCGAGGGTTACACCGGCTGGTCCATGCACACCATCTATTATCTCTGGGTGTGTATTCTATCTTTGTGAGGAGCAAATTAAGCTTTAAACCCTCAGAGTGAGGTGTGTGTGTGTGTTTTTTTGTATGTTATTGGTGTAACTTGAGCAGCTATAAAGGAAAGTGGGTTGAAGATCGTAACAGCTGACTGTGTGTGTGTGTGTGTGTGTGTGTGTGCGCGCGTGTGTGTGTGTGTGTAAAGGATGGTGTCAGGCCCGAAGCTATCAGACTCCAACACCATCATGGTTGCCCTGAGGTATCAGGATTGTTCTCTGTTACACAAGAGCCCTCTCGTTATTCGTTATAGTGTGTGAATGTACTGTGTGTACTGTAATTGTGTGTCCCTTCTACCTTCATTTTCATCTAGTTCTTGAGTCCTCCACATCTTCTGAGTTAACTTTCGCGAAACATCCCAATCGCTTTGGAACGCAGCAGCAGGCAGGAGGATACTGCAGGACACTGTGTAGGGAGAGCATGTAAAACCCGACATCAAACAAGAAATAACTTTGCATCATGTGTGCAGCACCCTGATGTGGGCACGCTGTTGGCTGCAAGCAAGCACAGCAGCACGCTTAACCCCATTTACTCACTCTCACAGAACCTGTCTTGTCACGTTGTCTGTTGTGTAATGTGTAAAATGTAACAAAAGAATGACATACGTTGTTGAAGATAGGTGGTTCTATGAAAATACAATTCTTTGTTGACAGCCTGACGTGAGTGTGGATTTTGTTGTTGGTGAACATCACGATCATTACTTTTATTGTTCCGCCTCTTTCTGACCCCCGGGCAGAACGGTTTCTTTTGGTTGATGATATTGCATAAGGCAAAGCGTGCCGTTCTATCTTTTAGCTCAAACGAAGATTTGTCTCAAAACATTCTGGGCTTTCTGCTGAAACAACCTTTTTTAGTTTGTAGCCAAATTCTGAAAAAAATGTTTTGATGACCTGTAGTCTTACAGTACTCGCTAGCTTCAGGATACTCAGTGTGGGTGACACTGGTGGTTCACCTTCCTCTCGTTTCATAACTGCAGCCGGAGTCGTACATTCTGATAAAACTGTCGTTTCAGCAGAAAGCACAGCGTTAAACCACTAATGCAGTGGAGCGCTCACTGCAGGGATGACAACAGTGCTGCATCTGGTTATATTAGTCGTGTCAGACACTCTCTTTCTAATTACTTATTCTGGAGCATGAAAACAAGACATCCAATGAGATTCTTCTATCCAGCTGCAATATGTTTGTGGGTCTTGTTTTGGTTTGGAAAGAATCATCAGATCTTGTAACTACTATTAAGTGAAGCAAGCAGTGCAGCAATATAAAAATAATATATATATGTGTGAACCTGCGCCACTGATCATTCTCTGAATGGTATTTTCATCCTCTTATCCTCGGCTTCCTGTTAGACCTGTTAGAACAGCAGTCTGGCCTCTGAGTTTAGGACATGGGATTTTCAGAAAGGTGGGTGTGGAGGAAGCAGAGCCGGAAGCGAGGGCGGAGAGATGACTGCACCCAATCCGCACAGATTAACTGTGGAATGATGTTTTTGTCAGAGAATCGTTACCTCTTGCACCAGATTAAACTCTGACCACCTCACAAGGACGGGGCGTTCAAGGGATTGGTTGCAAAACTTTCCTGTGACAAGATATTCTACTTGAAATTCAAAGTGATAATCCCCTTTTCTGTATTAAGGGTATTTTCTTAATTCCTGCACATGTGTAATTTGATATTATAATGCTCGGGGGAGAGGCATGTGTTCCAAATTCTCACTTTAAGTGTTTTTTTAAAGGTGACATCATGAATTATGTAACTGTGTGTGTGTGTGTGTGTGTGTGTGTGTGTGTGTGTGTGTGTGTGCGCGTGCGTGCGTGCGTGTGTGTGTGCGTGTGTGTACTTTTCTGGCTGAGCAATGACGTATTTCTTCATAACTTTAACTGGAGGCCAAATGATCTTAATGTTTAGAAGATCGTCAGCTGCCGTTTCAGTTTGTTAGGAGCAAGCTGCATTCAAGAACCGACCCTGTTCCTGTGTGCAATCATCACAGCTATGAGTGTGCACATTTCACAAATGAAATAAGTATGCAGCAGATTAAGACTTTATATGCAATTTGATCCTGGATTCAAGTTTGTTGTCTGTTTAGTCTCAACAGTTGGTCTTTTCCTATTTGTGTCCGTTTCAATCGTCGCCTCTCACTCCCTCTGGCCAGCACGAATTGTTGGCCTATGACGCAATCCCTTATCCCTGCTAGTTTAAGTTCCCCAGCCAATCAGAGCGCGGCAGTCGGATACCCAGTTCATGCTTGAAAACAGTACTGACAGTAGGAGGGACTTTCAATTTACTGTCCCTCCCCCTGTTGTCATTCCAGTTCTGCCTTTTTTCAGTGTGTGTGTGTTAGTGTGTGTTGTGGTGGAAAAGCAAAAAAGGCGACAGAAGGAAAAGGGAAAAGGAAGACTGGTCAGCAAGGCCGAGGGGAGAGACGAGGGAGGAAGTGGGTGTGCGAGTCAGGGAACACAGAGCTGCCATGGATGGTTTCTAAATTGTTCTACTCCACGCTACTGACAGTAGGTAGTCTTTTTTTGTCAACTCTGTGTGTGTTCGTCCTCATCTACATGCATGTGTGCATACTACTTTACGTTATCAGCTCAGCTGGTACCAGAGAGGTGTGAGGTTGGATGTCTGTCCAAGCTGTCAGCACATATTCATAGCTGCACAGGTGCGTGACAGTGATCAGGAGGGCGGATACTTTATTCATTCCTTTCTTTATTAAACTGTCTGTCTCTCCGTCCCTTTTCCTGTCCTCTTGATGAACTGGGAAGAAGACGTTAAATGTCCCGTCTTTCCCCTCCCCCTCCCCCCTTCCTCATTTACACGTATGTGTGTTAAAAGAGATACACGTGAGCTGTGAGGATCCTATTGTACAGTAAAAGCAACAGCAGAGGTTTCTGTTCTCAATGAGACAAAGAAAACGGCTACTTTTCTATTCAGCCAGCAGTGAATAGACTCATTGTGTGTTCACTCTGCGGGTGTTAGCTTGTTGTCGCAAACAAACATGCAGCAAACATGCCCTTTAACACACACACACAAACAATTAGTTACACGTGCAAAAGCTGTAATCCTGTGAGTTTTGGGATTTAGTCAGGCGTAGGTCACCGACAACATCACTGCTGTTATTACTGCCCATATAAATGGCCAGCAGTATTATAACACATTTCATTTTGATGGCATTAGTTGACAGCTCTCTGCAGGATGTGTCTTCTCATGCATCATTTTTTAAGCTTCCGGCAGTCCTGCCTGGGCTTAGCTTTATCCCACCCTGCTGCCTGTAACTGCAGATCTTGAATCAGTACGTCTTCACTCAGTTTTTAGATTTCCCAAGCCTTTCAGTTAACTGGGCATGGTGACTTTAGAAAGTTTAGAGCATCAAATCGAAACATTGTGGCCTATTTAGGAGTTTAAATGAGCGTGAATGAAGTTGGGGCCATGTAGAAAACACAGTCTATTGAATGCATATAACTATAAACATGCTCGTCATTAGCGATCATTCACGTGCACGCATGCATTTTATGTTTTCGTAAACTTCATAGTGAAGTTGGAACATACAACAGCTTTGTAAAACCAATGCCTTTCATGCATCAGCTGAACTATACATTAAAAGGAAACTACGTTTTTACATTCTCTGTGGCTTACTACAGACGGATGGTCTTAGCTTTTGTGCTACATTTTCTTTCCTCTTATTTGGGATTTACAGCTTTGGACTTTTGCTGTTTGCTTTGATCCGCCTCATAAAACTGTGCTTTAAAATATAACTGATAGTAAACAAAGAGGAAACACACACTATGCAACAGTGCCCCAGTATTATTTTAGTTTCACCATCATTTGTTCCTCTAATAGATGTGTCTAGATTTAGACAGACGTCATTACCGATATTAGTATCGGTGTGTTCTAGCACAGACAGAGAAGTGTGAGAACTATACGGGACATCCTGTGGGTGAGCCCTCTTTAATTCTACTTCCTATCGAGAGACATTCAAGTTTCTCTTTATCAGAATCCAACAGAGACAACTGGATACTCTTGAAGTGCCGGTTTGAAGCACAGGGTTTCTAGAGAACAATGCAGATTTAGACAAAACATGAGCGACGTAGTAATCATTTCCGTTGGACACCCTGCCTGTCCCTCACGTTCTCATGGTTGGCCGCTTAAGAAGTGACCTTTACCCTCCCAGTCTACAGATTGTATGTCACTGGATTCTTTGCGTGAATGTGTGTGTGTGTGTGTGTGTGTGTGCGCAGTGGGCAACGACAGACAATAGGACATGAGCTAGATGGTACATAGGGGGATTGAGTGCTGTATTAGATCCAGCAGTGACAGATGTGCGGAGGGGGGGGGGGGTGATGATTATCAGTGTGGTTGTAAGAGTTTTTGTGTGTTTGTCTCCTTGTCATTGGGTGTGTAATATTTAAACCCACTATATATCTTAAGGCCATGGGTGTGTGTTTGAGACACTTGTCATTGTTGCCAATGGCATGGCAGTAGCAACTTTAACATACCAAAGTAATTATTATGCCATATGTGTTCAGGCTTGCACTGATGAACGTGAAAGTGGGGCAGGTTGGAGCACTAGTTTGTGTTGCTAGGCAGAATATCCAAACCTTACAGCTGTATTTCTATAATGGATGAGACTATGTAAGGCACAAGGCTCCTCCGTTCTGGTCACCTCACAGAGTTTTGCTACTATTTCAAATTGTCACTGACATATGCGTTATTCTTTATTCTGTTCTTTAAAATGTACGTATGTTTTCTAGTTCAAATCTGTGCTGGCATGACTTCATTTGTAACATTTTAATGTCGTACAAAACGATTTCATACATTGACTGAATTCTGTGTTTAAAGGCAGTATGATCTCTTTTTCAAATACAAGCTAAATGGTGCCCAGCCACCAACATTTAAATGCAGGATTATAACTGACTGTCACTCTAACATTGACAGACATATGTTTTTTTACTACACTCAACAACAACTAAATATAACTGCTACGTCAGTTAAACTGTAAGTAGGCCAATATGTGTGAAGCACATTAAAGTTTTCACCTATATATCAAACTCTTTAATTATATATGTGCAGTAAATCTATGTGTATACATTGTCTTTTCATTTTGTATGTTGTACAAAAGCATATGGTTTGATCTGGAGGGAATATGTATGAACCCAAATAAAGTTTAGCAGTAGTGAGACCTCACTTGTGACGAGTAAATATAGACAGACTGACGAACACAAATAGAAGGAAACATTGACATTACTCAACACATTCCGTTTCAAGTCACATGTGTTTGTGTAAATGTCACAACAGGTCGGGAGTATGTGTTTTTATTTCAGTGGCCAGGAAAGCTTGTTTTGATGCATTGTTGTGGATTTGTAATAAAAGGATTCTCTTTAACCACAGACTGCATTTATTGTTTAGTTTAAAAAAACTTATTTTTACTGCTTTGGGGGTTCTTTGAGATGTTAATCAAAAGCCAGGCACATGGCCGCACTGGTTCGTCTACATCTGCTGCTGTCTGTACACTCAGGACTGCTTCTATTTCACGCTATTGGCTTTTGTCTGGTATTAACCTAGAAATAACACCATAACAATGGACACGTTTTACTATAATCAAGTAATTAAGCAGCTTTGATAACGTTGGTTCCTCGTGGCTGCTGTGGTATGTTTACTAAGCATTAGCAGCGCTGAAAGTGACACTCGCTTTAAAAGCTTTTTGGACAAATATAGTCAAATATTCATGTTTTTATTTGTGTCTCTCTGCAGGTTAACTTCTGTCATTGTCCGTGGCTTTAAATGTCCTCTGCCATGGCAAAGCGTGAGGCTGGAAGCACCAGCCCTGTGGTGAGTCAGATCGACAAGCAGTTTCTGGTCTGCAGCATTTGTCTGGATCACTACTCCAACCCCAAGGTCCTCCCCTGCCTGCACACCTTCTGCGAAAGGTAACTAACATTTGCGCTCTCTGTTTGAATGACAACTGTCAATGGTCCGAATTACTTGCACTCAAGCTAAACCCGACACAAACCCAAGTCTCTGCTCGCACTGTCTGCAACATGTAACTTTTGCTGAGCCATGCAAAGAAGGTGGTAAAACAGTGACACGTTTCCCTTTCAGTGCCTACCCTCCCATCCTTTTACTCAAGAATTATTGTTGTATTTACAGGTCTACTACTAGAGGAACCGCATCTATTGCAAATCCCTGGCCACAATTAGACAGCTCAGAGCACTTTTCCTCACCGGCTCCACTGAGATAAGTGCATTCCGCAGCATCAGGGACCGTCAACGTCTTAGAAAAGGCTCATTGTTGGAGGACACAGTTATAATTCTTCAACAGTGCCTCGGAAAGATGACACCTCCTCAGGCAATACTTACATGGGGCCTTTTGCGTGCCGAGCCCATCAGAGGAGGCATTTGGAAAGGCATGTTGTTAGGTACAGACAGATAACTGGGATTATGTTTACTTCTAAACCTATGATAAATATTTATTGAATACTTTTGAATAGCCACACAGAGTACAGGATAAATCCTTTTCCCAGGCAGCGTGGTGGGCAGTTTCCCACCGGAGGGCCAATTTAATCCCCGGGTTTAACTGGATGACATGTGATCTGGAGCCCTGCTGAGGGGAACAGATTTTTGTCTGGAGCTATACATGATGTTGCCAGACAGATGTTTTAATACAGGGATGGGTTGATGTAGTTTTAGGGGTTTTAGGGCTGAGCTGGCAAATCCATGCTGGGCCGAGTCTGTTTGGTGTGGTATTGTATCTCTTTTCATTCTGCTCCCCTTTTACTCTTTCTGTGATTATCCCGGTTGTGTGCTCATTATTCAGAGATCAGGATCATGCGTTTGGCCATGGGTTGTGCAACTGTTTCAAATGGTGCCGAAATTGATGACATCTTCCTACAATAGGGGCATTTGGCCTCTTGTACTCATACAATTATTGTAGGATTATACTTGATAAGGATGAGTGTGGCACTAGTCTTAAAAAAGATAGTAAGGTAATTGGTTTATTAATCAGCAACAGTTTAGTTTATCGATTAATTGTTTATTAAGTTCTATATGCTGCTTTTCTGTTTTATAGTGTTATAAACATTTTGTTTTTTTATTTTTACTGGACAAAACTAGTAGAAATATAGAATTTTATGAAAACAACAAATATCCAAGTAACCCCAAACTGACAGATTAATCTACACTGAAAGTTAACATTAGCCGTCACCCGTCACAGACCTTTTCACCACATCGCTGTTGCGGTCTCAAGCTGGTTGTATTTCTGACAAAGCCACAGTCTTTTATCCAGGCTTCAGAGCACTGCAGTGATGTTGACAGAGCAGTATTAGACGGTTTAAAGCTCTCTGTTGTACTCAAAAGCTAACGACTGCAGTTTACTCAGGCTTGGTTGATACGAGTCATTCTGGTGTCAGAAATTAAACAGAATGGCGTTAACATGCAGCCCAAGCAGCTTCCAGACGTCCTTGTGTACAACAGCAACAGAGACCTATCTTCGACGCTGACCTCGGGTTTCTTGCTGCATCAACTGCCAATTTAGTGATCACCGAACCAAAGAAAAACAACCGAACATCACATGCTGTAGGCCAGGAGTGCGGTCTGGTAATCTGCATTTTGCAGCTGAACTATGCTGACTGTGGGTTTGTTTTTGGCTTGAAGGTTGTCTAACATGAAATAGATTGTCTCCTAAGGGCAATTGAACCTGCACGACATTCCAGCGTGTAGAGCCGGTGGGATAGATGTGTGACTTTTTACAGGGCTTACCCTGTTTTGGCCAGAATCCAAAACACATGCACACTCACACAAACATGCAGAAGCATAAACGAACAGAGAAACGTCAACTCTCCCTAAAGTCTTTTGCAGTGGCGGGCCGTCAGGGCCTGCAAGGCCTTCTCTGCTGGCCGAAACAGAATCACAAAGCTATATATATTTACAAAAGAAAAAAAGAAATTATTTTATAATTTAATACTTTTTCTTAAATACACTATATGTATTATAATTTATAAAAATATTTTTCCCATTATCTTATTTTCTCATTGCACAGCTACTGTCTTCCTCAGTTGCTCTGCTTCCAGTGCAGCTTGTTTTAAGCAGAGCTCAGATCTCACCTCTGTGTCTCTATGTAAGAACAGAGGCAGAGGCCTGCAGACTCTCACCTGCAGCCAGTGCAGATTGAAGTGAATGGGGACGATATTGTTGATTGTCATAGTGTTCAACCAATCAGATCTTTAGTTTGACATGCTGGGCGTATTCTTTGACGTGTCAGCGCCTGCTAGCCGGCCTATAATGACGTCAGCATTACATGCCGCTCAGTGTTCATCTGTAGCTTTCCCGCTAGGTGCAGAGTGTGCTGTGATTGGTCAGTGGGCGAGCACGTGAGTATCGTGAAACGAAACTTAACAGCATCACGTGATGCAGCTCAGCCAATCAAAGTGCATTCTAACTGAGTTGAGCTGCACCATGTTAGAGGGTGCTGAGACGAGGAAAGACACTGCAGAGCAGTACGTTCAACGTTAAAGTTGTGAAAGTAAAATCCTATGTAATCTCTTTAGGTCGTGGCTTGTGATTAAGGAATGACAGTGGATCCCACAGCCAGACCAGCTGAGGACATTATATTTTCCTGAATTTAGGCTTTTGCATTTTCTAAATGCTCGAGCATTATTCAAACGACTCGTCCCGAACGGTTTAATACGAAGATGTACATAGTTACAGCCTTAAAAATTAATAATAGCTGTGGCGCCACAATGTGGTTATAAGGTGGTATTTCAGCTGCAAGGACAGCAGTGAAGGCCCAGGTATAAAATGCACGGCCCGCCACTGGTCTTTTGTCTCTTTGTGTTTCTGTTTCGGCAGATTGATTTCAGATTCACTTACTCTCATAGGAAGTGTGCGTGTCTTCTCCTGGGGCTGTGTTCTGCGGATTGACTCGGATTCACACTTTTCCACTATTTGTTGCGACAGCAGCACTATTTAGGCAGTGTCTCTCAATTACTGTGATAAGATGACTGCTCTCTCTCTCTAGTGTCTTCCTCCCTTTCTTTGTCTGCTGTATCGGTAAATTGAACATGATTTATACTTATATACAGAACGACGCAAAATAATCATTTGGGTAGATTCTATGTTGTAACACTCGCTTGTCTTTGTTTGTTGACTTCCTCTCTCCAGGTGTCTCCAGAACTACATTCCCCCAGAGTCCCTGACGCTCTCATGTCCAGTGTGTCGGCAGACGTCCATTCTGCCCGAGAAAGGAGTTTGTGCTCTACAGAACAACTTCTTCATCACTAATCTCATGGAGGTTTGACTCTTTATCTCTTCTTTTAATTCAAGTCAGACACAAATGTGTTACACACAGGATTTTAAAGTGCTTTACATGGAACAAAAGACAAAACTCAGCTGACTTAATAACAAAGATTATTTAAGATAAATACAGATGGTACTTAG
This sequence comes from Melanostigma gelatinosum, assembly GCF_949748355.1. NCBI lineage: Eukaryota > Metazoa > Chordata > Actinopteri > Perciformes > Zoarcidae > Melanostigma > Melanostigma gelatinosum. Next base: position 11,265,333 of record NC_136647.1, read on the forward strand.
GGGAATGGGATAGAGTGTCTGAGTGTTTCCTGCACTGCTGTTTTTGTGAGACAGTCTTTGTGTTAAACAGGGAGAACATTTTTGCAGACTGAGGTCATTTCACCTTTCTTTTTTAAGGGGCTCTTTTTTAGCATTTGCTTTGTATCAAAGGTTTCCTTTGGGCATGTAGGGGTGATGATTAAGGTTACCATTGGGCTATAGGGAAAGATTTGAATAGAGGGTGCTCAAATGGATAGCAGTACGAACAGACGACAAGGAAATTCAGAGAAAGAGAAAAGCATCTAGGGGCGTACCACGTACTGTTATGTCCACAATTTGATTCGACACCTCTGCCACCTCTCAATAATACGTCCACTGCCAAATAAAGGAAAAATGCCAAAAAATATACATATTCAAAAGACAAGAAACAAACCCACCACAGTACATAATAAAACACATCATGAACTACTGAAAAGCAATATGATGAAGTTTAAAATGTCAACCAGGTCCTTCAACGAGACCCAGAGTGCTCACCGCCGGAGGCCTGCAGTGTCCTGGAGTCAGTCAGCGCTGCAGTGAAGCCCCTCTGCTGCCCAAACCACGAGGGAAAGGTGGGAAGCACAAACTGCCCTACCTTTTTAAATTCATGAGCAATAATGAATGTAAAAGAAACTGAATCTTCAAATTTCCCACCTAACTGCAGTGCCCAGCAGGAGTGAATGAGCTTTTCTACTCGGTTTGTCTCCCTCTGCAGGTGATGGAGTTCTACTGCGAGTCGTGTGAGACGGCCATGTGTCTGGACTGCACTGAGGGCGAGCACCGGGAGCATGTGACTGTTCCGCTGCGGGACGTCGTGGAACAGCACAAGGCTGCTCTGAAGACACAGCTGGATGCCATACTTAGCAGGTTAGGACTTGATACCTTGATAAAGCTTTCAGAATATTTCCTTCACATCAGGTGGTTGGAAGCTTAAGCATTTGGCTCAGATCTGGCATCTGCCATCAAAGATGTCCTATGCTATGCCGTGCCCACCATGTCAAAACACGGCCCTGTGTATAGTGACAGGGGTTCATTGTAGTTTTTGTATAGCTTTATAGCTCTTTAACGGGTGCTTTTTCTACAATTGATGGAAGAAAATGTCACATTGTGTCAACTTCCAGGCTTCCTCAGCTAACAGCATCCATCGAGCTGGTGACTGAGATCTCCCGCCAGCTGAATGAAAGGAAGAATGAGGCGGTAGCAGAGATCACCAGCACGTTTGAAGAGCTGGAACGGGCGCTGCATCAGCGCAAGACGTCCCTCATCACAGACCTGGAGCTCATCTGCAGCACCAAGCAAAAGGTTATGTTTCACAAACTCACACATCTGATCCATGCACACAGAGGTGTACATGCAGGTTGTTGTGCACAAACACATAAGCATTTTACAAGTAGTTGATCATGACCTGCCACATGTCTCACATTCCTGTCAACATACTTCAGCCTGCTGACTTTTCCGCTTACCTGACCACAGGTCCTGCAGGCCCAGCTTTCATCTCTCCTCCACGGGAAGGAACACATCCAGAGCAGTTGCAGCTTTACTGAGCGGGCTCTCAGCCATGGGAGTGCTACTGAGGTGGGCAGTCAGATTGTAATATTTAAAAGCAGGATATCAAACAGGTTACAAGTTACAACACGTATGAGAATCAGCTTTTAACTGCGTTGCAGTGTGTATCCGGATGTGCTTGGGTTTTGTATGAAAGAAACGACTTGGAATGCAATATGTGTCTCCTGCAAGTATAGGTGCTGCTAGTTCAGAAGCAGATGAGCGAGCGGGTCACAGCGCTGGCCAGACATGACTTCCCAGAGAGACCACATCAGAATGCACACCTGGATTGTCAGGTATTACCTGTTGCTTATTCTCATTCAGCATATTTGTGTGTGCATCAGAAACATATTTGTGAATCCTATATTTGTGGATTTTGTTTCTATAATGATATCAATTTTTGTGTGAATTGAAAAATCTTTATAAATATAAAAAATGTGGGAATCCTTCTCAGTGCATTCATTAATATTGAGGCTGATTTTAACTCCATGCACATGGAGCCAACCATTGAAATGTAACTTTTTAGAGCAATAAGGGATTCTGCAGTGGAAGATATTGTTTATCTTGTGTGTTGTCTGCTCTAGGTGGAGACTGAAGGTCTGCGACGCTCTATTCAGAACCTGGGAGTTCTCCTCACCACAGCCGCCGTGGCTCACACCTCGGTTGCCACAGGAGAGGGTCTCCGCCATGCAGCGACTGGGCAGCACCACACGATTACTGTGACGACAAAGGACAAAGTACTGTCTCAAATATTTCGCCTCACTTCCATTTCCTCGTGTAGAGTGAACTTTGGATAAAGCTAACAGATATACATTTTGTTTTTACCTTAATCTGTTCATTTTTTATTCATTTGCTTTAGTCACATATTTCAAGTTTAGTTTTTCATTCAAATTCCCATTTCAAGCTATTTTTCTGTTGCAAGAAGTCATTAGTCAGGGATTAGTCTGAGTGTTAGTCTGTAGAAAGCGCTGCCTTAGAGGCGGCAACCATGTGCATGTTGCTTGAACAACAAGATTCAGAATTTCTTCTTGTTCTGAAATTGAATCGATGACCTCTCTCTGCAGGATGGCGAGTTGGTGCGGACAGGAAACGCTGTTTTAAAAGCAGAGATAACGTCTGTCGACGGGAGCCGCATTGCAGAGGCGGATGTAGCGGACAACAAGAACGGGACGTATGAGGTGGGCTACACGTTACGCTCTGAGGGAGAGTACTCTTTCGCTCTGTTGCTGTACGGCCAGCCGATACGTGGCAGCCCGTTCCGCCTGCGGGCGATCAAGCCCTCAGATGTGCCACAGTCTCCAGACGACGTGAAGAGAAGGGTGAAGTCTCCCAGCGGGACAGGGGGCCACATACGGCAGAAAGCAGTGCGTCGTCCTTCCAGCATGTACAGCACCACCAAGAAAAAGGAGAACCCCATTGAGGATGAGCTCATCTACAGAGTGGGTAAGACGGATGACCCATCCAAGAGAGAAAGTCCATACACTGTACGTGTCAAACCACGTACCGTGCTGACATCACTATCATCACTGCTCACCAGTTTCTAAGCTGTACAACACGTTTTTACATTGACCCTCGAGGCAGTTTCTGTTGTCACTTCATGCCAATAGACTACAGGATGAAAATCAACTTGCTGTGACTTGATAGAAGAGGTGACATCCAGAAAAAAAACACCTTAACGAGCTACAGTATGTTGTCGGAAGATGAAACGTAGAAAACAAATGTTGTGAAATCACCACAGTAGCAGGGAGAATGTGTCTTCCAGGCAAATGCCGGTTTCAAGTCTTTGCAAGTTCATTTTTTGAACTGTACTGACATGAACCGAAACCTGCGTTTGCCTGGAAGGCAGGAGACCATTCCAAACACTTAATCAGAAGGATAAGACAGTTTTAGTCTGAAACCACTGGTAATAATACAAACTGAGTCAAAGGTGAACATATGAAATGGAACATTTACTGAGTGGGTTTACTTTTTCAGGTACCCGGGGCAGAGAAAAAGGAGAGTTCACAAATCTGCAAGGAATATCAGCCTCTTGTAACGGCAGAGTGGTGGTGGCTGACAGCAACAATCAATGCATACAGGTGAGACAGACACAGAGAGGAAAATAGAACCATGATGCCTTTGTGGACACATAGATTTGGAAAATACTGTTATAGTACTGTGATTATGACACTCAAAAGGGGCTATTTGGTGGAACCGATTACAGGTATTCTCCAATGATGGACACTTTAAGATGCGCTTTGGGGTCAGAGGTCGGTCTCCAGGGCAGCTGCAGAGACCGACGGGCGTCACTGTGGACATGAACGGTGACATTGTGGTGGCCGACTATGACAATCGATGGGTCAGCATCTTCTCCTCTGACGGCAAATTTAAGGTGAGATCTCATTAATCTGTATTGGCTGAACAGACCCAGTATGCTTGTGTTGTGTGAGTGCGTGTGTGTGTGTGTGTATCATCATGGCATGGGTGAGGTCTGAGCAAGGGGGCAGTCAGTCGGGGCGTTGAAGTGTTGAAGGGGCCATCGGTTCCCAAATGTTACGCTCATGGCCCGATTTTGCATCATGGCTGGTGTGATCCTATTTCAAGAGGGTCTCTAGTTATAACATTTTGATGACATATGACACTATGACTTTTTATGTGACATTTTTATGATACTTTGACTTTGATCACATTTTTTGATCTTTTTGTGACATACTATACTGTGACATACTCTATTGTGTCTTTTTATGACATACTATACTGTGACATTTATGATATGTTCATGAATTTTTACTTTTTTTTGGCAAACTATACTATCATTTTTTTATTTTGCGCTATAATAATTAATACCCCTACTGCAAAGAACTATGATCTGTCATGGGATTATTAATTACTATACTTTATATATACTTTATTAGGTGAAACATAAATGGACGGATGCTTGTTAAAAATATAATATTCACGTCTTTCTTTCCCTCCTAAAATGGGTTGTCTTCCTTGCTTTTCAGAATAAGATCGGTGCAGGTCGGCTCATGGGTCCTAAGGGTGTCGCTGTGGACAAGAATGGACACATCATTGCTGTGGACAACAAGGCCTGCTGTGTCTTCATCTTTCAATCCAATGGGAAGTTGGTGACTAAGTTTGGAGGCAGGGGGACGTCTGACAGACAGTTTGCAGGTGAGAAGTATAAAGAAAGACTTCTTTTTAAGACTGACGGGGAGCTCCCAAACAATACCCTCTCTTTTAACGATGCCATCTGGCAGAGAGGCAGCAAAGTCGACCGGCTTTTAAAGTCATGATATTTTACAAATTTGCTTCGTATATAACGACACAAAGTATTCCATAGATACTATCTTCATTATTTTGGATTTTGAAAGAGGTAAATACATAAATACAGTCAATAAAATCTGCGAGAAATACAAAAGAAATTACAATCTGTTACATTCTGTTTAAAAATGTAAGCCTGTATACCTGTATATACATGAATGCAAAACCTCAGCGATGCAGAGGTCCTCTGCCCCCCCCCCATACACACACACACACACAATCTGCACCTATGCGGACCACCCTACTCTATTTTCCTCTTTGCTTGTACTTTATCTCTGACTACCTATTTGCCTTTCTTTCTGTTCTTCCTCCTGTTTTTCAATCCAGAAAAACTTGGTCCAAACTTTAATAAATCTGGCTCAGTTTTCAGTAAGTACTAAGTGTGGCCTTGCTGCAACCTTAATCCCACAGTGCAGTGCCCTCTGTCTAACCCAACTGCCTGATCATGTGCCTGCCCTCCTGAGAACTCCGATTGTTGACGAATCAAAGCTGTGCCTGTTCAATAACAATCAGAAATATGTACATGCCGTTGTATTAATCCCTTACTTCTACAATAATGAACATGTTGTCATGTGGATTGTGGTTTTTGTATCGATGGCTAATTAAGATCAGTGTGAATGATTTTCACTGCCCTGACTCCAGTGAATGAATGTAACCGATGCTCCCTGTTTGCTCCAAGACAATCAGTGTTGGAAGCTACAGAGCTGATTAGTTCTCAGCCGACATCAGCCTTTTTTTCCCCAATAAACCATCATCGTTTATGGTGAATCTCGGAGCCTTGAGCCTTTCAATATTATCTAATTTTGAGTTTTAGTATTGTTTTGACGATCTGAAAAAAAAAACGGGAAAACAATTGTAACTCATGTTAAAGTATCTAAAGGAATGCCATCACTATACTCTCCAGGCAAATCAGAACGGCTAACCATCTGATGGAAACAGGTTTCATAATTGCAGCTTCAGGCACAACAAGCTGAATGTTGTGTTGAAACAGCCTACTAACAGCAAAGGGAATGGTGCAAACTACAGCAATCAGTTTCTCTGCCAGGTACTGCAAATTCCACATCAACCTTCCTCTCTCTCCTTATCCAGGTCCGCACTTTGTCGCAGTGAACAACAAAAATGAAATTATTGTGACCGATTTTCACAATCACTCTGTAAAGGTAAGACATGCTATATATATATATATATACATGACATGCTATGTATACATGTATACTCTCTACATCGTTGATGGTGAATCTATCAAAGTGCACATGGATGACGACACAACGTGTGTTCTCACTGACTCCCTGTCCCAGGTGTACAGTGCAGATGGAGAGTTCTTGTTCAAATTTGGCTCTCATGGTGAAGGCAACGGCCAGTTCAACGCTCCCACCGGTGTGGCTGTGGACGCCAACGGAAACATCATCGTAGCTGACTGGGGCAACAGCAGAATACAGGTGAGACGGGCTGCATTTAACTATAAGCCTTTAACGTTATTTTCCTCAATATAGCTTTATATTTCAGCAAATGAAAAGACATTTAAGTTACAAAGAAAAAGTTACATTCGGTCACTAAACTCTATGGAGTAGGATGCATTTTATAGCACAGCAGCACTTTGAGCTGCGCATTCACAGCAGCTTGAAACCTGCAGTGTTGAATGTTTTTTGATTATTTAGTTCATGATGACATAGTTTCTTGACACATGAACACTGAAACTCTAACCTTTTGTGCTTTTCTATTTCAGGTGTTTGACAGCACAGGCTCCTTCTTATCTTACATTAACACCTCAGCAGACCCGCTGTACGGACCCCAAGGCCTCGCCCTCACCTCAGATGGACACGTGGCCGTGGCCGACTCCGGAAACCACTGCTTTAAAGTTTACAGATATCTGCAGTAGGCAGAGGGAAGACATCGCAGACACAACCTTTGCTTTAGACAAGTTACAATCACTGACTGCTTTATGGACATAGAGCTGCAACGTGACTGCACAATTCACAACGGCCCCAGGTTCCACAAATGCATCCCCGTTTTATTGTGTCTGTACATACTTTAGAAGATCCGATATTCAGAGCTTAGGAGAAAGGAATTGAAGAAGAATGTTTACATTGAAACAACCAAAACACCAAAAATTCAAGTGTAATTAAAATGTATTTTAAAGACAAAGTGAACTAGCTATCCCAAATATTATAGCAAGAAGTGAAATGAATTACCTCGTTGAGGAAAAACAAATCTCAGCAGGCTATCCTGGTGATATACAGGTTTAAAAAGAAATTAAACTTCACAAGCAAATCATGAAAAAATCATCCAATGATTGGATGTGTCCCTATTTGATCACTCTGTCTACCTTAAACTAAGGCGAAAAACTGAACTGGAAATTAACTTCTGGAAGAAGGTGTTTGACCGCACCAGTAGACAGCCGGCCAGTCTGAAGTTGGTGATACACTGCAATTTCTTTTGGGCAATGCAGATGGGCAACACTCCCGGCAACCAGCACACAAACTGAGACACGGATGCAAAAGTGCACGACCGGTTTCCTGATTATGCTTTGTGATTGAAATAACAATGCTCAGGCCTTTCCTTGTGCTCTAAAACAGCAATGACCCTGTCATCACTGCCTTCAATTTGTCATTAGTAAATACAACACATGCAGACAGGAATGTGTTGTTTAAACGGGATTGTTTCTGATTCTCCTTTTGCACTTTATCACTCTGACAAGATCCTTGCTCATCGATGTACATTTTTGTTTTCTTTGAAGTCATAAGATGATTTTACCGAAGTCCAAGTTTTTGTTTTGTTACCCAAAGACAAGCAGCACAACAGTTAATAAACACGTGGTTTGTGAACACAGCATCTAGTTATTCTTCTACTGACAAAACAAGCCTCTTGCATCTGACCCCACTGGTTCTTGTACTGTTGTGTATTCATATCTACAACCTAATGTAGTTGTACATACGGTATGCATATCCATGTAATTTCAATATATATCCTACTTATTGCAGCACTTAATGAATCAACACTGGATCATATATTAATACAGTAGAAGGCCATGCCAAGTAGTAGCCAACTGAATGACTCGCAAACATCAATGGAACAAAGTTGTACGCACATTATTTGCTGTATTTTTTATTCCAAAGGATTTAATTTATTTTTCTCTTTTCTTTTCTACATAATTTGCTCTAAAAAAGTATTTTTCTAATTGGTGCATTTCAACTGTCTTTGTATTCAGGCCTTGTAACTTGTAGCACTGAAAGCCGCTCGCTCTCTCTTCTGCCTCTTCCCGGACCTCACATCCAGGTAAACAGTCACTTTTCCCGCTGCCAAAACGCATCGTTGTAAGTTGTTGTTGAACATTGCACAAATTACAAATATTAAAACAGTTCTATAGTCTATAGTTTGCAAGAGTAATATATGCCTATTTGTGTATAGTTATCATTTACTGTGAGATAATCAGATAGTTTACTGTATATTACAATCGCCTTCTTATCTTGGGTTCATCCAGTATTTGTATTCATTTGCTTGGTTGTTCGGTGTTTTGAAGGTTTTCTGTGAGGAACACAACACCAGCTAAAATCAGACATTTATTTATTTTATGAATTATCTGTCTGTCCCCAATAATTGATCAGTAATCCATTTGTTTCTTTCCATCTGGATTTCACATTTTAAAAAATTTGACATGCATTTGAAAACTTAACTTAATAATCCATAAATCCGACCCCTGTGTTCCTTTGGTTTCATTTTTATATCTATCTCAGCTGTCTGTGTGTAATAAAGGAAGCACATATAAGAAACGGTACATCGACCATCTTGTGTAGCCTATACTGTATACTACAAGAGGCCAGTTTTACAACAAGTTATCACTATATTTACGTAATCATGGCAACGGTAAGACTGTAAATATTAAAGAATTACACTACGAACTGTTGTGTAAATGCTCCGTTTTGTTGAATAAGACTTCATTTATTGTGTACATTTTGATGACGGCTGCAGCCGTACACACTATGGCATGTTGCACTACAACCTTTTTTGACATACAATATAATCAAATGTTTTATGGGAACTACATTTTATGGCAATATATACTATAGCAGAGAGAGAGCAGAGAGATGTCTGATCAATTTTGAGCTACTGTAATAGAACATGTTTTCATTCATATGAAATTTGTTTTGATATTAAAAATCTACTTCTCCCTGAGAACTATATGTTTTGAACAATGTGTTTTCTATTTATTGGTGTATTGTTTACTGACTGCTTGATAGTGTATATTATTTTGATCACTTTGTTTATGATTTGAGAGCAGTGTTTGATTTTGAGCACGGGTAAAACAGTTTTGAGGCGAAAGTTTCATTTTGCAAGAGGATTCAGAAGTTTTGTAAATAGTGCTTGAAGATGAGGTTTTGGGTTTACAGTTTTGAGAGAATGGGTGACCGTTTCAAGAAATGTGGCTTAGCAATCGAGAAAAAATGTAAAGATAGCACTGAGGTTCTTGAAGAGGACGACTTTCTATTATTCAAAGTGTTTTAAATCTCCATGTTTAATGAAGACGGGTAATAACACTGAGCAGTGGGTACAGCAAGACGACAATAAAGGCTTCAAAATGGGAAATACGGGAGATATTTTTCCTCTTTTAGTCATCATTAAGTCTGAGAAACACGGAACACAGTGATAGAACGTGAAAGGGCCACAAACAAAGACTCCCAAGATTTTCTTTATGTCACACTCAAAGACACAGCTCAGCACATGAATGGGTATACCATCAAAAACAAAACATCAGCAAATAATCAAAATCAAGAGCAGAGTTCTGCAATCCTACCACACCAACACTGTAGTCTGCAATTATCATCACTAATCATGCTGTTAAATGTTTTGACTATGCCCCTTTATACGGCCATGTGTATAATAATAAAATGGCACCGTCGGCCCACAAGATGGCAAACATCACATGTAGGTCCTTAAACGCACAAGCAAAAATAAAACCATGTTCAGCACAGATGCATGTATTTTCACATTAATCATCAATAATGAAAAAGAGAAATCACACGGGACCAAATTGGATAATAGACCTTAAAATGTTAAGACCAATATGCAGCACTAGGACCAACTCTAGCAATTAATAATCTAAAGCAGGATTACTGAAAGAAATATAGTGAAGAAGATGCAGCAGGTCACTTGTAAAAGGAAATAAAAAGCGTGAACATGTAATAAAACATTCAGCGTTCCAGAGGTTTACGTTTTGGTCTCATGGCTGTTGATGTAATGCCTATTAAAGTACAACAGTTACATTTACACCCGTTAAGTAACATATTTGAAGACATGGCGTAAATCTTAATTTAAATATTTGAAAATAGTTTGCTTCGTCCTGCTCATATTTAAGCAGACCGATTAAAAAAAAAAAAAAAAAACACTTCTAAAAAGCTAAATGGCAGGACTTCATGCCTTCAGTATTACTGCTAAAACAAAGTAGCAAAACGGTTCTCGAAGCAATATTAAGAGGAATTCTCAAGTCCAGCAATGTTAAATGTAGAGAATAATAAAAAAAATAAATAAAAAGAATAAAAGGAGGCGATTTTAAAAGGCTAATGATAAAATGATCTGTATGGACGTTAACATCCACAAAACAACGAACCCGAGCTTTGTCTTCCTGGAAGTCTAATCATTGTCTGGCCGCTGAAACCTCAGTACGAGCCGGCAGCGTTACTCCAGCCTCGTCTGTAAGACAAAACCTTGCTAACAGCAAATCTGGAAACACTGGCCGACACGAGTTTGCCCTTAGATTTAAAGACCCCATCAGTAATAATGGCATATCTGCATCCTGCTGCCTGGATCATACTTCCCCGGGCTGAAGAAAGGATAGACCGGCTCGTCAAAGCAGGTCTCAAAGATGTACAACCGCTTCATTGTGACAGCGTCATAGAAACTAAGGCGCCCGTTGTCGTAGTCCAGGTACACGCCGACCCGAGGGGAGTTCCAGTAATCGGCTACGGGGATGCGCCTATCCTCTCCGTTGGCATACAACCGGTCCTGCAGACACAGGCTCCAGTATCCCGAGGAGGGGGAGAGGCTGACGAAGCCCTTTCTGTTGCTGCTCTCGGTGGTGACTCCGAGGTACCAAACACCTTTGTCTTTCACATCCACCTCCCAGTAGTGCTGGCCGCTGGCGTACTGGGCCGTGGCGAGGACACCACAGAAGCGGGTGAAGCGGGCCGGCAGGTCCGGCTCCTGGTGACGAATACCCCCCTCCTCCACTTTGGTGTCGAAGTCTGAGATGATCAGGTTTGGGTGGGCCGTGTCTGGATCTAAAGTGAGGTTCTGAGGCACTGCGCAGAAAGAGATTGGGAGTTAGTTCACCTCGCTCTTAAGATCGGGCTGAAGCTGGCATTACATGTGGCCACAAAAAAGGCGGCAGATTTGTACTCACTGGTATGCAACACATGCATCATCTTCTTCCACATAATGAGCTGGAAGGGGCCCGAGAAGTCTGTGAATTCGGTCTGACAATTAACCGTGTCGAGAGATGGAAAGGGCTTGCTATGGATGACTCTGTAGAAGAAAAACGGGAGAAAGAAAAGTATTATGCAAATGTTAGATTCAATTTTTAAGATATAGGTTCAAATCAAATAAACAACAGTGAGCTACTTACTCATTGAATGTCTCAGCAAGGCTCTGTCGGAACAAAAAAGGCATATTTCGATTAGTATTTAACAGACTTCATATCAATCTCTTGGTGGGGGTTTCAACATGTTTAATAAGATGTTCTTATTGCTGTTGTGGAATATTTCCTTCAAAAGTTCAGGAGTGAAATTGGTTTTATCCAAAGTGATAAAAACAGAGTCTTGATGAATGATCAAAGTTTCAAAAAGTCAATTTAATGTTTGCAAACAGAGAACACAAAACACAACCACGTATTGCAGTGAACTGTGAATATGCTCTAGAGACGCAGAATAAAAACAAGGCATTTATACCGGCCGGCAGGCCGGCACAGAGGAGACAGATAACACACCGGAGACTAAGGCAGAAATGTTTAGTCTAACAAGAAGCAGTTGATTGCAGAAAGAAGACGTCTGTTGTTTGTCCCGACTAAGATAAAAAGTGACCTCTGTACTAGAACAAATAGGTCAATGTGTTCAGACATCCAGACAAATTAACTTTCTAACAGCAACATCTCTCACAGAAAATATGATGAGGAGGTTAAAACATTTTTGGCACAGTTTTGCGAAGAAATACGCAACTGGTCTGAGTTTGTCGCCATGAGATTGTAGCAACACGGAAGTCATGCAGCTCTGTCTTTCATCTTTGAGTGAACGGCTTATGCGGATCTGGCAACCCTAGAGTAGGAGGAGTTTGCAAAGCACATTTCATTTGTGTGAAAGCGTCATGGCCTTCTTTTGTCCAAATTATTTTGTCATGTGCTGTGAGATTCTTACCGTGGATCAAAGATGACAATGGCTGTTCCATTTGTGAGTAGTTAGGTATGAAAGACCGACAGTATGAACACATTCCTAGAAAGGACATCATCTGTTTTTTAGTGTTAGGTTGAGGCAACAAAACAATTGAAGCGATTCTTTTGGGGGAGAGAGTCTTACCTTCTCCTGAAATGTCATGGCCAAGAAAATGAACATTTTGTGTTACAAACTGTAACTTTGAGAGACTGGCCTTGTGGCCTTCCTGTGCTAGGTGTTGTAGCAGCTTTAATGTATCCGTCTCCTCTGTGCCGGCCGGTATAAATATCTTGTTTTGATTCTGCGTCTCTAGAGCATATTCACAGTTCACTGCAATACGTGGTTGTGTTTTGTGTTCTCTGTTTGCAAACATTAAATTTACTTTTTTAAACTTTGATCATTCATCAAGACTCTGTTTTATGTTAAACACTTTGGATAGAACCAATTTCACTCCTGAACTTTTGAAGGAAATATTCCACAACATTACTCACACACAATAATTGTCCATTTCTAACAGAAATCCTTCTCTGGTGTGAAACTCTATCAGACTGACCTCAAAGCTAGTTTTCCCACCGACGTGGCCGTGGATATCAGCTATAGATTTATCCACGGCCGCCATCTCCGCCTCGACAATCTTCAAGTTCTCGTCTACGACGGCCATGGTGGCAACTTCCTCAGCATCCAGGCTGTCGAGCAGGGAGTCTCTCTCGTCGAGCAAGAATTGGACCAAGGCGCCAACATCTGCCTCAATCTCCTCCTTGAGTCTCTTCTTCTTCAACTGGAAGACAGATGTTTTCAGACGATTAGGATGAAGGATCCGATGATGGTAAGTTCAAATGGTATCCATGTGCATCCAACGTTTATACATCAAGTACTTCAGGACTACTAATTAGGCCTCCAAGGTGATTTGCAATATTGCATTTAACTGAACTTTCAGGATAGGATAAAACTGGGAAGTTAGAGAAAGTTGTAATGTTGAAAGACGACTTAAACCAAACATGCATACATATGTAATGTACACAGCAAAAAAAGGTCCATTCCATACCCTCGCTTCATTTCTGGTACGCCCATCAGCTGTTATAACTTTCACACATTGAGACTTCTGCCAGTTGAGCTCCATTAGCCTCAGTTTCAACTCCATCTGTAACAAACAGATACATCAAGACACATGTACACAGGAAAAGAGACAATGAATCATGAAATCACAAACAAAAAAATGATTACATGAACACTTAAGACTTACCTTCATGTCATTCACAACCTCTGGCACAGGTGCTACCTCATGGTGTCTGAAACCACAGTAAACAAACAGAAGTTATCTTTTCAGTCAGTGCTTATTAAACAGCATTGTGTGGATCATCGAGGTCTAACAAACGAGTGCCTCCTTCCTCGTAAAGCATTAGAAAAGTAGATTTCCAAATATTTCCGTTTGCTAGCAGTCTCCTCCGCCAAAAAAAAAAAAAAAAAAGCTGTGAATTCCAGTTGCAGGTGCACCCGCATGCATAAAAACAAAACGGAACCCACTTGTAAAAAACAAACATAAGGGCAGGATTCCCAAGAGGCATCTCAACAAACTGTGGGTGTATGCTTTATGAACTCTTAACCTTAAATAATGGCCGTTTTCAAAATCTCACACTAAAGTTCTGCATACTACACACTATGTACTGTATACTGCCAACTAAACTATGAGTATGCCAGTACCAGCAGACTGTTCACACTGAAGCAAAAGTCTTCTCTGCATCATATTACTATCAATCACCGTTAAATCAACATTAACAATTTTATGTTTTCTGGTATTATTCTAAGGCAAATTAAAATTCATTAAATGTTTTAGTGTTACGTATTTTCTACAGTACATTATACAAGCGAGCTCTCAACTATACGTTAGTCACTCGCCATCATTTTACACCACACTCTGGCATGCAAACCCCTCATGGGTGACAAACAATGCCGATGCTCGTCATGGTGTGACTGACTCACACGCAAATCTGCTCGTTGTGCTAACCTCAACACATGTTGCTAACAGCGTGCAGCGCTGAAAAGTAAAAGAGGGTCGAGAATAGTATACAACACCAGTATTGCAAATTCAAATGAATTGAAGTACACTTAAGTCGTTTCAACAAAAGTCCACGTTAAAACGTTCACGTCAGAGTGTGTGCTCCACTTTTTAATATCAATGTCAGTAAACGGCAAGATTTAGCTGTACACCTACTCAAAGTTAGCTTAAGAAAAGGACGTTTCTAAAATCTTGAAGTCAAAATTACAAGCGCATATTCCAACGGAGAGCACATTTAGTGCCTCTATAATAATTGAATGAGTGTACTTGGATATGGAGATTACCGGTACATAAAATGCACATCACTACCCTGCAACACCCATGCTCGTCTGACCCCCACCATAGATACCGATGCAGACATTTTCTTCTTTTGAAGAGAAGAGTGACTGCATGCGTGTTACTAACTTTGCTTCTTCCCAGAAGTCTGCTTTCTCACCTCGCAGGTGTCCATGGACCGTGGTTGTGACACCCACTGCTACTATTATTATTAATCACATTTGTTTCACTGCTATAATTACTGATCTTATATCATCCTACTTTATCCATTATATTATTTACATTAGGGCTACTACGGCATCACTATTCTCATGTCTATTTCTGTCACATGGATTGACTATGTTGTTTATTCTGTGCACATGGCATCTATTGCATTTCTGCAATAAACATGGGAACCCTCCTCAGTTGCTCTCTACACTCTCAAAATCAATTATGTGCATCTACAGCTGCATGTTCTGATCTCGTGAGATATGAGAATTTACATTTGCAAAGAATATAAAACAATGGAGTTAATGCTGTGGTGGTCGACTCTGGCATCTCTTCATCGGAACAATTGAGGAGAGAAAGACTTAGATTGAGTCATCTCATGATGGTTAGAGTGTGGGCATTAGCATGATTAAGACACAATGGCAGGCGTAATGAAGAACCCCCGATTACGAAAAGATATAAACTGGGTTGCTTAGGATTCCAATTTGTCAAAGTATCAAGGTTTCTTGTACAAATGTAAACTTTGTTGAAACAAAGTTCCCATTTAAATTTAGGCCCCAGTTATCAGATCAATACTTCAAACTTTTAGAGACACGATTTTCAGTTCTTCTGCGTGAGCATTAATTGTCATTCGTATTTGTACAGGTTAATTTAACTGGCGAGGTCTAAACTATTAACCTGACCTGTGCAGTGATATTTGTTGATGAATTTTACAAAACAGGAACCCCTTTGTCAAAGCAAACAAATAGATAACCAAATAGTACATGTCGATAATTCCCATAATGATGCAAACACGACCAACCTGTGTGCTCTGGACTCCCTGCAGACCACACAGATGGGTCTTTGATCAGTCTGGCAGTACAATTTCAGCTCCTCTCCATGTTGGTCACACTTTTGATCTACTTTAACGGGCTTGGAGGGCGCAGGACAAGACCCCAGACGCTCCAGGTCGTCGAGTTTGTCCACCAGGTTCTGCACGAGGTAGTTTTTAGTGAAGCTCCTCTTGTTGAATACCTGAGAGAACAAATAAAACCTGAGAAAGGCGCAGATATGTTTGTAACGAGTCCGTAGTACTTCGTCCACAATGTGTATCTTTTTGTTGTGCATTAAATAAAATCCTTTACAGCTAACACAGTTGGGTCATTACTGTTAACTAATTTCCCTGCTGATTATTTAGCGTTACCGTTAGCTAACGTTAGCCAGCACAGCAACGGTAGCTACGAAACTGCTGTTCTGAGAGTATAATTTTTCACAAAAACAACTAAAACTAGCTCCTCTAAATCCCCTTGTATGTGCATGAAAGTACGTTAATACGGTTTTTCACACGTGTACCATACATATTTCGTGGGGGGGAAAAAACAAACGCGCGTAATAACTTACCGTCCGGCATTGAGGGCACTGATAACCGTAGTCTCCGCCATTTTCATCCCAGTGCATGCAGATGCAAAAGCGACAGAAATTATGCCCGCATTTCAGTATAACGGGGTCTTTGAAAAAGTCCAAACAAATCGCACACGTGAGCTCTCGCCTCAGGTCGTCTCCAGCTGCAGCAGCGGTAGCCATGTTTACACGCCAACAGCAGCACAACACTGGCAGTGGAGGAGGAAGGAGAGAAGCGCGCGCATATGTGGTGCGTCATTTCCGATTTAATCAATCAGCTTCTTCCCTCCCTCTCTCTCTCTCTCTGCCTCAGTATCTCACTGCTCATATTCTAATCAGGCAGTAGCACATATTTAGAGCAGTAAAATAATACTAAATTAAATCTCACTTTTAATTATTGACATGTACAGATTCTACTGTCTTGGTATACGTCCCAATGCATTTTATTAACATCAGTTACATGAGACATGAGATTAGAACGCTTTATGTCTCGACTCCCAAGTCTATGTATAAATACTGAGTAAATCAACAACACAAGTAAGCAACACAATTTATTCTTAAATACATATACATAAAAACCCATTCTTAAAAAGACAAACTGAATATCAAGTTTGATTGTTTGTGCTAAAATTGTCATATACATGGGGATAACTGGCTGTGGAATATACATTACATTGCATAGCTTGGATTGGCATGTGAAGGATGTGACTCAAAAAGTGCATTTGATGTCAAATATGGCGTTATTTCCAAATTCATCAGGGGAAAAAACAAAATCGCAGCACTGTCCTAGCAGACTATTACGTGCATGAACCATCACATCCCTCGCTGATTCACACCTCAGCTGATTTCCAGCTCATGTTAATCACATTGGCTAGCCCTGATGAATATTGGAAATAATTATACAATGACGACAACACCATAATAAGACAAATATTTCAGAACATTGACCCCAGCATGTTGTATATCCATAGCAGAGTAAGACAGGTTTAACAACACATGTAAACAAGAAAGTTCACCAGTGATATCAACAGCAGATTATATCAAATGCCTCAAACGTAATATTTTTTCCTCGAGACATACCGATTTGTAAGCAGCTATTTTGCATCCTTCGTTCAAAAACATGACTCAGAACACTGAAATCCCACACAGTAAGAGTGACAAATAAAGCTTACAAGAACATAACATGAGAAGAATAGGGGTCAAACCATTGGATATGAATAAAGTATTTGCATGTTCACAGCACCACACTTATTAGCAGTGTAACACAGAAGTGGGAAGTGGCTCGGTAGAGATTTTCTTCAGTCAACAGTAAATTGTGTTACAAGACACGGTCCATTGTTGTAAAAGAAATAACTCCTGAGATGAGTGTCTCTATTCACACATACCTTAACCAGTGCTATCTAAAAAAAAAAAAAGAAGAAACATTACGCCCAAAATATTTTGAATAAATATGACAATATCACAGAAATACACAGTGGCGCAACAGGATGGATAGCAGTAAACATTGAGGTAACAAAGCAGCAATGAACTGTAAACACATGACGCAGTAAATAACTGAGTTTTCAAGAATACAAATAGTGGGAATAACCCAACTCAGCAGCAACATAAATGCTCAATACATCTAACATCATATGGTAAAAAAGAAGAACAACAAAAACCAAGATTAGGTGGTTCATAAACATAAATTCTAACTGCAGTGGTCTGAATCTCCTGCACTCTGATCAGAGACTTCTGCTTGTTTTGTTCGATATGAAACAGGTGGTGGCATCTTGCATTTTTGTTTTTCATTACAAATTTTGTAGTTCAGAACGAGCGTCTCCGCAAATATTTTAGGACAGAATTGTTGGCCTAAAGGCACAGTTCCTCCCAGAATGCATAATTTTCACAGTATAGTCTTACTTAGGCTATGGGTTCTATATTAACCTTTTAATCCCCAATATTTTCATACATTTTATTATCATCTGGCAATTGATGAACTTTAGGACAGTGAGTGAAATTATAGTGTCAATATTGGACTTTTGCATCAATAACAGAATTGTTAAGATACTAAACAACTGGAATATGCTACACAATGTGTGCAGAAATCTGTTTTGTCCCTTGCAAGTAGATGAGATTATCTTGACACCATTAATATCTTGGTAGACAGACAGTACCAGAGCTCACAGACACAAAGTTTTGACTGACACAGGGGCTGGTCGATAACATCTGAGTGTTCTTTTTGAGGCGAACGATTCCTTTCAGTATGAACGTTGACATGATCTGGTCCCCTTTACCCGAGGTAAACCTGCAGCACTAAATCTCTGACTGGGCCTGCGTGACACTAGCTTTATGAGAAAAAGTGCTCTCAGTGACATGGTTTTCTCCAGAAGGGATATGACGACTTAAGGGACTTTAACACCCCAAAGCTAGTAAGTGAGAAATGAAATAGCATGCTACCAACAGCACAAGTTGGAATGTTAAGTGAAGACACCCTATAGGACTGTACTCTGTGCTGTTTTCCGTCGCAGTGATCAAGGTTCGTAAAGGTTCCAATACTGTATAAATCCTCCACTAACTGGCAAACACACACACACACTCATCCAATAACGCATATGATCAATCTCAGATTTTTGGTGTTATGAAAGCAATTAATTACCAGTTTAAAAAAAAAAAGAATCCAAAATTGTAAAAAACCCTCACATATTCTTCATCTCTTTGTCCATCTGTGCGTCCACGGCTCAGACCTCTGAGCTGTTGTGGCAGTCTTGCATCCTCACCACCAACATGGGCTCTGTACTGATAGACCCTTTCACCACCTCCTGCACCCCCTCCCTCCATCCCTCCTTCCCATCCTTCTGTCTGGATCTCAGCACCAGTACAATGGTGACAATAATGAGGGCGGTCAGCAGCAGCCCCACCAGTGCCCCCACCATAGTCACCAGACCCTCTTCTTCCTCCTCCGCGTTCAGCTCACTGGGTTCCAGCCCATCGGTAAACAGCTCATTCGACCCCCCTGCCTGTCTCTTGGTGCGGTCCAAAGCGATGTGCATGATATTGGTACCACGGTTGTTGTCTGCTCCGATATCTTCAGCAATATCTGGGACTTCGTCGCCGGCCGACCTCCTGAAGCGATGGCCTTTGCCGCTCGATGGGGTCAAGGCGATATCATTGCTTGTGGAAGCCAAGGAGTGGTACTCCAGGCTGCGTTTTCCAATTCCTCTGTTGGCATTCTCTTTGGAGCGGACCGTGTAAATAGTGTGAATGTACCACTCGCGGCCTGCAGCAACCTGAGGAAAATACCAACAAATGCAC
This sequence comes from Melanostigma gelatinosum, assembly GCF_949748355.1. Classification (NCBI taxonomy): domain Eukaryota; kingdom Metazoa; phylum Chordata; class Actinopteri; order Perciformes; family Zoarcidae; genus Melanostigma; species Melanostigma gelatinosum. Next base: position 11,284,827 of record NC_136647.1, read on the forward strand.
ATATTAGAATTATGTTTAATTTACAAAATGAGAAATCTGAATTGATTAAGACTCCAAAATGAACACATCTCTCAAAAAGAAATGTCTACATCAATGTTTGATAAGATGGGACCTGCTGGTGCTAAATTGACTCATTAGACTTTGGATTTCTGGCAAAAGTGCACTTAACCAGCTTTGAATTGATTTAATGTAATGATGATTCAAAATACAATAACTCTGCACTGCAGTCGTAACAATCACCAAGGATTACATCAAAACAAAGCCTAATGTCTCACAGCCATTGTCGCCACAATACAGCAATCAAACCATCGCACAAGGACGACGCAAAACATAAAGTTCTGTACAGACAAAATTGTGGCAAAGCAAACATGTTCCAAGCTCTCTTACAGCGCAACATCTCTCTCACAATAACACATGTACAGTCAAGCTTTTTGGATGTTTTATACATTTTAACTTACTGTAGCTACTGGTTCACAATACAAATCTGTCACTTGCTACGAGGAGCAGTAAGATGATGAATACCTGGAACATGGCTGTAGAGTCCAACCTAAAGCCATCAGACCCGGGCTGTTTGACGAGGGACAAGGCTGATGGATCATCCACTGCCAGCGCAGCATTAAAACTGACATCACCAAACACACGTGCCTGAGTCTCTGGCTGAGCCTTGTCCTGTTGAGGCGCGTTAGAGTAAGGGGGAAGAAGGAAGTAAGGAAATATGTTTTTGTTTGACTGTAAAACATTATTTTGCATCTCGGCATACTGAAATTGCATGATTTAAAACCTTAAATAAACTCACAATAATCTTGAATCTATAGAGCAGGGATGGAGAGTCAGCCAGGCAGCCAAATTCAAACTTTGTTGGGTTGTACTTTGGTACGTATCCATCAGCGCCAGTGCAGAGGAACACCTTCTCTATGCCACAGAAGAAAGAGTCCCCCAGGTTCTGCACAGGGTCCACCATCACACGGCCGTAGATCGTATCGCCTGAAATAAAAGAGGCAATGAATCCTAAAGTCTACACCATGTTATTATTATGAATCATCAATCCACGAAACACAGACTATTCAATGGAAGTAAATGGAAATTAATGTAAAGGGCTGTAGTCCTGTTTTTTTATGTTTTTGTTTTTTTTAGCAAATAACTTCAAAGTAAATTCCCTCTTTTCTTTCCATGATGTCAATGTTTGCATGTCGGTTGTCTTCCAGGATTGATTTGGGAAAATAACAAAATAACTATTTACAAAATAATAAAGCTGACGTAATGTTCACTGTGATGGAACAGCCACAGTAGGTCAAGCAAGGTTTATTGTTGGCAAGTCAATTTTCATATTGTGCTGACATGAACTCAAACCAATGTAGAAAAAAAAGGTAGAAAATCAATCTAAAAGCTTGGCACACTGCAAAAAAATGACAGAAGTGATGTAAAACAAATTCGACACGTAGACAATGGGATACAAACATCTACAGTCTTTTGAAATCTTCCTTGTACTAAAAAGTCTTTAGACATGGGAGGAAAATGTATTTGTGTCTTGAAATATATTTGTGTAAAATCAATCATATCCATAATTTGAAATGCATCCATGTATATTAACAGTCATACTGTGATAGTGGCCTGTATCATTATGTTGTTCACGTCACTGAGACGGGGAGTCTAGTATAGCGGCCTTGGAGCCCGGGTGGAGATAGAAGGGGGGCGAAGCAGATAAACAAGGAATGCAGGTTTTCCAACGGAGGGGAAAGCAAGCGCTGGTCACTATGACGGGCGTCCAGAGGTGGAATCAGGAGAAGACGAGTGGGGAAGGAGACTGTGGTTAATCAAAAAACCCTCTGTTATGACTTGTCCGAGGTACACAGTGTAACTTGTCTCGGTGAAAGTGACTCGGTGAAAGTGACTTATACCCAAAGAGACTTTGGGTATAAAGTAATGTACAATGCTATTGTGAAGTTAGTTGACTCCGGACAGCTCGGTTCACTTGTATACTTTGTGATCCAGAATCCAATCTCTCTTGTGTTCTGTGTGTTCGTTACCGAGTCCCTAATAGTGAGATCCTGTGGTGTCTCACCACGAGTCAGATAGATAACAGTTACTGAGCCAGCCGTTAGGCATTGAGTTTTTACAAAAGTAATAAAGTCAAAGAAGCTGATCATCAACGGGAAGAAACCCCACAACAACGTAGTAAGAGTGTACTTACCCTCAGAAAAGGCTATGTCAGTCTCCTGACCAAAGCCCATGGAGCCATCAGAGAGCCACAAGCTCCTCTTGGACAGCAAGAACATCTGAGTGTTCAGACTGAATTCCACTGCAACCGGGTCACTCACCTAAAGCAGGACGTATAACAAAGTGTAGCACAACAAAGCAGGGGAATGAGCCAGGGACAGAGAGAGAGAGAGAGAAAGAAAATAAGAAAGACAATATTACAATAATAATAAAAGAAACATGCCCTTTTCGGAGCTTAAGGTTCAAAGAAAATCTGCCTTGCCTGCTGGAATCTGATGTCTAGATCGAAGGTGACTGGTTCTCTGGGGCTGCAGACAGGTGGAAGAGTGTACTCCATATTCTGGGCTGTTGTGCAGGGGATCAGCTTCACTGTGTAGGTCCCAGAGTAGTCTCTCACCTGAACGGAGCAAAGAGGGCCGATACTGTGTCAAGTCTGTATTTGTCCGTCCAGCTGCTCGAGTGCACAGATTTACACAGTGGACGTTTCAATTTCATGTTGTCATACTTACAGCAAAGTCAGAGGTGAAGGTCCACTGCTGGACTGGCTGGTTGTAGGTGGGCTCACTCCTCACTAAGGTGAGGTTAAAGGTCAGGCCGGGGTGGCCCACACACATCACCATCGAGGACATGAATGTTTCTAGGGAGGGAGAAGTTCATTACAATCAAAATCAATTGCGATGCCTGAGACTAATCACGTAAGCAATGTGTTTGTATCGTCAGTGACACTCATGACGATGAGTAAAAGTGGTGCAGTTAAAATAAGTCAGTCTCACCAGCTCTGTTTATTCTGCCTCCAGAATGAGACTCCACGAACAGACCCCTGAAACGAGCCTTGGTGCGGAAGTTTACCACCAAACGTCCCTGTTCATTGATGCGCATGCTTGTTGGATACAATGAACCTGGCAAGATACAACAAAGACACAGGATTTTACAAAAACGGATTTAAAAATGTGGATGATGTTGGGTCCAGAAGCAAAGAAATGCCACGTCCTCACGGCCTTGGGAGCTTACCCTGTAACTCGGCCCTCAGGGGACTGCCGATGCCATCCTTCCAGAGAATGGCCGTGTCGTACACGAAAGTGAGGCGCAGCTCAGACTGCAGGTCAAAGTGCTGCCAGCCGCCGGTTCCCACGGGTGAGTGGAACACATACGACACGTAAAGAGGCACACGCAGAGTCACATAGGACTGGACCAGATTCAGCACCTGCAAGGGCGTTTCAGGAAGTGATGAGTTACAATTTTAGGCTTAAAATGTAAAATAGATTCAAAATGTATCAGTGACGAGGCAATTTATAGATTACTGTTCATTTACTTGATATTATGGCTGAAGTTATCAGCAAGACATCCTTGAATGTGTGACTAGAACTGTAGTATCCTTTTAGATTAAGGGGGGATTGTAGGTTGATAAGTTATATTAAGGGCTGAGCAGATGTAAAAGATGAACACATTGTTCTCCTCCACGAGATGCTTGAACTCTTTCACTCCTACTCAGTGTTGTACACAAGAAACCACTGTGGGCAGCAATGTGGGCTTGTATTGTTCTTTTCCATCTTGTTCTTTGTTGTTGTTTTAAAAAGGTCTTCAAAAACATGATCACATTTACTTAGATTTTGTAACCTGTAAAAAACATTTTCTACCCAACACCTTTTTATGGATTGCATTCTATGTAAGTTGAAACCCACGTTAACTTGTAGTCTTAGATGTATTTCCAGCCACTAGGTGTCTCTGCTCACCAACTATTTTGTATTTTGTGTGAACTATGTGCTCACACAAGTTTGACAAAGTCAGAGTTTGTCTTAGAAACAGATTCAAAATGCACATTGTGTTTGTTTGACTTGGAGTCAAAATGTGTCAATTTGTATCGTCAATTACTGCGTTGATTGCTGGGCAGGAGATTAATTGACAAGAGCAATTTAGAAGAGCAATTTGGCAGAAGATGTTTTTGGTAAGTCTCAGATCAACCTACTACTTCATCACATATAGTGTAACATCTCATCTTATTTCTAAAATAACATTGAAGCACAAATCACCACTACATTAAGAGGCTGGTGTAACATCACTGCAAACACCAAAAAACCTGAAATGCACTGCACACTGAAAACTACCCAATCCACCAAAGTGTCTCTCAGTAGAGTAAGTTGTGCAATTGCTGAATCAGGATCCAAATGAGAAATGATATGACTGCTAGCTGTGAGACAAACTACCTCAGCGCTAAGGTTTACAAAGCCATAACGTTACTACAACACTTTCTGGAATAAATTGATGCTGCATGGAACAGAATAAAGGTAGAATTTGTTCACAGTTAGTTCCCTCGAAATATCATGATCTTTACTCTTCAACCTTTCAAAAAGTGCGTGTTCTCCCCAGACAAAAAACAACACCTCAGCAAGCAGTTATGGAGACCAAAATACAAAGCCGTTATGAAATCCAATAATTAAACATTGATCGAGATTATTACAGTCAAAATCAAATGTTTTTTAAAGATTAATTTGGTCGTTTGAGAGGGAGCTGAATTATGTGTGCTTGTAGTCTTGCCCCCTGGTAGAGGCTGCAAGATTCAGACCGCTTCTTTTTTTCTCTTTTGGCACTCCTTGACAAAAAACTAAAACATAACCTAAGGGGCAATGTGACAGTGGTCTCTCTTGACGAAGTGGATTTGAGGTCTTGGAAGATGATGGGCGTCATGTGTAACTATGTGTGCAAGAGGTTCTTGCTGTGACTGGGGACAAATAAACACATTTCTTATCTCTTCTTCGTCTTCTCCTTACACACAAAAACACCACGCACACTCAGCAGTCTGATCAGCAACAAGAAGCTCACAGATCAAAGGCTGGAGGAACACAAAAGAGCAGCAGGAACATGAGCGAGGGAGCAAGGGTCTGTCTCCTAATCAACAACAACAAGCCACGACAATACTGCAGATCTGTACAGTGTCCAACACAAAGAAGAATTGCAATTATGCAACAACAGCAAACGGCTACAGGAAGTTTGTTAGCATCCGTCTAATTGACAGCCGACTTCTGTGGTGAGTTCAACTGTCACGCCACGAAGCTAGTAAAAGAAATGCAGTGACTTCCCTTTCATGATTTCACAGATTTCCAGCTTTAAATCTTCCGTGTTGATACAGTAGCAGTGGTGAGCATTAGGGGAATGACTGATGACAGGTTGACAATACTTTGTTTGAGTGTGTATGTTTCTTCGTGCATATGTTTGCATGCACACAATCACACGCTGGGGCACAGAGCTGGCAAACACACACACACACACAAACATTCAGTGAATGAGACGTAAAATGCAGGCAAACAGATATGGTGCCGTTCTGTCTGTGTGACCCTTTCATTCAGAAGGCTGTAAATAGACTGAACATACAGACAGAAACAAACACAGGTGGACACACACAAACACACACAAAAAGGCCAACAGTCCAACAGATGTACATACAAACCCTAGATTGGAATTCATAAGTTGTAGACGAACGTACACACACACACACACACACACACACACACACACCTGTCCATCAGTCCCTATGGTGCCTCCACAGTCTGTGAGCAGCTCAGACATGTGGTAGTAGCTGGTGAACTGCCAGAGACAGGCTTCCAGGTTGAGGTTCCTGTAGAAGCGCAATGTGCTGTTCCCCCGCAGAGAGTCGCTGAACTGGTAGGGCGCCGTGTCTCCCATGCTTTCAGGGCTTCGCGTCAAGGCGGTGATGAAGCTGTGACCGGTGGTGACCTCATTGTAGTCAAGCATGTTGGAGCAGCGGTGGTTTCCGACTCGGGTTCCGTCTGGACTTAGACTCAGTTCAAAGTTCATGAGAGGGCGAGTGGAGATGACCGGAAGCATGCCTGCAAGGCGAGGGGAGACAATGTGATCCTGGCTGTGTCCAACCATCTCTGGTACCAGTACTGAGAGAAATCATTATTTCAAAAACTTAGTGGAAAGAAATAGTTGAACGAAAAGTGCTGAAAAGAAGAGCAGGGGAGCAACCGAAAAAAAAAGGAAGAAGGGAACCTGGAGGAGACGAGGCGGAAGGAAGCTGATTAAAAATCAAAAAGGAAATGTTAAATAGCGGGTGTGCTGGAAGGTTTCTACAGGGGGGTTTGATACAACCCGGCAAGATCTATATTCTGGCTGTCAAGCTCCTGAGGATCCACGGACGTGAATATTACACACACTACATTACTCTTCACTTCATCTGTGGTACAAGTCCTGCCTCCAGCTCCTACCATCTATATGAGGCATGGTGACAGTCACTTTGATGAGGTTAGGGTGTTTCGGGTCCTCTGCTCCAGTGTAGCGTAGCTTGGCAGAGAACGGCTCGGCGCCAACGGTCCCCATCTTACGTGGTTGACACATACCTTCATATGACAGAGGAACAGAGAGGAAAGAGTCTGAACACAAGGACAGACTGCAACACTTTGGAGGAAACAAGACACACATACAATGCGTGTGATTGTCTGATAAAAGATGACACATTGTCATAGCTACAACAGTAACATTCTATTTATACATGAATGCAACAACGATAACAATCCCATACAAATGTATTTAATTCGACAACATTCACAAGGGGGCAATTTTCTGCACCGAGTACTTTTACCTTTTATCTGTACAATAGGTACTGTTCATTCAAAAGCTCTATTACTAAGCGTGCACGACGCTTGGAGAACAAAGCCCTTTTGGTACTCATTGCAACATTGGGCTAAATCCCTGTTCAATTCCTTGTCCCGAAAACTGGCAACATAAGACATAGAGATGGACGTTCATAGTTCTGTCCTCACCTTCCTCCTGGCTGACAGTGAAGACGGGGCTACTGAGCTCTAAACCCTCATCCCCGTTAGAATTAACGGCTCTAGCGGCACACTGGACCCTGGAGCCTGCCTGGAAGTAGACTGAGTCCAATGTGATCATCTTGGAGGACGTAAAGAAGGTGTCAAAGTCCACCTCCCTCATGGGACTGGTGACGCCATCGGGGCCAGCTGGGGCACTGATGAGCCAGCGGTAGTGGGTCAAGGTGTTGTTGATGTGCTCGCTGACACAGATAGAGCCCGTCTTGTCATAGTCTGGGTATTTTGTGCTGCAAGCCTGGAGAATGATTAAGGAACAAAGCAAGAGTGGGCGGGTGGGGAGGGACAGCAGAGAGATGGGAAAGATACAGCAGATGCCAGAGGACAAATGGAGAAAGAGGTGCAGAATACAAACGAGTACGCAACGGTTGCCAAGGAAATCCAGATGTTTCAGTGTGCTATGTTTTCATATTCAAGCTCTTAAAATGGCTTGTCTTATAATTAGAAAAATAAAGATATGGGACAAAAGGGTAAGCCTCGAAGTCAGTATTTATGTAAACCTGTTGACACCATGCCTCCTGATGCGTCACTCAAGATTTCAGTTTTGACAAGACTTTCATTTTGTCTCCCTGAGCAGTCACCTGAGAAGCAAATGACTTAACGCATCACGAAAATCCATTGAAGTGTCTCACTGAGCCTATATTCAAGAGTGGAAGTGACTCTCCGGTGTCTGGAAGCATGGGGACTGTAGCTTTCTAAACTGTGTAATGTGTCTTTCAAGGATGGACTGGCCAACTCCGGAAGGGCCGCTTAACTTTGGCTGAAGAAAAGTATGGGTCCTGAGGGATCACACTGTGCCTTCCACTCCCAGAGGATGCTACCTCATTCCAGAAAATAGCCTACAAATTGAACTGTAGTCTGTCGAGTTACAGCTTACCAGGCGCTGCTATAGTGTACCGTTGTTGTCGAGCGAGGAACTAAATTCAAAAGACATCGCCAAAGTCACTTGCGTCTCCGAATATAGTTTCAGTTTGACTCACTGTGACGCAGATGACAGGGTAGCCGGCTGGTGGATGGAGGTTGTCTGGTGTCCTGGCGACATCGTCGTAATGGAGCAGTGACACCACATGAGGCAGAGAGGGGAAGGTGACATCTGCCATGCTGTTGGTCTCCTCGATGTAAACGATCATTTTAGTTACCTGTTCCAGAAAAGAGAGATTTAAGACCAATGAGAACTACGGACACAGTGCTGTTTGTGAATGAGTTGCTGTCAATGAAATGATTAAAGTCATCACAGAGCTGGATGTCTCACAATCATGACTGATTCTTGCCTTCTCTTTATACTCGTCCCTCTCATTTCTCTCACTCTGCCTCATTTCTTTCACAGATAATCTATGATTCAATGTTTTCATCGCTCTTTTGGCTGCAACTACAATAAAAGTTGTCTGGGCCAGGACACCCCTGTACAAGAGATCCCTGGTCTCAGTGGGACACATCTGGATGAGTGATTTGATGTGTCAAATCAGAAAAACAGAGTTAAAGAAAGAAAGAGTTGTTGTGTGATGTTTAGGCAGGAACACATCCTGACCTGAGTTTCAGCCACCATGTTTTCATCAGGCTTGAGGTGGAGAGTAAAGGCTTCCCTCATCTCTCGGACGCCATCAAATAGCACCTCCACCTCCACCACGTGTTCCTTATCCCCCTCTTTGAACTCAATGTCTGGGCACACACAAACACAAACACAGTTTCAAACATATCATCATTCGAACACGTGTGTCGCTTTGATGGTTCTGGCAACTTGAGTAATTGTTGTAGGTGATATTTTTTTGTGACAGTAAAGACAGTCAGGTTACATCAAGGCCAAGTTTCCCTCTTTTTGGAGTTAAGTTTTCACACAAAAAAAAACTAAATTCATGTTTTGTTACTTCTTTGGAATATCACTAAAACGCATTGCAGCTTCTTATTTGCATAGTGGCCAAAAGTGGTCCATCTTCTGGCGAGGTCAGTAATAGAGCTTTGCATTAGAAATGTGCTGCACTGAGAAAATATTGTGTAAAATGAGAAATTCACCGCTGTGTGATTCAAAACTGCTGAGAAATTTGAACGGTGGGTGGGCAGGTATAATTTGAATAGACTGAATGTATGCATATAAATATTTCATGCCTTGATTAAGCAAAGAAAGGTTCATTGCGCTTAAAGCTGAGTGGATAGAGAGGGATTTCACCCTGCTGACAAAGCATGAAGTATACTGAAATTCAGTTAAACATTACATGACTCTCCACTGGACTATTGCAGAAATGACCTTTCCCCACTTGGGATGAACATAGAAAATCAATGACCCTCACCCAAATAAAGCCCTTTGCCCACTTTTATCAATTCAACACTCCTATAGGGAGCTTTGTTAAAAAACTTTTAGTTTTTTTCATTTAGCTTTTGTTTTTTTACATATAAAAATACCACAATGTAGCTTTAACCCTGCGAGACAGAAGAAGATGTGTGCGAGGTTTACCTTGAGACACAGGAAAGTAGTCCTCTCCTGAGATAGCTGACCCGTCTTTGGTGTGAACACGGACCAGTGACACTTTTGATGTGTCACCCACTCGTACCACAGGGATCCTCACAGTTGCCACGGCGCCGGCTTCCTTCGGTTCACTAACACTGAACTTGGTTTCCAAAAAACGAATGATGGGTTCTGAGGTGCACAGAAAGGGGAGAACATCATAAAATTGTTGGATTATGGACATAAACCTGTAATCAGCACTCCCTTTATTATTACTGCTGATGACAGTTCAAAGTTAAAACCATATGTGTTTAGGTATACGCTGATTTTACCATGTTTCATATCAGCCTAAACTACTCAACTCTTCAGATAAATAAAACACTGGATTCCCTATTTTTTATTGGACCATGTTTCATTCCTGACTTTTCTCCACCCCCCCCCCCCTTCATTACACTCACTGTCAGCTGTGTCCTTGATTTTCACCAGGGTCTCATTCAGAGCTCCCAGCGATGCTCCAAACTGTAAGTCGCTCTTCGGGTTCCCTAAGACCAACCGCATCTCTTCCCCTTCCTCGTAGAGCGTGTCATCAACCAGTGATAGAATACATGGCTTCACCGTCTCGCCTAGAGCGTACAGCGAGAAGGTGAACATTTGAGGTGGAAGAAAGAATGCAATAATCTTCATTTTACAGCATGCAGAATTGTATTTATATAACTTTCACCCACAAATTCTTCCTCATGAGTTTAGAAAACAGTTTGCACACATTTTGTAAAATAAATACTGAAAAAGTGGAGTAGGTAATATGCGGAGCATGAAATACCTGGTAAGAAAGTGATGATAGATGTTTCTGTGTTGGGTCGCTCATCGAAGTCAGAGGCGACCTGTGCAGAACCCTGACGGGTGTAACAGCGAACGGTGGATACGTGTCTGATGTCCCCACTGCGGTACACTGTTGCTGTGATCCGACCGTCGCTCTCCTCGCCGGTGTACACCGGCTCGCGGAACTGTACCTTTGGCACTGTCAGTCAAAAAGACAAACATGACACATCGGAGTTCAATCATCGCGTGTGAAAAAGTAACAATGTATTCCGTGGTGTCTGGGCTGACCGTAACTAACGGGACTGATCTTAAAAAGCGAATCTAATAACTGTCACAACAAGCTGACTGAAAATAGGTCATGAAATATAAAAGTACAAGAAAATGTTTCAGTGATGCTTAGCAAAGCAGCTAAATTTAAGTGTAAAAAAAGTTGTCCTGAAAAAAAAACCCATGTCCCAAAGACACTGGTAGTCTACTTTGTGAGCTTCCATGTGCTTCACTGCTTTCAATGCTTGAGCTAAATGCATTTAGTAGGATTTATCCTAAGAGGGCCATAAATGTCTGTGCAAGCAGTCAGGATTACCGTCAGACGGGCTGACAGACCGACGTTGCCATTCCTAGACTCACACCACTAGTATGGAACTAATAATGAAGATAATAATACATTTTATTTGTACAGCGCTTTAAAATGTACCCAGTAAATACTGAAGGTGAGAAGAGACACAGTAAAAGATTCTAGTTCAATCAAGTCACTCACAGTCAGACACAGAGTCATTGATGAAGACCGTAGCCTTCCCAGGTTCTCCCAGAATGCCGTTCACTGGCATACGAAGGACAAGCTCAAAGCTCTCAGCGCCCTCCAGCTCTGGTTGTCCCAGGTCATCCAGAATGGTGACCCTGAACGTCTGCATGCTGACGCCCGGGGCGAAGTCCAGGTTACGGCTGATGCCCACATAGTCAACACTGGCTAGAGGAAGGATAGAGAGCGGGATGGAAGGTCGGGAAACAATTACAATGATAAGAAAGTTGTTAATTCAATCATTTCCAATAACAGTTGACTCTACAACTGGGAGCTTACCTTCTGCAGAGACAGGCTCGGCCTTGCGAGAGCGGATGGTGACGGTGCCGCTCTTGGACAGATCGGTCCCCGTCCGCCACACTTTAACCTCCACGTATCCATCACTCTCATCCACATGGTACTTTACCTCTCCAAAGTAAAACACTGGAGCTGGAGAGCAAACAAAAGCGAAGGAGACATAATCAAATTTGTATTTGTTTATTCTTTTATAATCTTGTTAATTCTAAAATAATTTTCCAGACTGAGCTTTAACAGATCAGTGCACGTTCGGCCACCGGTAGTTTGGACTTTTTAGGGTTTTGTTAGTCGTCTGATGTTGTTTTGAAACATAATTCATACTTTATATCAAACTATTGATTGACACTTTTGTACCAAACTAATTATGTTTAATGGCCTTCAACCTCAGCCTTTCTAGCAGGGTTCATTTGCATTTTCTTTGTTTTGCTTTATGGTTTAGTGTTTCGTGTAACTTGTCTCCTCTCCTTACGCATGCACCTGTGGTAACTGTCAGCAGCCATCCGCAGTCTGACATGATTCATTTGTAAAGCCAGCCGCTGGACACAGAGGTCAAACAGCGACAGCCCGTTAGTCTGAAGTTAAACTGCAGGGAAGCGTGGCCTTTCAACCTCCCCTGGTCTCTCATCCCACCTACCACTGTTCCGACGGAAAGCGCTGAGTACTTTCAACAAAAAAAAGATGCAGTGAGTACTGAAAAACAAGGCCTCTCTATGTGTGTGTGGTTTGTCTCTTTCTCTGAATGTGGTAAAGACGGTGAGACAGAGAGGAAGCGGCCCCCTAGACTACTCAAAGGCTTGTTTGAACTGGCATCGTTTCCTGAGGCAGCAAAGTGGAGGCAGTCCAGTGTGTATTTGACAGCTTCATCTCCCCCCCCCCCCCCCCCCCCCCGCCCGCCCGCCCTGTCAAGTCCAAGAAAAACTGAATGAAAGTTCTTCCTTCCCCGTTTTAAGATGCCACTCTCACTCGGCTCCCTTCTTATATTCTGGCATATAATCCAGAAATAGCATGCGTATTATCATTTGTTTGTGTCATGATCAAATACTTCAGCAGTCCAGAGATATCCTTTTTTTCCTGAATATTACTTTACGGATATAGGAACCTTTAAGTTATATTTATATACTTTAAGTGTGCCAGATAACAAAAGATAAGCATATACTTAACTAAGGGAATGAGAAAAGTTACTGCAGTTACGTTTTGACTCTCAAGTTAACACAATAAGTGACGGCCCAGGGCAAGAAAATACTCAGGGAGTATCACCACATCGAGTGCAGCCTGTGTCCTCTCGCTGCATCCAAAGACTTGGTTCCTCAATGCAACAAGGAATATTACAGATTGTGTAGGTGGGAAAAACACATGGATAAAAACATCGAAGCAAATACTCTGGTAAATAGCTCGGGGGCTGGTAAGTGTGTTTTTTGGATAATCATTGTTGCGTCAACAATCGTTGCGGAAACATGTAGCATACTGTAAACACTACGTAAGCAGCCTGGCACACATTCCTTTTTATGCCCAGAGAGGAAACTTCTGCACCAGAGCTAATATACATGTCTGCATCTAATATACATGTCTGCATTCACACACGTCTTGACTGCTGTCGGCGACGACAAATTCTTGACACCACAAGAGGGAGTGAGCGATGACGGATGAGTGAGAACTGCATCCTCTGTCCCCTCTGGGACCACGCTTGTGGTTTAGCACTCTGAAGAGTGTGAGAGGGCTGGGGAAGGTGTAAAGCCAAATCGTGATAATTGCCATGTGTGGGTGTTTGTAGCCATTTGTGTTCAACTGTGCCTTTAAATACAGTTTACAGAGCATTCTCAGCTGTCCTCTAAAGAAGGGCCCCTGCTGTTGGAAGTAGGGGACTAATAAGCTCTTACAACGTGGTTTGTAAATAATTAACATGGAACATAAGATACTTTTCTTATTTTTTAAACTCCCATTGGTGCTTGGGATTCGAACGCATACGTATAGTAATTTATGTTCAGCTGCATCATGTTTATTTTATTCCAACTTTTCTCATATTTGTGCTTTTAATTGTGAAATACTGGACAATTCTATCGCTTCACCCCCAAACTCGAGGCTTCAGATAGGCAGTCCACAAACCAATGACGTCATGGTGACTACGTCCACTCCTTATACAGACTTCAGGCCTTTAAAAAAAATATTAAACATCACTAATAAGCTTGACTGACTTATATTATGCAACCTGTCGGGGTTTGCAAGTAGACGTTGCTTAACTTTTAGGAGTCACAAAAAGTGAGGAGCAACAATGTGATGTGGTGACGCTGACAATGTTTTCATGCATGGGTATAATGTACACGTTTTGCTCCCTTTATTTGGTTGAACTATTTTGTGCGGCTCTCTTCATAGACCTCTCAAAAGCATTCGATACAGTTGACTCCACAGACTACAGTCACTCGGTCTGGATGAAGCCACGCTCATGTTGGCAGAACTGGTTTAAGGTATATGTACCTTTTAAATGGAATGAACTGCAAACTGTCCTCAACTTAAAGTCTTACATTCCCCTTGGAGATTTTTAAGCTTTATTATATGATTTTTTTATGATTCTTGCAAGTGTTTTTAATTCCTGTTTATTGTGTAGTGGTGTTCCTACAGCTTTGCCGATTGTGCTCCTGTGAATGTTTCTTGTTCACAAGATGAAATACATTTTTAAAAAGGAGTTTGTTGTTTTACTTTTCTTTTTTAAATACAATTTTAACGGGAGGAAAAAGTAAGGAAGAAAAATGACTTTCATACTGCTTGCATGCCAAGTAAAGATATGTGGTGGAAGATTGCGTTTATGTATAATTAGCAGAATTAAAACACAGCTCCACACAGAATAGCTCCTGTTGGAAGGCTTTTCATTGCCGTGACACGTTACGAGCACGAAGCTCTTCCTACAAGTACAAAGAGTCGCTATCTTAAATACCCATAATGCATATACAAGCATGCTTTGTACTTGAAACGTTACACATCAATAGACATCCTTTTAACAGGATAGCGACTTGCTGTATGGATCTATCTGTTTTAATTCTGCTAGATATGTATTTGATCCAGCACCCATCCTGTCATTTTTATCGTTATATTATGTATGTGTAATTTAAACATTTATAAATAAAACAAACACACACATACACAATTCTTATCAACAGCAAGGGCATAATGTACAAACGAGCAAGAAGCTAGCAATTGTGATGCTCGGTAACTGTGGCCAACAGTAAGGCCGCCCTGATATTGAAGTGAAGGACTGGGTTTCCTAGAAATACTCAAGAGTTAATCTACAATTCTACAAACTCAGCTGTGGCCATATGCACTCGCCTGAGAAAGTCTGAGTGTCCTCTCTCCTTGGCAGGGCACAAGGTGATGACAACACTCACTTTGAGTCAGAGTGTGCAGCCATGTGGAGCAAGCAACACTCAGGGAGACAGGTACTGTACAGTTTAATCTGATAAAGCACGAAATCTAGCAGACACCCCTGGGTCTTTTTTTATTTTAGTGTGCGAACGAGAGAGAGAGCGAGAACGGTGGACTGAACTTGACTTTGACCTGGGGGAAGGAAAAATAGGGCTAGAGAGTCACACTTGGAGTTTTACAAGTGCTTTTCTCACCACCTGCCTTTGATGCAGAATTTGAGGTCTAACATTAACTTAGTGTACCCACAGACACACAGACACACACACACAAACACACAAGTAGAGCAGACGCAGGCAGCCATGTACACAATGAAACAGAGCGTCGTCACTCTTTTTCTTTTTCCCTTGCCGAGTTGAGGTTGTATTAAAGAGGAGGGTGCAGTGTGACATCCTGGGTGCAGGTATTAGAGCACTGTCAGATGGTGTGTTATCCTCTGAGAGGATAAAAATGACACATCATCTCTCACTGGATTTGGGCTTTCACGAACACATTTTCTATTCCTTTGAACTCAGCACCACGACTGAAGTCTTCTGACAATAAACTAACAATAAGACAGTGTGTCATGTTTCTTGTTAACTAGCCCCAAGATGCCTCCATGCACACACACACACACGGAGTTCTCAGTTGTAAGTCATCAATGTTTTGTTCATCTCAGTCTGTCAATGGAAAGTCCTCTCTGACAGTATTATTTCTGATACAAACAATTTGTGACTAAATAAAAGGAAGACTGAGAGAAAGAATTGTGACATAAGTCTTGATTTTTTTAAAGATGTACAGTAACACTCCCCATCCACTGGATAGAATAATTAATGTGACATAAGATGGGAAATAAAACTCACTTTGAACCATTTCAGTAAATTTCCACCACTCTATGAAACTGCATAAGAATGTCATTGACATAATACAGAGAAGGGCATTATCCATTTATTTGGCGCTCTCCAGGTGCTGGACAGCTGTCTGGATTGCTCTCCTGTGGCGCACAGTCCCGACGAATACAGACCCAGCGCCAGCATGAATATTCATAGCCCCAGACAAGCTAAATAACAACTACATAAGGCTACTGCTTGAAGAATAAAAATCATAAATATGCACTCATAAATAAAAATCAGGAGGGTGGTGGTGCGTTAAAACAGCTGTTTGTGGCTTACATACATATCCTCCTGTAATAGTAAGCTCAGGCTTAGCCTAAATGTGTTCTTCATAGACTAAATACACTTTTAAACGAACATTTTTAAATGTAATGTAAATATTTCAAATTAGTTTTATGATTTGCATCTCTAGTTTGATGCCTGACGGTAAGGACAGGACAGACATCCCTGGACCTATTTACAGGGCTGTGATTATGTACATTCAAACGCATTCTTATAGATTGAACCAGTACTGTTGTCTCGAAAAAAAAAAAATAATAAAAAGGAGTACAACTTGTCATTTAAAATCTATAGCATGGCATTTAGCAAAATAATTTGAGCAGAGACATTCAATCTTCATAAGTCTATAAAGCAAATCAATGCATAATAGTGAGATGGTGATGAGAATACCTGTCGATTGGAATAAGTATTTCCCAGCAGGCGTGTCCCTCCCCAGATAAATCCTCTACGTATTTCTCTGCCCGTCAAAAGATTGAATCTACTTTGTCCATACAATGTTCTTCATAATATCGTCCCACTGGACTCCTGTGTGAGTCTCGAGTTTAATAAATAATTGTCTGAATGACAGCGAGACAGGAGTTTGATTACATATGACGCGTGAAGAGCCTACGCCACAGTGTTTCCAACATGCTTCAACAGCCAGTAAGTCTATAAACAAGCGAGTGAGTGAACTTCTGTGATGGCCAGAACATCTAGGTCTGTGGATACCCGAACACTGTGATTACATGAGCCTGTATGCGTCAAATGAATGCCCAGCTGTGTCCCATCTATATACTATACAAGCCCTATACATACGCACACCAAGCAGAAATACATTTAATCATTTAACACCTTTTGCAAAGTTCACCACAACCGGTCATCCATGTGATTTGGGTACATCACATTCAAAGGGAAAAGTGTTGAACCAGAGACATTTCTCACTTATTACTTGCACATCACTGGAAATAGAAACATGGGAACCAGCACGGGCATGCCTTACCGTCATCTATGTCTTCCAGAATATTGACTTTGGTGGTGGGGTAGTGCATTCCCAGACGCCCCCCGAGAGGCAGCGACAGTGTGACGTTGAAGCTCTCTTCTCCCTCGTACAGAGAGTCGTCGATTATCACAATGCGACAGTGCTTCTCCCTCTCGCCCTTGTCGAAGCGAAGGACGCTGAAACGCTCCTCGGGACGGGAGATGAAGTCCGAGTAAGACAGAACGGTAGTGGGATTCGTCCCTGAGGCAGAACCTTCAGAGGGACCAGCAAAAGGGGAGAACGAAAGAAATTGAAAAGTAATTCACATTTCAAGATGACATAACTTAAACATATAGTTTGAACTAGTTATTATCATATACAAAGTCATATTACACTGAATTGTATGTATAAAGTAGTGTGATGAAGTTTAGGAAATTTAGAGGGGTTAACCATGAATAATGTAATAAGACAGACTTTCCCTTTTAGTTTCATTCAACATTCAGGCTGTGGCAATTACAGCTTGTGAAAGATTCACCTTTAATTGCAGAAAGCATGTCAGTCAGTGTATTCGCTTTAATGTCAGAATACAGTGGGAACAGACTAACCCCACAGGTTTTCTCAGAATGAAACCTGTGATGTAGCATTTTGACATTTGACAACAAGTGCCTTCATTCGGCTCATTAGTGTGTGCACTATCCTTCATTTCTCTAAATGAATGAATATACAGGCTAAAATATGCACATTTCCACACAGTCTGACAACCTCACCGGCTGCAACTAAGTCACTGAAAGTAATTTGAAGTCTAACAAAGAGAGTGGTCCTGTTTCCGAGGTTGTATGGAAGCCTATTAATAGTTTGAATAAACGACTGTAAAACTGGGAAAAAGCACCGGCTAGCAGCTCATTTACATACAGTACAGATGGGCTTATGCTGCAACTTTCCATTTGTGAGAATGCAAACGCGGAGTGACTTCCAGTGTGTTGGCTGCGTTTTAAACACATTTCATTGGCACCGCCAAATGGGGAAAAGAGCGACAGGTGCACCCGATACTCCACCATACAAAAGGGACACTATCATCACAATAACATATTATGGAGAAGGAATTTAAAAGGCACATTTCTGATGCAAATGTACTACTATCATTCTGAAATTGATGGTTTTGTTTTGCTGTGAGCAGTATACCAAAACAGAAATTAAATTTAAGACATTACTGTTGCTGTTATGATTATGTATGATAATCTGTGCAACATAAAATACGTTCAATAATGTTTCAGCTATACCTCAAACACGATAATTATCTATGTAAATACTAGACGTGTGGTCGAAAAATATCTATTGAGCCTTAAATACGACATTCACCATCTAACATGAGTCTGAGCAAAAAGCCGGCAGGCAGGCGAGGTACACCGAGGGTAAAAGGGTTAGATGAGCTGAAAAAAGGCTATTCTATACCCTGATGCGTGTAGCAGACCACCATGAGCTCCTGGCTGATGTCTCCACTGCGGTGTACCGGGATGAAAAGCTCGCCAACATCTTCCTCCACGGTGCTGATCTGCTCAGGGAAGAACACAGTCGACTCTGTTCAGAGGAGGAAAAGAGAACGAGTAGAGGGAGTCAGAGGAAAGAAAAGGGCAATGATATGTATAACAATCTGCCAAAATTCACAGTACATTAGGCCATCAAGGACCGATGCAGGCTTTTGTTCTGGCTCTGCATTAGTGAGCTGCAGCTGACATTTTATTATTCAGATCTATTGAAGTGGTAGACCTGCAGTGTGCTTATTCATATTCAAAAATAACTCTCCATCACTTCGGTTTGACGCAACCAGAGGTACTTTTCAAAGAGACCTCTCTGGAACTTTTTCTTCCTGCCTGGTGTGTCAGACAATCACACATGCAAGCCGCTCAGTTCATCCCGCAGAGGGGAATCAGCTGGGAGTTTTGACACATCGACTCCTCTATACACAGAGGGGTCGGCATCAGTTTTCATTCTTTTCCTCTTGTTCTCCACTCCTCTCTCCATCGCTGAGAAGAGTTTGTGAGTTTGTGATTGAGAGAGAGACTTAGAGCCAGTGAAAGCATCATCTATCAAAGTAGAGAACTTACTGGCATTATAGAAACAATAAATGCTGGAGCTTTTTTCCACAGGCGCACAGGGACCAATAAAAAAAAAAAGCGAGCAGAGTGGACGGAGCTTCAGCTCGTCCCAGATCTTCTTGTGACTCCCCCTTTCTCTGAGAGTGTGTGAATGAATGAGTGAATGAATGAATGACGGCAGCTTCAAGACACGTTGCTGGTTTGCTTGTATAACACAAACTTGCATTAAAATGGCAAGGGCTGGAGTGTGACAAATCAGCGAAAGAAGAAATTTAGATGTTTATTTCAACACCCAGCGTAAAAAGAGATCAACACCTGAGATGACTCTTTGGGATGAAGTCATCAACATAAGACAATCTTACGCACCGCAGGAAGCCTTCTCTTATGGTAACTCTCCTTATATCGTTCTCTCTCCTCTCAATCTTCTCCCCTCTCCTCCATATCGTTGCCCACAATCTGTCACTCCCCGGGGGGGTCCACTGTTTACGTATTACACACACCGCTTTACCCTGACTTTCGTCTTCTCACAGTTCTTTCACAGTTCACCGTCCACTTCGCTCTTCTAGTGCCTCTAAATACCACCACAGTATTAGAAAAGATAAATTTCAGCAAAGTGGGTCCACTTCACCTCTTAGTGGAAAACAAACAGCCATTCAGAAACATTCATGCGGTGAAATGAAAAAAAAGAAGAAGCTTTTACAGAGGATGTTACAATAGCAAACATCTGCACCTGATCTTGCCAAAATCTTAAAAAATATAATCTGTTTGTTTTTATTCCTACACCTAGAACTTCTCCAGTATTGATGATTTCATGAATATTCTATTAGTGCAGGGATATTTTCTTTGTTTCTGCGGTCTGATTTATTGTTTTGCACATTTTACTCGCCACCGGTTTTTAAAACGGTGTATGCCCATAAGCTTAACGCCTAAAATGTAACTGTAAATGCGTCACAAAACAGCCTTTTGAGACAGTTTATAGCACTATGTAACTAAACCCTGCACAACACAATGACACTGTTCATAGCAGCAAACTCACAATGCAGTCCCTCGCTTGATGCGTCCTGTATTAGTCAAGAGATTGTACATCCTAACGGAGACAAAGCTCTAATAATTACACAAGGATGTGCTTGGCTACAGCTGGCCTTGCCATCTCAGACAAAAAAAAATTAAAGCAGAAAACTATTTTTCATCATTTAGTGGATTGACCTTGGTGTGAAATGCAGTGGAGTACCAGCTCTACTGATATATGGCGGCCCTGCTATATAGATGAAGCAAGAAAGATATGTAGCAAGATGCTGGTACTGCTTGCAGCAAACAGCAGGCTGCCACCTTCATCTTCAGTCAGCACTGGATTATAGATGAAGAAAGTCCCAAAGTTTTGCAGGAGGAAGGCCATCACACCCTGTAATTAAAAATTTTTGTCTGCTGCAGCACTGGAAACGGGTGCGCCACAGGCAACCGCACTAGAGGACAATTATTAATCAAAGTCGCAACAGGCGAATATAGAAGGGTGGTGAAGGGTACGCATTCTTACAACTGAAAGAAACTAGCAAAAACAAAAAGCTCTCTCCTTCGTGCAGAGAAGCAGAGACTGTCCGTGCTGTAAGAACAAACTCAGCTTGTTAAGGTCTCCTTAATTTTAGAACACTTTTGGTTGAAGCTTAGCGATCTTCTCGCCTACACTAAAGCTATTAGCCTAGCTGATATATCCTCTGGGGGGTGGGGGGGGGGGGTCTCGAGCTAACCAGAAGACCCGACAAAGCCAGTTTTCATCATTAGAGAAAGAAGCTGGAGTACAGCTAATGCCACAGGCATAGCTGGAGCTTCACTGGCCCATTAGAGTACAGAGTGGCACATCTCTGTCACATTAGACAATCCCCGGAGATGACAGAAAACAAGCCAGCCCCTGCCCTCCACACGCAACATAATTAACCCACAGGGGAGGACGGATTGAAGAGGACGAATGCTAGAGGAGAGAGAGAGAGAGATAACGACATAGTGAAAGTGAGGGAACGAGAAGACAAACGAGAGAGAATGATGACAGCAGCTGTTGTGCGACACTGTAATGGAAGCTTCAGTGTTTCAGTCTTTGTTGCACATCTATAATTACTTAAAAGTTGCACTGAGCAGAGGCGTACATAAAACTGACTGTAAAGCAGCAGAATAGTAAATCTGATTTTGATGGAGCAGAGTAGCCAGAGTGGGTTTGTCACACGATCCAATATTCCATTAGCATTTCAGTTTGCAGGCTAAGATACAAATTGCAGTGAAAATTGCAGATTACAATCGATTTAAGTGAAAAAGCGACGGACTGAAGTTGTGTGTGTGTGTGTGTGTGTGTGTGTCTGAGAGAGACACTTTTCTACTTAACCATTCGGGTTTGAACAAAGTTGACCATCGCAAAACAGCAATTTCAAATTTGGCTGGCAACCATTGGTTTGGCATGATGGCAATGGACAAATAAATAAGCTCTAATCATACTGCTTATTTGTATCATTGTGTGTTTTAGGAATAAGCATTCGACTCAGCATTTCCGTGTGAGTGAAAAAACACAGCACAATCATTTTCCCTACAACAAATCCACACTGGATGTCATGTGCCTCCTCATTCCCTGTGGAGAGATTCGACATGACTCTGTATCTACAGCACACAGTGCTTATGTTGAAAATTCTTCATTCTGTGTGTGCCAAGTTTTGACTAATTCTTCACACAACAAATGTGATGTACGGTACAGGGTTGCGTCATTTTCATTGCTTTGTAACAAGAGTACTTGTGTGGCGTGCATAATAACTGTCCGAAACTTGACTGCGTCTGTTGTATTGGCCTGTTCAGATGCATAAGCCTCTGCTTTGGATATTCTATGAATACTCCATAAACGTCATCAAGGAAGTTTTATTCAAATTTTTAGTAATGGATGTCCGATGGGATAGGGATACTAAACTGAATAAAGACATATATGAAGGAAAATACAGATTAAATCAATATTGTTTTTTATGCAATATAATTCTTTATAATCTTTTTGAGTTTCATATATGAACCCCATTAAAAAAAAATGGGCATCTCTGTTATAGACCGAATATTCTGCATCTGTATTCAGTAGCTAGAAAGTGTTACTGCCAGTATAGAAGAGAGAGTATTCAGACTAAATGTGCAAAATGAATGAATACATTTCAGCTTTTACAGTCTATTGTGATTGAAATGTCGAGAAAAATAACCTCCAATATATTTTCCCTGCCAAAGAATATACAATGGTCTCAGCCTAAAACTATATACGAGTGTGCTGAGTGCAGGGTATAAGGACTGACCGTCACTAGGATCCAGGATTTCAACTGTTGCTGTGGCAGGGAACTCCATCACCCCCATCACCGGCTCCGAAAGCAGAATCTGGAAGGTCTCCGCCTGCTCGTACTTCCCATCAGTCAGTATCCGAACCCGCCACGTGGCTCTGGTCTGTCCCGGGTTGAACTGGACCTGCCTCTGGGACTTGCCCTTGAAATCCTCATCCTTCTTCGCGCCACCATCCTGGGTGCCAATGCCTGAAGGAGAGAGAAAGTGATTGACGTAAAAAAGGAAAAGGAAAGGGGAGGAGGTCAGATGAGTAAAAAAAACAAACAAGACAGACAGGAAGAAGATAAAGTTAAAACGAAATAAAAAGGACAAATAAAAAGAAATCGACCATTAAAGGGTGACAGGAGGGAGAGAGAAGCAGATGAAAAACAGATTAAATATTCACACCCTTTAATGTTGTTCAGGGAGGGGTGTGAGAAAAGAGCGTGCTATTTTTCTTCACTGATTACTGACGGAGCCTCAGGAATGTGTGAAATGAATTTGTGACTGAAGCGTTTAAATAAGCAGGTACCTTCATGCTCATTGTACGATTACGCCCTGTTAACAATCCTACATGTATGTCTCAGAGCAAGGACAGACCAGAATAGGACAGACTTCAAGGAGTGAGCTTTGACTTATGCGAAAAATAAAAGAAGAATGAGAATTAAATTCCATCATGTTCCCACACGGGGTTCCTCATATTACTTATAAAAAGGAAAGAAGATAGGACGAAAAGAGGAAAGGAAAGGACAGGGGAGGAAAGAGGTTCAGAGGATGAGGACTTTGAGGGTGGAGGGTTTTATGATGGGACCAGAGCAAGAAAACAAAGACAAAGATGGAGAAGAACCAGCGGAGACACACTGCAATAGGTAAAATAGAACACAGAGCAAGAAGGTAAGACGAATAACAAAAGGAAGAGTAGGTGGAGGAAGAGTGTAAGACGGCCTGTGGCATAGACCCAGGGCTATAATGCAGTGGGGGGGGGAATACATGGTTTGATGTGGGAAAGCAGGTTAGAAGCAAAAGGACCAAACACTCTCTGTGGTGCGATGAGGTGAGGAGATTAGGGATGAAAAGAACAGAAGGTAAGAAAGTGGGCGGGTTAAGTGGGTGGACAAATCTCAAGACAAGACACAGCAGGTAGAGAAGAGACCAAACACCCATGAAGAACTCAGCTGAAAGTTGATGTTTTAGTTTTTTTTTCTTTTTTATAAAAAGTGACAAAGTGAGCCATAAGATTAAAAACGGTAGAAGGATCCAATCTGATCCAATCTTGTTCAGCCCCGTTCTGTCTGAGCTCTGCTTTGCGGGGGCATCTTTGATCCTTGATCTTATCTTTGCTTTCCTCCTTCCCTGATCCGCTCCACCTGTACGTTCCGTAGTGATGGAGCATGTGCAGCAGCTCTCCCCCACCGTTGCTTGGCTTGCACCACAGCAGGTTTCATCAGGTAACCCTTGCAACTGCATCAATCTTCTGACACCGTCGCTGGCTGTACAACTCCCCGCTTTCAATCCCTGACACACGGCATGGCTAATCTCATGAAATATATACACAACCACATCATGCAGTGTCTACTTGTGCTAGCAATTCACATTTTTCAATTTCTGTTCTTTTTGTATTTACATGGCTGCTTTAAGTCACGAATTACCTCTTCATGAACAGCTCTGGTTTTGTGGTGATCTTTTCTACTTCCCACCCATAACTGCAAATAGCTCACTTCACACACACACACACACACACTTGTTCTAACTGGCCAAATCAATCACCTGATCTCAATAAAAGTGATTTTTTTAGCAAACTAGCAAGAGGTGAAAATTGCAGCAGCTTAGGCCTGGCAGGGGTTCACCAAGCAGGACACAAAGTCCCTGTTGATATCTGCGTGTTGTAGACTTCAGACAGTCATTGACTGCCAAGGATTTGCGACAAAATACTAAATGTGATTGTTCTATTATCTTCCCACAAATTGGAGTTAAACAGGGTTGTAGTTTCTATGCTGTTCATCTGATGTGGGTGGAAAAAGTTGACAATTCAGCCTCATAGTTCAAATTTCATTTTTGAATCCAATGGACTGTAAGTTGTTTGGCATTTTACAGTGATGACATATGAATGCGTGTGTCTCATGACAAAGAATATAAATATATTTTTAAAGTTGCCTTTGCGGCATTGATTCTGTTAAAGGTTAACGTCCAGAGTCAAAATGTGTTTCTGTTGTTTAGCACATTACATTCCAATCCAAATTACAAAAGCAACGACAAAAATGAGAGATATTACAACTTCAGTACCATCAGCACAGCAGTTTGTGTCAGTTTTGATAGTTAACTGACAATCAACGACATAAAGGCAAAATGATGCACTTAGGCGAGTAGAAAACTCAAAAATCATTAAGACTTCAGCCAAACAAGCAAGCAGAGCCTCAACAACACGGACTCTTAATGAGATATTTGCTCAGCAACGACACAAACTACATCCTAATAATGACTTCAATTGACACCAAACATCAACCCAAGGTCGTATTACTGTGGAGGCATCGTATTGCGTTGAATGGTGTTCCCGCTATTTTGTCCAACTGGAGTATGTCGCCACTCTGTTATCGGTTCATTTGCTCCATTCACCTGTTCACCAGGCCAGCAAATTGAAATCTATGCAAGTTATTAGGCTTCGATCACTTTCTGTTTCTCATTTTGTGTTGCCCTAAACTAGACCGTATTTTATCATCAGTGCCTGAACAGATCCACGCAAAAAAATACATAGAGGTGCATGCATGCAAGAAAACATACACATTATATTTAAAAGCACTAGTGTCTTTGGTTTGGTGCTGTGGGGTAAGATCCACTTTTAAATATTCCCGCTCTTTAATCTTCCTTCAAGTGAAGCACATATGCAAAGAAAAAGCCTCAGCTCAACATGTTGTTGCTACGTCGGCCTAGAAGGAAACCACATTGCTGCATTTTAGCACCACGTCTGCATACCATGCTCGTCGTTCATTCACAAGGAGGTCTTGAAAGCGAATGTGCGTGCATGTGTTGTGTGTGTGTGTGGTCAGAGATAACCAGGTGCTCACACACACCAACTGTGCAAAGAGATGAGAGTCAGAATGAAAGCTTTCATGTGTGCCCAAGAGATACACTCAAAACCTTCCCAGGAGGAGTCACATATACACACATGCACAAACACACACACCAGCACACACACACAGGTAGATAAGTATTAAAACGTACATAAACTGCTACACTGTGATGCTAACACCTGACCTGACGATTAAAAGGGATCAGAGTGATGATGAGAGTTAAAGCTGCTTACAGCTGCTGCGTCTCCCAGACTGAACGAGCTGCAGCGTGACAAAGTCTGGGATAAGAGGAGCGTCCAGGGACAAATTCATCCTTTTAACCTTCGAATCCATGCAAACACTCAGAAACAACAGCCCAGCATATTTCTGTGCTTATGTCTTAGATTAAATCACCTCCCATCTGCTGGTCAAAAAGCTTATTAAAAAACCGCTGGCATTGATCTTTGTGTAGCTGGCTTGATTTGACATTTTAGCAGCACGGAAGTGAGTTCTGAGAGCCAGAAGTATGTTCTCTGCCCACTGTGTTTTGTACAGTGACGATAAGTGCTGCAGCCAGCATTAATGCTCACTCTATTTTTAAGTTTGCTGATGATTGATGTCAATCCTGTGATATGTCTCATTTTACAGCCTAATACAGCTAAAAGGCTCAGAGACGGCGTTCATACGAAACCAAAAGCAGAAAAACAACGTCCCACAGATTGATGATAATTGTGAATACAAATCTGATGATCATCTGAAATTTATGAGCAAAAGAGGTCTAATTTCAATGTTTTTTTCTGATGAGCATGTTTCACAAACTCAACAGCTCACTAATGCCTCATTTCCAATGCATGGTTCAGCGTGACTCAACTTGACTCAAATCCCTTTTGGTATCATTTCCTTTTCCACTGCAGATTGTACCCCCTCTGTGTCGGCAGGATTTTAAGCTGAACGGCGTAGCGACACTGCGTGAAACTGCAGCGCATCATCTTCAACGTGACACTCGCTGAACCCTTTCATCGGCGACCAACAAGAGGAACGTCTGCAGTTCATCACTTACAGTATGTGGCGTAGTTCTAGGGGCTGCCATTTTTTGGAATCTGGATAAAGTGAAAAAAAAAAATTGCGGCCTCTATTGACGTTAGCTTGACCAATTTTAAACTGGTGGGTTTGTGTGGGATGTCTCCTGTTGCACTAGTGACATTCCTTTCTGACCAGTCACTGGTCTGCAGTGTTTTAACTCCACCTTCTTGGCTCAGCTCGCTTGGAACCTCGACTGAGGTGGTAGCAAAAAAAGTAGGCCTATCAGGTACCAGGTAGCCCTTTATCCACAACCTTTGGCTAATGGAAAACCAAAAAAGAACGAGTCGAGTTGAGCCATGCCATGCAGACGAAAGGTCTTCATGCCTTCTCCATCTCTTCCCCACTCTCTTCTACACAGCTGTTCAGGGCCCTGACACATCAAACCCACCTACACAAAGCAGCTTGACAAAGACTGAGGCTTGCTTTGCCTCCCGTCTACCGTCATAAATCGGGCTACACGCTGCAAAACGCAGTTGCGAAGATTACAACTAGCTGGTGTGAATGGGAGAAAATAATACCGTGCCATTATAAATGTAAGGCGGTGGACCGCTGAGCTATATATATATAAACTGATCAACATGCCTTCATATCTACAGCTTTTCTTTACGTGGAAAGAAGGAGATGTTGGGGTGTCAATTCTGTTAATCGTGACACTAATGATGTTACTTCGTCAATGACTTGATCTAACTTCAGTATCCTCACCAGTATTCATGCTCTCAGAGTTTTCTTTGTGGATTTCATTGTATCCACCTACTCCATGCAATGCATTTTTATTACTTCTTGACACAGTGTCATGTTGATTGATGTCTCACCCCCTCAAAAAACTACTTGCCCAGCTTGGTGAAATAAAGCTGAACTTTGAAATCAAAGAAATAAGTGTGTTGAAACACTCAAAAATACTCTTCTTGGCATTGTTGTCTTGTATGAGTTGGTAAAAAAAAAAAAGTTACAGGGCATCACACTGACCTTACATCTATCCCATCTGGCCTCCTCAAGCTCATATCACAACATTATTACTGCAAACCTTAAAATGGCTCAAGGCCAAACTAAATGACTTTGGCTTAGGATACATCTGGTTACAGTGTGTGTTGAAAGGAAATGCTGCGATTGCTTTTAGGCTTCAACTGTCAGGGATTATGTTTGGTCTGTATCTGTGTACTGGAGAACAGAACTCAGGGTGAATGATGAGGTGAATTTTGACATATGACCGCAAATGCCAAAATGTTGTACACTATCCACCATCATACAAGTAACAAAAGTAGAAAAATAAGGTTCAGGTTGTGTTGTGCTATGTAAAGTCACAAAATCATAACAATTGTGTTTAACAGACTTAATGGCAATCCATCCAATTGTTGTTGAGACATCTCACTCACAATGTAAAATGTCAACCTTATGGTTTTGCAGAGATAAAGTCATGGGGATCACTAAAAGTATTTTGGATTTATCATCTGGGGACCATGAATATATGTACCAAATGTCCATCCAGCAGTTCTTGATATTTATATGTATTTTTCAGTCTGGACCAAAGTGGTGGACGAATTGACAGACTGACCCAGAGCCAAACCGCTGGCCTGGCTAATAACACAAATCATGTCCTCTTGGATCAGAGAATAAGAGAGTGAGAGAGACAGAAAGACTAACCAATGAAAGACGTCTCTCCCAGGTAGCCTCTCCGCCTGAGCACCACCTCCAGGAACGTGTCCTCCTCGTCCACCACGTAGTACTCTTTCTCCAGAGAGATCCAGGCCCAGTCCAGACGGAACTGCTGTCCCTTGAGCTTGTTCCCACCTGGACGAAATACATAAACACATAAATACATTTCGTTACTCCTTTGTTGATATTTCATATTTTTTTTTAAGTCTCTCATACCTACCTGAATTGACTAAATGCGTTTCTTAGTGATGTTACGAGATGTGGCGACGCTTCGAAGCGTGTGTCGAGTAATGGAGGGGGCGTTTCCTCGAAGCGCGTATCGAGGCTTGCTTCATTTAGGGGAGGAGCCACAAATGATGACGCCCGAAGCCTCGCTGCCCGGCTGTACCACGTGACTGCTTCGGGAAGTGGTTTGACAGCAATATAAACCCCTCAGGCTCCATTCAAAATGTGGGTTGTTGGTGGAGAGTTGCGGTCAGTTGAGAGTTTGGATAGCGTTTATATAGTTTGGAGAGTTTAGAGAGATAGTTTGGAGAGTTAGGGGAGTGAGGAGAGAAGGATAGGTGATAAGATGGAGCCAGCTAGGAAGAGGAGGATTTCCCCTGTGTGGGAACACTTTGATTTGATAGGTTACACAAGCATATTCAGTCCCCTCTTCCTAGTTCCACAAGCACTTTCACTGTCCTCTGCCTGCTTAAGCCCATGCCATTTTCCTAAAGTGACATAATAACATTATTACACAACCTGCCAAATCATATGATACTACCATTTTGGGAAAATGTACACACACCGAATACATTCAAAACATATTTTATTATGCACATGTGTGACAATTTATGTACAGAAATTATTTGGTCATACATTTTTGGAATTCATAGTCATTCCCAACAGCCATAACAGACACAAAAATTCAATGCATCACATTATGTGGTTCAGATACAGCTGCCTGTGATTATACACTTGGCCAGTAGGTGGTATCGTGTGCACATGAAGCTTCGAGAAATGAACCCTTTCTCGAACCAATTGGCTGAAGTGGTTCGATGCCTCATGAGGCTTCATCTCACCATCACTAGCGTTTCTTCTTCAATAACCCTATGACGTCTGTGACGACCCTCCTCCTATCATACACGAGGTGTCGGGTTGTGTCTAATCTGTTTCTAAACAGGTGCTGAGTGGAGGATCATCAGCAGGATGAGTCTCACCTGTGCCGGGGTGGCTCATCCTTAAATACCCATTCCAGTTGGCAGGCGGGGGCGGGAAGGAAGATCTTTGCTGATGGGCTCACCTTAGTTGTTGCTGTCATTTGTGAAAATGCTGTTAACATTGTGTTTGTGGCGAGACAAATAAACCCGTACTTTTGGCCGCAAGCTCTTTGTCTCCCTATTTTGTTCCAGTCTCTGACACGTCCCCTATGCAAGTGTGACTGTCTCTGTTGGAATACTGTATGTGCCGGGGTGTGTCTGGGCTCATTTAACTACCAAATGCTGAGTTCAATATTCTGTGGGGGCAATTACTGTAAAACTAACGAAGAAGAAATGTCTCCTCAAAATGTTCCCAACACATCTGCTGCAGAACATTTACAGATTCTTAAAAAAGGAGGCATACAAAATGATACCTTTCTATATCTAACAGTCAATCTTTTCATGTGCTCCCCAATTCAATTCAAATGTCCCTTTGTTAAACAGCATTTTGTCCTCGTTTGTGAACAGCCAATCAGTGTTGCAAATGACCACGTTAGTGCTAGGCTAATGGAGCTACTCAATAGCTGCCACTTCAACAAGCGGACAGGAAGGATGCTGCTTTGTGTGGCTGATTTACCCACCTGCAGGCGCAAAGGCTTGAGCCCTGCAATAATGAAAGGAAAT
Source organism: Melanostigma gelatinosum (assembly GCF_949748355.1). Lineage (NCBI taxonomy): Eukaryota > Metazoa > Chordata > Actinopteri > Perciformes > Zoarcidae > Melanostigma > Melanostigma gelatinosum. The sequence continues at coordinate 11,314,837 of NC_136647.1, forward strand.
AATGAGATAGCATTGTAAAACTTGAATAAAGTGGAGGAGGGATCTTTGTCTCTTTTTCTACTTTTGTATAGGGATAAACAATGAATATGTATGCATGGCATTCCTGTGAGTGCTAAACTAAATTCCTGAGTGTGTGTGCGTTTCTACTGGCAGAAGGAAATGCAGAGGTGGAGGACTGTTTGCGCAAACGTAATGTGTAGGTTGTCAGAAAAGAAATCTCATTTCGTTCTATTGAGGGCAATTTAAAAGCCGTTTGTTCTTTCCAGTAATTCATGCTTCTGAAATGCTGGAGCAGTAAGGCAGTTAAAAGCACACACGGCAGAGCACTTCACCTCCGCCGTTGTCGAGGTCATGAACGGCAGCATAGTCGCTCAAACCTTATCGTGCAATAAAAGTGGTGATCCTCTGTTACTAATCCTGCACTGACAATCTGATGACATATCAAACAGTATTTCCCTATTGCGATCAATAAAATATCATCATAAAAAGGTGGAGATGAAACCCCCCCTTCCACAAGTACACAGGTTCAGCTCTCTGTTAGAATAAAGCTCTAACATTGTATGCAGAGTGCCGATATGGTGCTAAAACACAGGAGAGGTGAAAAGTTTAACACTTTCTGGCTTGGCAGACATAGCTACAACATGCTGAGGTGAGGAGACAGCTAATATAATCAGAAAGCCTGTCGGCCAAGTTCAGGCTTCACTTAGTGGTTGCAATTACAAAATCACACACACACACGCACACGCACACGCACACGCACACACACACACACACACAAAACTTTTCAATCCCAACTTCACTGCAACCTTCACTTTCATCCCAGTTCCCTGATAGTGAATGCAGCATAAACTGCCTGAGATCTTAGTGTGCCTGTGTGTGTGTGTGTGTGTGTGTGTACCAGCTCCTTCTGTGTGACCTCCTATATATATATATATATATATATATATATATATATATATATATATATATATATATATATATATATATATATATATATATATATTTACTGAGTAAATCTTTTTATTCCAAACAAATGAGACAAAGCTCTTAGCTTCAGTCTTAAAAAATCAGGGGTGTGTTGACTTTTCTTGAGTTTCAACTGTGTGTGTGTGTGTGTGTGTGTGTGTTTGTGTCTGAGACGTCACATCCCAAAACAAAGGAAGTGTTTCACAGTGAGGCGATGCCGTCTGCTGCTCAGTACATTTATTCCGCTGCTGGCGGTGTGGCCCTTCCCTCACTGTTACGTCTCCATCTGCCTTCTGTACTCCTTCGTATCCGAGTCCCCATCTCCCAGTACAACTGGCAACCAACAAACCCGCTGATCTCTCCAACCATGAAAAACTTTCGAGAAACAGAGGACTAGGAGGTAATCGCAAAATCTCCCATTCACTCAGTTGGCAGCGATTTCCTTTTTACAAAGCATGTAGCATGTGAAGCGCTGCAACACCCTCTCTGCTAAAATAGACCAGCAATACGTTGGTAGTAATAGGAGCCCACGCACCATCCATCTGACAGGAATACCTCTCCAGATAGATTGCGATGCTTGACAAAATACAAATACCTTACTCCACTTCAGCATGTTTCAATACCTTTTAGTTTATCCTGACAGATGTGTGCCAGTCGCTGTAAAAACGTTGGGCGGCTTGGCGTGTGTGCAACTAGTGGAAAAGAGGATCACACAAAGACTGTGATGGGTTCAGCACTCAGCTGTGTCTTTCTTCTACAAGGTGTGTGTGTATGTGTGTGTGGCGCCATGCATGTATCCGACTGAAATCAGGTAATTGTACAGGTCTTTTAGCAGCGCCCTAATCCATTGTCTGTGTCTCTGTGCATTGTAAGTGTGTATCCCGCTACCTTTACACGTCGCCCAAGGCAATCAGCATGACAGAAATTCATGACAGGAATTCATGGCCCTGGGCAAACGAGAGTATTTAAAATGCTGCTCAACTCGAGGGCAAGTTGAAGCAAACGCTTGTGAGCTTGCTTTGTTGTTAATTTACGAGGCTCAAGTACATTTTGACTGTCGGACTGCCGATTAACTAATTATTTCCACCAGTCACCGCGTTTGATCAATCACTTCACAGGACGTCAAACCAAACCAAACGGAAGGGCGAATCATACACGGCATATGTGATTGTGTCTCTGCGTGTGCCTTTGGGCAACACAGGAAGTGAAGGGCACATTCGTTACCCCCTCTCACCCATCTTAAAGAGATAAAAGTTACAAAAAAAAGGGTAATGTTTCCTCCTTACACTCAATAGCCATAAGGCACGACTGTGCTGCAGAAACACCTGAAGCGACCTGGCACATGAAACCATATGAAACTGACATCTGGGGCAGAGGATCCTCAGTCCTTTGAAGTTCTTGTGGTACACTTAATAACCGTGAGGTTTTTCACTGATGTCTACAAAGACAGCCGTATACGACCCTGGGGATAGCTTAAAGGGAGAAGGCTCGGGGACCCAGAAATGGTGGAGCCTCGAGGTGTATGTGTGCATCTGCAGCTGTGCAGACGAGTGTGTAGTCATACGCCTGTTTCAATGTGTAAACGCTCGCATGTCTCTGTGCGTGCCGAGTGCCGGATGAATGTCTGATGCAGGATTTTTTTTTGTGCTCATCACAGAACTCCAGCACGCCCATCACTCCAGCAAGTCTCCCCGTACCACCAATATAATATTTAACCAGAGGGATGAGTTTAATGTATCTCGGGATGGTTGCTGATTCCTGAGAGCAAACTGTGTCTAAGCACAGAGACGATAAACTAGCAACTGAAATCTCTGGTTTCTCCTTCCCACTTTTTTTCTGCACTCATTTCTCTCCTTAAAACAACATTTTATTTTGCCACAAAATGTTCGTTTCCACTTCGACTGTTTACTTTTAGATGCAAGGTTTTTATTTGTGTTTCAAAATGCAAATAATACAGCGGAGCTCACAACAGCTCCCCAGTGCCGTGCATTTTTAGATTACAATGCGAACAGAATAATGGTAATAAAGGATCACTTACATTTTTATGGTCATATGATTTAAATACAAATTAAAGATTAAGATCCATTCAAAATGATATGCCAGTAAAACAAAGATGGTAAGGATCATTTATGAAGGCCATAAAACAGAGCTGGAGATCGTATGTGAGCTTTCCAACTGTTTCATTTTGTATAGAGAAAGACATTAGATGAAAAAATTAACTCCTTAAACTGAATGAAAAAAAAGTAACAGATAAACTGAAGATGAGAAAATCCAATGCCGATAATGTTGGATGTATTTCATATAAAAATGTAAATCAGAACATTTCAGTGGCAAAATAAATGATCTGGCTTTTTGTTGACTCTTGAGATTAGGGTGTTTGGTCACGCTTGCGCGTTTACACATCGAGCGTCGGCTGTCAAGCACAGGGAGAAGCAGAATCAAAGATGATTAACATGATGAAAAATCTCTTCAGTCGCAGTCGCTTTGCTGCTTGCTCTTGCCTCTGCTTGCATTTTCTTGCATTTTCTTGCTTCAATTTGCCAGATATTTCACATATATCTTGCCAGATATATCACATATAGCCGAAGCAAAGCCGAAGAGAAAATATATGGGAGGACGACTAACAGGCAGAGCCCAGCTCCCTGAGATTTGTGATGCGACTGGCTGGCCTGCACTAGCACACGGGCAGAACTCCTCCTCAACCCCTGCACCCAGATGGACAAAGCCAAGGACAGCTAAGGAAAGTAAAACCTGCAAAACACCTCCACAACAACCAAGCCTACAACTTCAAAACAGATTTGCTCCATTGTCGCAGGATCCTAAATCTCCATCTGATGACCTGGATAAGCAGCTATCTCCTCAAAGCGGGGTAAGAACTGAGAGTAAATGTGAGAAAAGGCCGCAGGCAAAGCTAGTGACTGGGCCTGAGACTCTGATTGTTGGTGACTATGCTGTAAAAGATGTCAGAAAACTGTGCAGCAAGAACACCAAAATACTCTGCTTTCCGAAAGATATGGTCTCTGACATGAGAGACAAATTCCTGGACATCGTGGCTGACTATCCCACAGCGAAAAACATCATCGTGCATACAGGAAGCTGTGATATTGTGAAACAACAGTCTAAAGTTCTGAAGCGAGACTTTATTGATCTGTTAAACACGGTCAGCTCTGTCAAGGCTGAGGTGTTTATCAGTGGCCCTCTTCCACCAGTCAGAGGAGGAGATGAAGGATTCAGCAGGCTGTTTGCACTGAACAGATGGCTGTCAACTGCATGTGCTGACCATTCAGTACATTTTATCAACAATTTCTACCTTTTCTGGGAGCGCAGACATCTTTTTGCAGCGCATGGAATTTGCCTGAACAAGTCAGGGGTAAAACTGTTTACCTCGAACCTGTTTTTCTCCCTGCGTCACCCGTCTGTCCCTACTGCCAAGGACAAGATACAAGAGGAGTCTAAACAAGATATAACCACACAGCATCGCCATGGAGACCTTACGGGAAGGATGCCCCCGCCTAACGACAGCCAAAAGGAGGAGTCTCCAACCTCATCATCAGGGACCGCCTTCGCCTCCGATCTCCCACTTTCCCCACTCTTCCTAGATGCGGTCTTTACCTCCCTCCCCAGCTATTTTGGGTCCATACTTTGGATCGCAATCCTCTCTCACACTCTCTCAATCCTCCCCCCACCTGGAGTTCACTGACCACATGGAAAAGCTGGTCATTGCTGGAACCAAACACACACCTCTTCACACTCCCCGACGGCTCTACAACCGTCCTCTGTCTCCTCTACCTGATGGAGGAAATAATTGATATCTTCTGGGTCCAGACTACAAGGCTAATGACACCAATGACTCTCTCCAGGAAAGGTCGGGGCCCTGTATGCAGCTAGCCGTTTCAATTCCTGTCTTGCAAGTTTATAGAAAAAGAAAAGTGAGGCTGCGAAGAAACAATAGTAAACATGCTAACTTATCAAACTTAACATACATTCCTCGTCAGCCTGTCCAAATAAATTGGGCAAAGAAAGTTTTAACCACATTAAACTTAGCTTTATTAAAAGTCAGGTCTCTGTCAGGAAAAACATTTTTAATCAATGATTTTATTGTTAGGCACAAACTGGACATTTTGTTTTTAACTGAAACTTGGTTAAATCAAGATAACAGTGCAGCTGTTCTTATTGAATCAACACCTCACAACTTCAGTTTCATGAGTGAAACAAGAGCACATAAGAAAGGAGGTGGAGTTGCTGTTTTATTTAATGATTCTCTTCAATGCAAGCAGATGTCCTTTGGTCATTTTAGTTCTTTTGAATATGTGGCTCTGAATTCCACTCAAGCTTTATTCCTAAACATTTACAGACCGCCTAAATACTGTGCGACCTTCTTTGATGAGTTTACTGAACTGCTGTCTGTAATCTGTATTGATTTTGACTGTGTTGTTATTGTTGGTGACTTTAATATCCATGTTGATAATCCCCAGGACAGTCAAGACAGTGTTTTGATGCTTTTAATGGTTTTATGTGAAGCACTTTGAATTACCTTGTTGTTGAAATGTGCTATACAAATAAACTTTCCTTGCCTTGCCTTGCCTTCAACAAGTCTCACACTCTCATCTCAGCGCTCTAATTAGATGCAGATCATCGCAAGCGACATGCACAACTGCGGAATTTGCCGTAATCCTACAACAGAGAGAGATCCATCAGCACCAACGCTGACAGACAAACACGGCAGACGGGCACAGACAGCAGGAAAAGACAGCGAGGGTGTGATAGTAAAGCCCAACGCTGATGCCTGACACAGAGTCGATGTTCGGCACAATAAACCGCAGCATATTTTGAGATTAAACTCGGCGAGACGGGAGGGCAAAATATTTAGACTGTACCTCCAGCGGAAAAGAGGACATTGATAGGCCGTGAGACAGACAAAAATAACACTAAAGAAAAAATATATAATAAACATGGGGGCTTAGCATGCAGAGTAAAACACTGAATAAAACGCATCCAACAAGATCTAACACTGACAGTGTGTGAGAAGGGAGAGATGGAGAAGATAAAGATAGGAGTTTGGTCCTCGGAGAAGTGAGTGACAGTACATTCCTGAATGCAGACAGATAAAGAAAAATCCTCTCCTAAAGCCAGGCGACGTGTTTGTGTGTATGTGTGTGTGTGTGCCGCATGCTTATGTTTACCTTCTGCCCAGATCTGTAAAACTTTGCTGGACAGGTTGACAACAAAAAAGGGATTAACCTCAATTTGTGGCCAGGGTGACAGTCAGGTTTAAGCCTGTAATTGATTGTTTTTTTCAGCTTCCTTCACTTCACCTTACAAAGCAGCTGAGATGTATGAATGAAGAGGATTAGAAAAAGTTATAGCACAATGAGTTTAAACGTTGGGAAAGAACAATGACAGCTTTTTCAATTCCAAAAATTCCAAGAAGTCCTGCCATCTAAACCGGATTTTCTCATTTACATTCAGTGTGTCCATGGACGACGTTAAACTTCTTATCCAAGACATAATCAGAATCTGTCATTCTACGATCGAGTTAAAGAGTTTAAAAGTCATTATGGAAGCAATTTAAAATTGACTGCTGAATGCTTATAAATAATTTGTAGCGCTTATCATTCAACGGAGAAGAGGGAAACACAAGGACTTTTGGAAAGATGGAAAAAAAAGGTCACAGTGCACAAACAAAACTGATGATAAAGAACCGGTGCCCTTGCAGTGTAGTCTAATGTGATGATTAGTCTTCTAACCCCAACAAGGGGAATGTCAAACACACAGTTTTCTGTCATATTCAAGAGATATTTGGGAAGATGAAAGCTGTGCAATGTGTATTGTGTTCAGTGAAACATGGATATAGAGGCTGCAGGTGATGTTTTAAGGGGACATATTGTACGTCTAGATAAAGCAGCGGTATGTCAGGGTTGCTATTGTGCAAGAGGGGCGAGGATGGGATGAAAGGATTCTATCGAAACAATCAACCTAGTTTGCAGTGGGAGGAGAAACGTACTGAAAAAAGACCGGATGAGCAGAGAGACTGGGACTAAATATGCTGGTCGTATTCAGCCTTCTCAGAAAAGATCTTTCTGTATTGAAGTGTAACTAAATGAAAATGACAAATTTCTACATAGCTGGGTGCCGTCAGATACAACATGCAATTCACCCACTTATGATTTTTCAAATTTCTACAAAGTAATTTGTGTTTCGAGATGCTCCATTATAACTGTCAACGGAACATCCAATGGCCAAAGAGAAGCCTGGGAAAGAAGCCATTGTGCAGCCCATTTCAGTTAACTATAGTGATCCCAGCGGGTGTTAACCTGTGACAGAAGGTTCTTCCTGACACTCTTCCCCTGTAGATGAGCCTGTAATAGGGCCACATAATTACCAGTGGCTGCCTCGGAGCTCTGCCCAGCTCAGACGCCCAGGGCTCTCATTACCCACAATGCTGCCTGGGCTCTGAAATATCAAACAACTCTTTGTGCTGGAGGCCCCACTGGCGCTTAGCCTACGGCTACCCCTCTGTGCTCTGCTGTGCATGCATGTGTGGGATTATTTGCGTGAGTGTCTACCAATGCACATCTGGATTGGTGTACCTGCTTCCGTGAATGTAATGTTTCACATTATGCTCACTTCCTGTAAAATACAGGCTTGTAGACACGGAGGAGTTGATTCGGGGGATTTATGGGGAGGAAGAAAACTGAGAAGGATACTTTGCACTTTGTTGTACGTCCTGCTGTGCTGCCTTTTAGCGGTATGTTAACAGGGTTTTATCTGGAATCTGTACCACCAACCCTCTTGCAAGGGAAGGATGCCCAAAAGGATCCCGTAAACGTATGGATTGATCATAAACTCATGGACGTCAATTACAGAGTTCCCTTTTAAATGCCACAGGCCTCTTTTATTTAAGCTAAGAGCATAGAAAAAGAAAGAAAAGAAGCTTTCATAAGCATGGACAATCAACCAGCCAATGTTTCTTTTTTAATGTGCATAAAGGAACTGTTACTCGTCTACACATTAGCACTTTCTCCTAAGTGCAGAAGCACCACAATGTGAAAAAAAGAGTGCAGGGCTATATTACAAAACCATTAGTTTGTGTTTTTATCCCCAAATTGTGCAATACATGGTGTTCTTCTTGTGTAATGTGGATGTCATTTTTGGATGTTGGTGATTAAGGCATACGGTAGTTTGAGAAGTATTGTGATTTTCCCTTCAAAGTCCATTCAATTGAAATACCTCAATGATATGAGGTTCACAGGGCTCTTTGTTGAACCTTTACATCTGATCATAACGGAAGTAAATTAACAGGCTGAACAAACTTGTTCAACTTGTTCCAAGTGCATTCTGTACATAAACACGTGCCACTATAAAACAAGCGCACCTCTTCTTTTTACTGTACATTTAAGGGAGCACTGCTCAAAGAAATGGGTGGTGTATGTTTAAATTCGTCATTTTTTACACATAGAAGTTGGCACACATACAATAAGGTTGTGGTGGAGTTGAAAAAATGTAGGGTGAGCGCCACTGAATTCAATCAAAAATAAGACACCCATAATCCTCTGTGATCCGACTGCTTTAACAAAAAATTATAATGTGGACTTGGATTTGTGGTGCCATAAAGGTTTTATGAAATAATTAATTGTGGGTACTCTAAATCAGGAAGTTAATGATGGTCATAATGCATCTCAAATTTGTCGTAACAGGATTTTACACATAAAAATGAAAGTATGTTGTTCAAACTGAAAGTGCTCTTTGCTTCATGTACGAGAGTTGCTCTAACCCTCTGGAGGCAGACCGTTGAAATATTGACACAAGCCTAGTTTAGACTGAACAACTCAGTGCTTCTTCAATTTGATCGACAGTATGTATTTGGTAGCTTGTATTCTCAATACATGTTGGTTAAGATTGTCTCTATGCTGACAAAAACGCCCTGAGAAATCAGCCTTGGTTGGAGATAGAATATACTGTAATACAGCTCGACATATCCCGCACTCACAAATTACACAGGCGGTCGCATTAAATCACAAAACTGTGAAAGTGATGTGCGCCAATCTCGGCACCTCCAAAATGACTTTGCTATCTTTGATGAACCTGTGAGCCTCATCAGGCCATCAGCAAGTTAACACGATGTAGCATCACTTGTAGCGTATACGGTTACAGACAAAGGCCTCTGTCGGCCCACGCACATTTGTCAGAGATTGATATTCTGACCCACAGCTGCAAGGCTGCTTTGAATAGCAGATCAGTTTATAGGCAAATCCAGAATGAAATGAAGTCAGAGCAAATATAAGTCGCTTTCAAAAGATTTACAAAATGAAACTCCTTATGAGCTGAAATATCATGCAAGTGTCATTCTCTGAACCCTGACAACTAAACTCGGAGAGAAAAGGAGAGATACAGATTCACCCAAAAAGACGAGTCTTAAGGTTAGAGAGACCATAGCCAATACGTGACGGGTTTGATCTTCACCTGAGCCAATTTGTGTCCATCAACATTTTGCTGAAATGTCATTTAGTAAAACATTCAGGACCTTTCTGCTCATACAACGAAAAGCCTCTGGGCAGAGAGAAAAGTGGCTAAAATAGAAATGCAAATATAAAGATAAAAAGGTGAAATCTTACCGTTATCCTCAACGGAGAAATGGAAGAGATCAGAAGTAGCGTTTTCTTCCTTCCGTAACACATAGCAGATGTTCAGGTCATCAACATTGGCTGGAACGGGAAAGTAACGAGGCGTTAGGAGTGACACAACGGGTATAAAACAATATTAGGGATGCAAGAAGCACCAAAAAATAAAAAATGTATGCAAATATATTAAAATCAATCAAACCAACAAAAGGAAAAACAACAAAGAATCTAAATGACAAGCAAACAACCACAAATGTTTTGATGAAATTAATAACATGCAAATGAAGGCCAGTGTCGTGTTAATGATGATGACGAAAAGTTGAACCTCACTCCAATAAACACAAGGTGATGGTTAAATTATAAATTGTATATCGAAGAGATTTGCCACCGTCAAGATGAAAAACATATATTCATGAAACAATTAGCATTTTAAGATAAACTAAATGAGAAGTTTCACGCTGGCTACACAGAAATAGCCTCAAACACACTTTGAAGATGTATTACGGCTCTCTGGCTTGTTCAAACACTCTCTGTCGAATAATTGTTCAAAGATGGAAGCTGTCCTGCTTCAACACCATATCAGCTACAGTAACAGCAGGTCTCTAGTATCACACGGATTCTGTTCCTTATCAGCACTCAGCATGAACAATTTTCTACCAGAGCACGCGTTCCGAAAGTCATGCATCCGTAATCCAGGACGATAAGGCCGCAACCTTAAATCCGAGACAGCTCGAGCTAAAACCAACGAGAAACGTTTAAATCCTGAACCTGCCCGCTCTCTGAGTCAACAGCCCCGAAAAACCAGGTGACAACGGATCATTTAATGACAGACGCGGGTGAGAATGTAAAAAGCAGGATTGCGGTGGATTATTAGAGTACACTATTACAGGGTTTCTGTCTGCCCTTTTTTTTCTCTCCAGAAACGTCTATTACAGGCGCAGAAAAATCATCAACACTGTGAAAGGGCTTGGCCTCTGCGAACCATGTCCTTCAATAATAGATGTCAGTTGAAGGAGGTTCATAAAAGTATAAACCCTTGACTCCTGGCTGGTGTGCCTCTGAAACCCTCTTAGGTGACTTCCTGTCATTGCTGCCTCTGCTAACATGAAGACACGGACAAAAAGAACAGACAACCATCTTGCATTTGTGCATTATATACACTAGTGTTCCTTTTTTTCACATTAGCGAGTATCGATCTGATCGCACGGGGAGAGGCGGCAGGAAAAATGGTCTTCTCTGGAGTGTCGTGACACAGACCTGAACCCGAGGACCTTGCAAACGTAAAGTCAACACTGTGAACCGGGGGGCACGTTGTTCATCAAATATTTAAAAAGAATGCCTCATGGGATGTGCCCTGGAAATAGGAAGAGTAAATAAAAAGCGAGGGATTGTCTCTTTCACCTGACTGATTCCTCTGACGAGCCGGTTTGCTCTCTCTCACTCACTCTCTCACGGCCCTTGCCTCATTCTTTATTTCTCTCATGCCACTTACACCTCCCCCTTTCCTCCTGCCTCCTTTGCACTCTCTTCCATTTTACTTGCTCTTTCTGCCCCCTCTTCTGCCCCCTTGCCTCTCTTTTCTCACCGCACTCTTGTCTCATCTGTGCCCTCTCTTTTGCCAAAGACCACAGGCACACAGTGGCTGTCTGAAGTGTCCGTCTCCTGTCGACTGACGAGCGCTTGTTCACTCTGTTTTTTTGTCTGTGCTTATGCCAAGCTGTGGCAGAAGCAGGTGGATTTTCTTAGTTTGTATAATTGCCTCAGCGTGAGATGAAACACTGCATTGATTGCGTCGCTTTAAACCTCAATCAACAGCATTGTTGCCTTGATTCGGTGTGTCTTATCAATACACAGACATGCAGGAATGGACAAATTCAATTCAGGCGGCATATCTCGCTCTGTATGGAAATGTGTTACGTCGAGAGTTTTTAGGTTTCTATATAAATATTAAAGATGCAGAAATTGCTATAAATCATTTCAAATCTGTGCTGACTGACCAGGTCAAACCACGGCAACAGTCGACTCAAATGCCGTCCTTTCACTAAAAGATCTGCTTTGACCTTTTTCACTTGATCCTCTACTTCTGTCTTGCTTCATTTAACAAACCACGGTAGAGAACATCAGATGCGAACGTCTCCCCGGAGATGCAGGAAAAATAAATTATTCATCTCGAACCGTCGACAAGACATTTGTGCCAAACATCAGCCTCCAACTTTGGTCTGCTAATTATGATTTGATGAGGAAGTCAGATCTAAATCAGGCCCACAAATGAACTATTGAAATTCCCAAGCCTGCACTTGTCACACATATGAATAATTATTACTCCATAAATAAAAATCTTGTGAAACAGTCATCAAAACTTAGTTTCGCAGGGATTTTTTTACTTAAACATTTGACTCTGAATAAAAGTATTATGGAATATAATTATAGGAAGAAAAAAAATGTTTAAAACCGCTTTCCATTTGCCAAATAAGCACAGTAATGATATTCAGCAATGTTTAAAGATGTTTGAGTGGGGAAAGGCTTTTTTTTCATGTTAGAGTGACATTACTGTAGTTTAGCTTAGTAATAATGTAATGTAATAATGTACTAATTATTTTAGCAGTATATTAGAGAGTGGGATGACCATTAAGGTAATTTTGTTTACCAGAACTGATAATTACATTATTAAATCCCCTTTTTTTCTGTCCAACATCACTCAACCACTGAACAGTACTTAAAAAAAACCCATTGTCATTTGATTATGTTATCCACATGCAATATTGGTGCAAAGGTCATGCATTATAATACTGGTGGGCGTTTGTTTACCTTGACTAAATGTGTTGATGGAGTTGTTCCCTTGTGCCAGGTTAACGATGTAACCGCGTTTGGGCTGCGTGGTGATGTGGAAGACCAGGGAGGCCGGGGTGCTGTCTCTGTCCTCTGCTCTCAGCGCTTTGGAGCTGATGGGGAACCCCAGGTGACCCGTGGCCAGGATCTTCAAAGCAGGGGCGCCTTTATTCACCACGATCTGCGGGACGCCGTTGTCATTCGCCACGATGGTGATCCTCATGGTTTGAGGGCGCCGAGTCTCGAACACAGTATCGGGGAATACGTAAAAGTCAGTGTGTGTGCCATCGGTGACTGTAAAGGAGAAGGAGTCCGCTGATGATTCAGTTCCGTCGTGTTTGTAGCTGATGAGGTTTTCATTGAGGTCTTGTTTGGTGAAGCTGGTGACGGGCGTGGACTTGTTGTAAAGGAGTTTTCCGTGAACGGGCAGCTGGCTGACTGAGAATTTTAGCAGCTTCTCAGCTGTGTCCTGGTCCTCTGCAGTGAGCTCAAATGGCGTAATCAGCTTACTCTGCCCTTCTGTGACAACCAAACTATTTACAGTAACAACAGGTTTCTTATTATCAACATCCACAATGGAGACTCTGAAGGTTCTGAAAATAGGATTGTAGCCGTCAGTGACTTCGAACTCAAAACTGTCCATTTTTACCTCAGCGTCTGACGTGTGGACGTAGTAAATCTTGCTGCCAGCCAGCTGGAGCTGAGTAAAAGCCACAATGGGCATCCCAGGAGTATCTGTGCACTCCAAGTGGCCTCTGACAGGGGCCCTTGTGACAGTGAATATTAAATTCTCATCAGGGCTGTTGAGGTCAGTAGTGCTGAGGAGATCTGTGGTCAAAGTCACTCTGCCACCTTCTCTCAGAGACACACCTTTACTGACCACATCGGGGAACACCATGTCAATACTGCCCACAGTGATGTAGAAGTAACGATCAATTAGTGGGTTCATTCCATCGGTGACATCAAATTTAACCAAGTCCCGGATGCCCTCCTGACCGTTGTGTGTGTAAAGAATAAGCCCTGCGTCGATGTCAGCTTGTGTGAAATTCATACCTAGCGTGATGTTCTCCAGAGACCCGGATGGGGTTTTCCTCTGCAGGAGACCCTGACCAGGCCCGAACCGGGTGACATATGTGAGCGTACTGTCATCTGAATCTAAATCTGTCGCTTTGAGCACTTTGTTGTGGATCTCTTTGGTCTCCCCAATTTCCACCTCCAGGCCGTCGTTGATGAGCATTCTGGGGGTCTCGTCATCAACAGCGATGATCATAACCATGGCTGTTTTCTGCACAGAGAACTTTCCATCAGTCAGAGTGACATCAAAGCTGTCCTCTGTTGTCTCTGAGTCATCGTGCTCATAAATAATACTTGACGCCTCCCTAATCTGCTCTAAAGTGAAATTAGTCACCAAAACTGAGCCCGTGGACAGCTGGTTTAAAATGGCACCATGTTTGGGAGGTTTGGAAATGATGAACATCAGCTCCTCTGGCGGAACATCGGCGTCGGCCCCGTTCAGAATTGGAGTGTCGATGACGATGTTCATTCCCTCCAGCACGACTATCTCCCTCAGATAAATCTCAGGCTTTTCATCATTTGATGGGATGATAACAATAGGGAAGAAATGGTTCTCTGAGAAATTGATCCCATCAGAGCACCTAAATGTGAACCTGTCTTCCACTGGCTCAACCCCTTTGTGAATGCTCTGCACATAGTAGATATTCCTCTCCCTGATGTCTCTGATGGTAAAAGCACTGATAGCTGTTCCTGACCTGGACTTTTCTGAGCCTGGGGCGGGTGATATATTTTCCACATAGCCGGCAGCGGGCTGGACAAAGATGGTGCAAAGGATATCATCCGTTGGAGTGTCATTGTCATCAGCGTTTAAGTGCTGAGGGCCAATGGCGTATTTCTCCCCTTCAATGACACTGAATTGAATCCCAACTCCGACCTCAGGGGCCTGGCTGTCAACAGGAAGGATAGTGACTCGAACATGGACCCCGTTGACCTTATTTCCACCCACTGTCCAATCATCGGACATGTCTGTGAGAGTCAAATTGAAGCCATCCTGCTCAGAGGCGAGACCTATCTCCCCACCGGTGTGTGCATACACAACGACACCATTAATAATATCAGCCTGTGTGAAACGTGTGGCAGGCACTCCTTTAAGCAATATTTCACCCATTACTGGAGGATCTTCTACTATAAAGGTGAGCAGGAGGTCATCTGTGTCATCGTCATGGCCTTGAATGACATTAGTTGTGATTTCTGATGCTCCGTTTTCCAGCACATCCATATGAGAGCCGATTGTTCCCGGAGGCAGATTGACGGTTGGAGTTTCATCATCGACAGGCTTTACATTAACTTTGACCGTCACGGTTACAACGTGAATCCCATCGCTGACATCCAGCAGAAATTCATCGCTCATCGTCTCCTCCCCACCATGACTGTATGATGTCTTCCCTTCCGAGACATCCTCCAGTCTGAAAACCCCTTTTTTCTCTAGATCAGTGAATGCAACTTGGACCTGGCCATATTTAGCGGGCTGGCTTAGAGTAAAGGTAATCTGTTTGCTCTCTGTGTCGAGGTCTGTGGCGTCTAGCTCCGCGATACTGATGATGTGCATTCCACGTTCGGACACAGTAAAGCCTGTGTTTGTAATCTGAGGGGGTTTGTTGTTGACAGGCTGGAGGTAAATAGTGAAAGCTCCTTCCACGCTGTTCCCAGCCGTGTCTTCAACAGTGTAACGAAACTGCACGACGTGGGCTGTAATTCCGAGCTCAACATCTGGGGGGCCGTACGAGATCTTATGGTGGTTAATTTGAGCTTGTGTGAACTCCGTGACTTCAGTGTCGGGGCTGTCTGTCAGAATCAAAGAGCCAAACACAACTGGGTTGTTTTCATCGATATCCATTGGGGGCTGGATAACTGTGTATTTGAGGTCACGGTCCTCAGAGTCCAAATCGGTGTAGCGCAGAACTTCTTTGCTGAAGTGAGTGAGCGTGAACTCCTGAACCGTCATCTGCAGGGTGGTGCCAGGGAACAGCTCAGGGGGTATGTCATCTATGGGTAAAACCCGAATAATAAATGCACTCTCTCCTGACTCATTAGGGGGGTCGTTGTCATCCTGAACTGTGAACACAAACTGATCCATGATGGTATCTGTGCTGTGAGGGCCCGTGTGCTTGTAAAACAGCTTTCCATCCGTGATATCTTTCTGAAGCCACGCCGTCACCTCCTTCTCATACACTTCATCCTCAGCATTGAATTTCCAAGAGGAGGGGTCCTCTGGGGCGTCTGACTGCCTTAAGAGCACTGTGCCAATGGTAGAAAAGGGAGTGACAATGGTGAATTTAATAGTTGAGTCCTCAGAGTCAATGTCGGCAGCGCTAAGCATGAGGGGAGACATAGGCATCATCTGGTTTTTGAATAGCACCAGGCCGGTGTTGGCATTTATAATCGGTGGCTCGTCATCAGTGGGAACGATTGTGATGGGAAACAAGAATTCTACCTCGTTTTTTCCATCCGACATCTTGAAGACAATGTTGTCGCTGTACGTGTCGCTGCCATCGTGCTGGTACACGACGAGCCCTGTTGTTAGGTCAGCGGGTGTGAAGAGTTTCCTGTGAGAGCCCAGCACCATGAGGTCCCCGTGGCGCAGCCCATCCACCACTGTGATGGTGACTGTGTCCAGGTTATCTTCATCGCTGATCTCCAAGTTGTGGGCGCTGAAGAGAGGCCGAGACTGCCCCTCGTACAGCAGCTGACCCGTGTTACGCGTCACAATGGGGGCCAAAGAGTTCATCGGCTTCACGACTATCATAAAAGCAAAGGGGTCGGAGACGGCCCCGTCTGTGTCGACCACCTCGAACTCAAGCTGGAAAATCCTCTCAGTGTCTGAGTCCAGGGAGGGGGGCTTGTAAGCAATTTTCAGATCACGCAAGTCTCTCTGGTAGAAGGACGTGATAGGCAGGTTTCTGTCATCGGTGCTTACTATGTAGCCCTCCTCATAAGATAAGGGAGAGGTGATGTTGAAAATAAGCTCATCTGGGTCTGACTCAGCATCTTCAGCAGCGATCATATCAGGCGTGAGGGCGGTCATGACGAACTGGCTGATCTCCATCATCATCATGGACACAAAGCTGGGTTTGGGGGGAGTGTTTTCTTTCCCCCCTTTGATGCGAATCGTAAGATGGAAATACTCCTGTTTCACTAGGTTGCCTTCCTTATCATGCAGCTCCACAACCATGGGAACGTAGTCCCTATTGGGAGACTTGCGGTCAAACGTGTGCTCATAGCGGATGTCAGCTTGCATGAATTCATCACAGTCCATCATTTTGGAAAGTTTCCCCCCGTCAATGAGTCTTCCATATCTGGGCAGTGGGCTGCCACTAGTCAGGGATGTGACCTCACATTTATGAGAGTCTCTGTCATAAGTAAACTCTAAACTCTTCTTACCAATGGGGTTACTGGTCGCTTTGAGATTATCAACAGTGAGAGGCATGTTTTTGGTGAGTATATCTAGTTGAGTAAAAACTACTTCAACCTCCATCATAAACGGGATAATAACGGTTTCAGTTTGCGCATCATACCTGAGCTGCAGCCTCACTCTGTCTTCAGCCGGACTTCTGGACCCGTAGTGCACGTACGTCACATCATTGGGACCGAAATCACACGGAAACTTTTTGGGAGAGAGATGCCCCGGTCTCTGTGAGAGCGGATCATTGTCCAGGACGGTGATGCTGCACCGGTCTCCCGGCTGCGTCTGAATGACCAGATCGTTGACGGGATCGATGAAGAGCGATCTCCCGAAAGGCACACGTATGCCGCTGTTGGCCACCAATATCGCGTCTTCTGACAGTTCAGATCTCAGCGCGTAAAATAGTCCAGAGCTGTCGGGCTGCGCGAAAACAATACCTGTTAGTGAAAAACACAAGAGAAGTCCACGGAGCAACATAGCGACGGATGTGATCCAACCCACCCGAGAAAAAAAAAAAAACAGTCACTCTGCCGAGGTGCTGAAAAACGCTCCGGTCTTTTTTTTTTTTACTCAAAAAGGTAGAAATCCCCAAAGTGTTGGGAGTCAGCTGGATGCCTACACGGTGGTGACTCCCGTGCATCTAACCGTCCGGACCCTCGACATGCTCCGCGAGAATAGCGCGCAGGAGTTTTAACTTCACACACTTGAGAGCCTGTGATCAAGTGCTACCGCCCATCTCTGCGCGTATTGGAGGGTTTTTAGGGCTTGTTGCCTCAGCCCTGTCGCCAATGGGCAGTGCAGCTGACATTCACAGGGGGGGGGGGGGGGGTTCATCACACATTTACTTGAGTTTCTCCTGTCAGAGTCTCTAACGACATATAGACGTAGGGAACTTAAAACTTCTTGGTCATGATCATGTCACATGATCATGTCACCTGTGAACATTCAGACTGTCGGCGTGCAGATATGAAAGATGCTTTCCATGCTATGTCAGAAAGATAAAGTTCAACAACTCCACTAACTTTATTGTGTGACTGCTTTGACGATAGAGGAATATTTGACTCACTAAATAATCAAATAAATAGTTTTAATATCGCAAAAACTGATCATTTAATGTATTTATTGCACGATAAAACAGATAATGTATGCATTAGCAGGTTAGTCTGCTCCGATGTTCATTATTAATTGTTGTGATTATTATTTTTTTACATCTTCAGAAGATAAAGCTCAGGGGAATCCCAAACTGCTTATCTGTAAAGTTCCTTGATCCAGTGTGATCATGGATCATTGTAGCATGTCAGCTGTCTCTCCCTCTCCAAATATGTGTCTCTACTGTCAGAACCTACAGGCTATTGTTGTATTCCTTGAACTCTTGACAATCTTCAGTGCAACAAAAACATAATTTTGTCGCTAAAAACTTTACTGAAAAATGTAAAATTAGGTTTTAAAAAGCTTTAGGAGTAAAACGGACTATCGACTATATTTAAAATATTATGGGCTTTATTCCTTAAATAAAGGGACACTTCCATTAGTCTGGTCATTGTTGGCTTATTATTCCTCTCTAACGTTCCTCATTTACTCCAAACACACACTTTCTGCAGAACGCTTTTGTGTGAATAACTTGAAAGAAGTGAAAGACTGGCTCGTTTAGTTGTTATTCATGCTTGCAATTATCCATTTTTGTTTTGCTGGTTGTTAAATTGTGGGAAATAGCAGTTGATTGTGGGCCTCTGAAACTACCCTGAAGCAAGAAAAATACGCTGTAGGCTACACCTCTCACTGCAGTAGGCTGGAGAAAGAATGACCTTCTCCCTTTCATTGTAAACTGTGATACAACCAATCCATAATACTGCCATAAACAGCAGCATGTGACTAGAAAATCTATCCACCTAGACCTTAGTGGTCCTAGGGGTGATGTTAGAACATCTGTCAAGGCTACTGTAAGAGAATAGGGCTTTTGGATATAAACTATTCTCTGCCATTTCATTTGTTTTTTGCTGAATACTCTTTAATACTGTTTTAATTTGATGGTTACTATTTGTATAGAGAGCGATGTGCATAGGCTTTGGCAACAGTTGCAGTCAAATAAAAAGCATAGCTGCAGTTTGTGCAAAGATTTTTACGATACTGAGAAACATGATGTACTCTGCAGGACCGTACACGAGTTCATCAAAGAGGGGCCGAGCATCAGCACGGTGTATACACAACAATGTATATACAATTCATACTGACGCCATTACAAAGTTAATTCATAGGGTTGCTAAAATCCTGTTGAAGGATCTTTCTTTCGCCAGGAAACTGGTTACATGTTTCAAATATGAATATTTTAAAAGTTCCCTGCTGTTCCCACAAACCTGACAGCCTTGAGTCTTAAAAGTCCCCATACATAGGCCTGATCCTTAGAAGTACTGCTTGTGACTGCATTTTGTTCTTGACTCAACACCACCCACGTTTAAAATTCCAGGTGATTAGAGGGTTTCTAGTGCCTTGTTATTTCAAAGTATGAGGCACCCCCCAGCTTTTACAGCTGTCATACTTTTTATATGTACTTAAACATTCTTCTTGTGACTTAACATGAGCGAAACCATTCAGATACACGGACGTTAAATATCCACTGTGAGAAGTGAGTTTATACAGATTATACAGGATACGGGAAGTCGGATGAGAGACAGAGGGAGTGATGCGGAACAAAGGAGGGATGTAAAGATCCTTATTAAGTCAACTAATTAGAGACTGGTGAACATTTTCACCTGGAACTTGAAGCTACAATGTTTGTTTCCCACAAAATAAGTTTCCATAAAACCATGGGGTCTCTGTTCATCTGACTAATTAGTACTAAAACTCCTGCAGCCCATCTCTATCACACACCAAACTTTTGGAGTCCAACCTCAGATTTATGACATATTCATACGTTACTGGATGTGGGGTTCCTTCAGCGCAGCAGCTGCCTTGCTGTGATGAGGCCGCATGTGGAGATTCTGGGGTTTGAGCATACATGGGATGGGAAAGATTCAATACTGTCAGCTAATGAGGCAGCATGAGACTGTTGCATTTGCAACATCTTGGCATGCACACCTCAAATGACAAAAAGCATTCTCTTCTTATCATTAAAGCTATTTGAATGGACACTTTGTGATGAGCTAAGACCACATTCGTCATTAAAAAGCCAACCAATGTAGCTCAATGTTATTCAGCAACAGGAGCACACCAGAGCAGATTAATCGAAATCAATTTTACTAATTTGTAAAAGCCATATGGTGAAATAAGATCATTGTTGTTTGGCCTGTGAATGTACGAAGCTGTGAATAGTTTTGCCTGATTACCAAGTCATCAAAAAGTCCCAAAGTACAGAAGGATGAACCCCCTAAAAAGTGACTGGGGAATTGGGTTTGTTTGTAGACACACACTTCTGTCCCAACAGAATCAAGGAGCTTTAATCTGTGATGCTGTATCAAAGTGGGAATTGATTTGCCTCTGCTGTATCTCTTACTTTACAATATGCTTTTGCAGATATCCAGCAGGGTCCATGCACACATCAGCATTGTCCAAGGAGAAGCTACTTGATTTGCATCTCCGTTGCAATGGGTTGGTTTTGAATATCACACTCTTAAAAAGACCCATAACTCCAATCAATAATGTAGCCTCTGTGAATTCATTCCCACCGTAAATGCATTTAGGGCACAGAACAGAATATCTTATGCATACGCACAGTGGTGGAAGTACATTTATGTGTTATTGGTGCTCGAGTTTTGTCATTTTATGCCACTTTATAATTCTACTTCTCAGATGAAAATACACATTTATACTACTTGGATATCAATATTTTACAAACAAGACATTTGATCAGTCTACAATATAATTTATTAGTTTAAACTACTTACCAGTTTAAAGTAGTTTTAATTAGTTTCTACTCTACAACATTTAAATACAGCTTATATATTAATGCATCATGAATAATTATCCAGTAAAATATGACTCTCTGAAATCTGCACGAGTATAACTTCACTTGAAAGTAAAGTACATTTTACTGATCAGCCTGTACTTGTATTTGTGATGTATTCGTACATTGTGCACATCAGTAGATTTACTCAAGTGAAGCATCTGAATGCCTCTTCCGGCACTTCGTCCTGCATATACACACCACACAGCTGTTACTCTCATGCTTTCAACACTCACCCTCAATGAAAGGAGCCAGCCACCTGTCACTCTCCGCTCTGTCCGCACCACCGCACAGAACCTGTTGCTTCTTGAGGAAGCCCACGCATAAAAGCTCGA
This sequence comes from Melanostigma gelatinosum, assembly GCF_949748355.1. Lineage (NCBI taxonomy): Eukaryota > Metazoa > Chordata > Actinopteri > Perciformes > Zoarcidae > Melanostigma > Melanostigma gelatinosum. The sequence continues at coordinate 11,336,005 of NC_136647.1, forward strand.
CATGCAAAACAGTTTTTACTCCACAGAACCAACCTGCAATTACTTTTTGTCTGGGTCAGCTGAAAGTGTAATGGGTAACCCCCCACCCCCTTCACCATTGAACACTCACGAGGACACATAAATTGCCCAGATTCACATCTGGCCGTCTTTCTTCCCTTATTACAGTACGTAGGCATTCAGAGGACACACTGTGGACTCTTTCCCCCCAAACAGGCATCTCAGTGCCGCCGCTGCTCTGTAATCATCAACACAATGACCGTGTGAATTTACACAAAGTGCCATTCGAGCAAACGCTTACTGTGTGAGGAAACTGCCAGTTTGTTCCTGCGTCTCACACACTCATTTACATTACAGATGACAGGCGCACCTGAAGGCTGTTGCCTTTCAGTTAGAGGAAGGTTTTCATTATGAAATAAGAGGGGAATTGGTTAAATATATGTTGTTTCTGAATCTATTTCTTTATCAATTTCCCTGAAAATTGTGAGGATGGACAGACTTTCAATGGACCACTTTGCGCCTTGCTGGCTTTTAAAAAGCCCTCTATTCTTGCATTTATTGCATTCACCAGCTCCTGCACTTTTGGGAAACCCTGGTTGAACTTTTTACCTAAATGCAAAAGAGCCTCTATGTTGAGCTGTTGGCATTGATGACTTGTTTACAGCTCGTATGTAACACTTTTGCTGGCTGTTTGACTTTGTGACATGCCCCCGACAGAGCATATTCTCTCTATTTCATGTGATTTCACAGAGGCGATGAGGCTAATAAGGAACACGCCCGCCGCACTCCATCACACATCAGAGAACGCCGTCAGCCCTGCAGGCAATTTGTTGCGATTGTTGTCAGCTCTCTTTATGGAGAGCATTTGTTCTCGTAGTTTTCCAGCCTGTTTTTGTCACTGTGAACTGTAACTCAGAACAATGATGAAGAAGACAACAGAAGTGAAGTGAAGACTTTTCAAACCAATGAAACATTTCCGAGCATATTTTCAAGACTTCCATTTTAATTGTTTTTCTATTTTTACGTCAACCTTTTGGAGCATATAACAGATACGAATAGAAGCCCCTTAGAGAAGAACAAATGAAGTTGTTTATTTTACAGAGACCAAATTTTCCCGTGGGTAAAAAAGCAGAAATTGACTCACTACACAGTTAGTTACACAGAATATGCAATTTAGGTTGTACAAACACTTGCAGAGTGTCTTGCAGATTATTGAGTCTTAAAGGATAACAAAACAATTTCAGCAGTGTGACAAAAATAAAAGAAACACCGCCGTTCTTCCGAGTTTGAATGAGGCAGATACATCATTTAAACGTAGTCGGGATTTCCACCTAAATAATGAGGAAAAGAAATAGTGTTATTATTATTTAATAGGCTACTGCTCTCTGGTGGTGAAGAGCGGCAGCAGCATTCCAGGAATCAGCTCATGAATCAAGTGTGAAAGATTATCAAGTGTTGTTTTGACAGCTGAATGAGAACCACCGGTTCAGCATCAGAACTAAACATTTTCTTTGCTGATGCTAGTGTGTTGCACTGATTTATTTCCACTGATCACCACACGGCTGTTCAAGGTGTTGCATGGCTCAAGGGTGAGAGCGGTAATCACAATCAGAGGGTTTCCACATTGTGCATGTGAGATGACAAGAAAGATACACTGAAGAAAGGCATCAGAGACTTCATACGGAAAAAAAGTCCATGTTCACTCTGAAAGCTAAATTCAGTGAGGATTTTCACCCTGACATTTGACATTACATGCATCTGTTTGCTCTCTTTGTTTTGTCCACCTTGAAGATAAGAAATAATCCTGTGTGAAAGCTGCACTGTGAAAGAGAAGAGAGAGAGTCTTAGTGCCTCACATCTGACTTAACAGTTCATACAGCCTTTCCCTTTACTCCAACTCTTTCCTCTGTTCAAATGAGCCGTTTCTTGAGAGACAGCGAGATCCTTCTTGTGGCACTGGCACCTCTGCGTCACTCAGCGTCAGTCTGTGTCACTCAGCGTCAGTCTGTGTCACTCAGCGTCAGTCTGTGTCACTCAGCGTCAGTCTGTGGCACTCTGCGTCAGTCTGTGGCACTCTGCGTCAGTCTGTGGCACTCTGCGTCAGTCTGTGGCACTCAGCGTCAGTCTGTGGCACTCAGCGTCAGTCTGCGGCACTCAGCGTCACTCAGCGGCAGTCTGTGTCAGTTCAGCGGAAAGATTCAGCTGTGGCAGGCGAGCATAGTTCGGCAACCGTCAAGAAGCTGCGGAGCTGAGGGGGCGGAGCCACATTTCCTGAGACATTTCCTGAGAACACCCATTGTTTATGCTTATTCAGACAGAGATACATAAACAGGTAAGAACTTTAGAACAACATACTACATTTGTTAAACCATACATTTTGCAGTGCAAATCACCTGTTGAAAGATTTGCTTTTATTAAATTTGAAAAATTCACAATGAGCAAACTTAATTGATTTGTCTTGCGATCAAAGTTGGTCCATACTCCGCTCATGATGAGTCAGAGAATGGTTTGAAGTCTCCAGAATTTTATATTCTCAGTTTTAAACATGGCTGACATGCAGAGAAACAGGAAATAGGATGCTGGCATGGGGATGAGAGTCATATTGACTGATCGCCGTGGCAGTGCATGAAGCTGGGTGTGTGAGAAGAAGAGATAGAGGAATCAAGACCCACTTGCTCTGAAATGGGTTTTCCCATTGACTCCCACTGCTTTATAAATGACACGTTGAGCATGCTCCTTGGCCTCCCATTAAAAGCAGCCAACATCTAAAATGAGATCTGGTGGTTCTCCACAGACACAAAACCAGCGGCCACAGGTCAGTGAGCCAGACGAAGAAATAGGGAACCAGGGAATAGAAACAGCTCGCATCTGACAGCCCATCCAGCTCATTTTCAATTCATTTTCACACATCATCTGTCACTCAAATGCATGAAGCACATGTGTATATGCAAGGTGTGTGTGCAAACAGTGTCCCAAATGAGCAGCAACCTCAATCCCCACATGCAACACAAGCCAGGTGGAATCTAACCTCAGGGAAAAAGCCATTTGAGGCTGGGCATCAAGAATATTTAATTATATGAATGACCTAATTCTGCCCCCTTCTGTCTCTAAATTAGTATGGCAGCTGGAGGGAAACCCCACAGAGGAGCACACACACACTGTTGGACCTCTCTGATTCATGTTGTTCTATCTCTTCCTCTGCAGAACGTCTACTTATTCATCTTGGTTGAGTTTGGCTATTTAGGCATCCACTATGTTTAGATAGGCCTATGCTGCAATTTTCTCTAATTCAGCAATGAGGGGTAAACACTCCATATATCTTTGCCAAGAGGAAGATTCTTCCTTATCAAAGATCTGAGCCTCTGATATCCTTCCAGCTAAAGTGAGATAGATGATGTGGCTTTAAAGCAGCATTTCAGAACATCTCTTGGTTTTATTTTTTCTTTCTTCTTTTGGAACATCATTTTAGATGCTGTAGATGGATGTACAGCGTTTCCCCTTTTCTGTTTATTTTGAAATTGAAGGCTCTTAGTAATGCACTGAGGTATATTCTTGGTAGTATACTGCTATCAGGCCTCAACATGCAAGAATATAGTCTAGTATTTTTCAGTAACTTGACTGAAAAGTCAGAATATCTCGGGCTCTGCGGCTTCAATTTTCAACATTATTTTTAAAATCAGTCTCCTTCGAGTCACCCAACTTTAAACAAGTGCAATACTAAACGACCAAAAACTTGAAAGTGTATGGTAGAATAGCTTTAGGCAGCTCTGGCCATCTTGAGTCTTCTACATTTTGTTTTGTCAGCGGTAAAATCTAGACAGGTTCAAGTTGTTAACAACAAATTAAAATACATTCTCAGAGCCCATTTAAGCGATGTAGTATGAAGTACATATCTTATTTAATTGGTCATATCTTTCTGACATTTCAATGTTTTCCAGAAGCCCTTGCTCATCTTTCACTTCCTCACACGCTGCAGTGCAAATTCATCCAAGCACATCTATAACTCAGCTGAGTCTGTTTGTCACAGCGAACTCTAATGTGTCTGCTGATAAGATAAAAATGAACTTGCTCATGTGTTCTTCATGTTAGAGATGAAGACATATGATCCACTGCAATAGCTGAGTTTACATTCAAATGAAGTCATTTATAGGTACAATAAACTTTACAAGTTTTAAAAGCATTTGAAAGTTGCCGAACTCAACAGTTTTTCTCCTTTGAGGTAAGTGGTCTCCTAAATCTGTTGAGGCAGTCCTTGAGCTAATCTTTTATAATCCCCTCATTCTTTGTATCTCTTCTCTCTCTGCACCAACTTTCTGTACCAATGTGTTTAAAGGGCTTGTGGGAGTAAACCACTTAGAGTGTATTCTAAGGACACAACAGCCACCGGCTGAGTTTAGCTAGTTTGAGCAATATCCATGAAGCTTGGTCAAAACAGAAAGAGAGAAAAGTCTGAGCCAGTGTCATTTTCCAACAGCAGCTCATTTTGTCTCAGTGATGTGCACCCGGAGTGCAGGGTGTAGTGTAAAGCTTCACAACTACCTTCCATCTCTGTCTTGGTTTGTGGTTTCTAGCCATTCTTGTGGCTTTATGTATGGTAATGAAAGTCTGGTTGTCCACCACTTTGGTCCAGACTGAAATATCTCAACCACTATTGGATGATTTGGGCTTTCATGGTCCCCAGACGATGAATCTGACTTTTCTTGCAAAACTATGAGGTTGACATTTTTGTTTTTAGTGAAACTATTGGATGGAATTCCATGAAATTTGAAATACACTTTGGTGACCCTCTGACTTGTCATCTAACACCCCCATCAGGTCAACATTTGTTGTTTATTACCAAATATCAGCATAACTTTTGTCTTTCCCATCGCGCCGGCTGTACTTTGTGTTTAGCGCAAATTAGAAAATGTTAGGATGCTGATACGCTAAACGAATAATGGTGAAGAAGGTAAACATTACACCTGCTGAACATCAGCATGTTAGCATGCTAATGTTAGCATTTAGCTCACAGCACTGCTGACCCTGCCTGACAGAGCTACTAGCGTGGCAGTAGACTATATTCTTGCATGTTGAGGCCTGATAGCAGTATACTACCAAGAATATACCTCAGTGCATTACTAAGAGCCTTCAATTTCAAAATAAACAGAAAAGGGGAAACGATGTACATCCGTCTACAGCATCTAAAATGATGTTCCAAAAGAAGAAAGAAAAAATAAAACCAAGAGATGTTCTAAAATGCTGCTTTAAAGCCACATCATCTATCTCACTTTAGCTGGAAGGATATCAGAGGCTCAGATCTTTGATAAGGAAGAATCTTCCTCTTGGCGAAGATATATGGAGTGTTTACCCCTCATTGCTGAATTAGAGAAAATTGCAGCATAGGCCTATCTAAACATGGTGGATGCCTAAATAGCCAAACTCAACCAAGATGAATAAGTAGGCGTTCTGCAGAGGAAGAGATAGAACAACATGAATCAGAGAGGTCCAACAGTGTGTGTGTGCTCCTCTGTGGGGTTTCCCTCCAGCTGCCATACTAATTTAGAGACAGAAGGGGGCAGAATTAGGTCATTCATATAATTAAATATTCTTGATTCCCAGCCTCAAATGGCTTTTTCCCTGAGGTTAGATTCCACCTGGCTTGTGTTGCATGTGGTGATTGAGGTTCCTGCTCATTTGGGACACTGTTTGCACACACACCTTGCATATACACATGTGCTTCATGCATTTGAGTGACAGATGATGTGTGAGAATGAATTGAAAATGAGCTGGATGGGCTGTCAGATGCGAACTGTTTCTATTCCCTGGTTCCCTATTTCTTCGTCTGGCTCACTGCCTGGTTTTGTGTCTGTGGAGGACCACCAGATCTCATTTTAGATGTTGGCTGCTTTTAATGGGAGGCCAAGGAGCATGCTCAACGTGTCATTTATAAAGCAGTGGGAGTCAATGGGAAAACCCATTTCAGAGCAAGTGGGTCTTGATTCCTCTATCTCTTCTTCTCACACACGCAGCTTCATGCACTGCCACGGCGATCAGTCAATATGACTCTCATCCCCATGCCAGCATCATATTTCCTGTTTCTCTGCATGTCAGCCATGTTTAAAACTGAGAATATAAAATTCTGGAGACTTCAAACCATTCTCTGACTCATCATGAGCGGAGTATGGACCAACTTTGATCGCGAGACAAATCAATTAATGCGACAAGTTTGCTCATTGTGAATTTTTCAAATTTAATAAAAGCAAATCTTTCAACAGGTGATTTGCACTGCAAAATGTATGGTTTAACAAATGTAGTATGTTGTTCTAAAGTTCTTACCTGTTTATGCATCTATGTCTGAATAAGCATAGGTGCAGGAAGAAGAGGGGGACATATTTGCTGCAATTTAAGGAGAAACTGGTGTCTGATTATGGAGATAAATTCAAAAGGGTGGAGGACAGACCTGCCCACGCTCAGTTCAACGCAACCCAATTTACCAGCTACTAAACATCTCTTTTCCTCTGTATATCATCCCAAATGTTGAATCAGCCCACAGCTACACACATCCCCTCCTCCCTTTCTGTTTGCATTGCCTCATTTCAACTAAAGGACTCCCACAGTTGTTGGCAGAGACTCTCAGCCTGACCGTGATGTGGCATCCGCCTGCAGGATCTGTTCAATCATAATCTTTCCCGGGAGCCACGATGGACTTGCAGACGCCTGGAATGGTTCTGCTGCTGATGCGGTGGCGGATCAAAAGAAATTCTTCTCTTGTGTGAGTCCCAGTCAGGACTTCATCTGAGCCGTTCATCCTGAACTTGGCTCAACCTGAAATGAGGTTATGAAGCATCTTTCTACCTCGTTGCTTGTAAAGATTAAAAATTCAGCACCCATTAGGTTTAAGTGTGAAAATTTTATTTCATGCCTAAAAGAGTGCAGAATCAGAGCAGATTTTTCCCCTTTTAATTCATCAATGTTATCTTTTATTCGTGTGCTTAGCGAGCACATAACAAATGTCAAATATGTATGCTAGCCTGAAAGCAACCATCTTTGATGAAAAAAAAGAAAATATTTTAAAGTTTTAATTCAACCAGGAACACATAGTGCTTATACATATTTGAAATATTTTGCAATCAACTGCAACAATTGCAATGTTTTAAGGCCAATACTGCAGCACAGTGGATTACATCTGCTGCATCCAGGGCACAGTTTGGTCTTTTCCCATTTCAGGAGTAAATCTCTGGTGAATGTACCCTGCAGGGACTTTGATTAAAATAAATGAGAAAATCCATTTGTGATGGCACTCCAGCCCCCTCCCCCACCCCATCTGAGTCAGCATCTTAATGGATGGTGAGACACACCGGTGTGCTTTCTCTTGTGCATTACAGCATGCACGCTCCATTATTCTCTGTAGCCTATTTTTTCTTTACCAAGTATGCATTTTTGTTTTTCCGAGGTGGAGAAAGGGAACCAATTCAGAAACAAATGACTCGGACCTTCTCCGATAAAGCTGATTAATGCGAAGAGGACAATAAGCCACGTTCCCTCATTAATCAGTCAGAGAAACAATGAAGCACATTTCAGAACAAACTACTGGTCGACCAATTAGTCATGATTTAGTTTGGGATGATAATCATTATGAGACCTAATATGAAGGTAGTTTTTCTATTTACTGATTTTTCAAATTGGAAGCACATCCTGCTATAAAAAAAGACACAGGACCAACATTTGCAATTAAACAGTGAATTTATTTCCAGATGTTTGTGGTGGTGTGGGATGAACAGCTATTGATAGCCATTGTGACACATTCTGGGGCCTCCACATTTAAATCAAAGCTTTTTGGATGCCGGCCTTATTTTCTCACCACCTGCTGCTCAGCTCCTAATTAAGCTAGCAGTGCATATTAAATAGTTCTGCTGTTCTCCCCATTATGTAGTATTTTTAGATGTATTGTGCAATGAGGCCCAAGTACATGGAAATACAGAGACAAGGCATTTTGGAGAGTACAAACCGATGTTAAAGTGTAACCTGACAGAGGGCAGCAAAGATCCACATGTCTGCACCGTTTGACAGATGAGCACGTCCTTACGTTAGCAAAAAATGTTCCTTGAGTTATGGAAGGAGCTGACAAAAATGTCACATATGTGAACAGACAATTTACCAACTGCCACTTAATATAACGACAATGGTCCTTAAAAGCATGTTGTACATATATTTGAACCTCCCATATTACCATATTCACAATGCTGATGAAGACAAAAGTAAACATTGCAATATAGGCATGTGTTGTTGTTGTTAGTTGTACTGATTTATTGTAATTTACAAAGATACAAAAGCGAGAACTGTTGAATCGGTTTGTTAATCTTAGCTAAATCATTTCCATGATCCATCCGCTGTGTTTGTGGATATTAATGACTCAGTGCCTCTGGAAACTCAAGATGTCATACCAATCTTCTGATGCAACTACGCTTACCAACAACAAATCAACTGAATGAAGAAGCAAGGGAGCATGCGAGGTTGTGTGCATTTCATCATCAAGTTTAAATATACATATTCTTTTGTGAGTCACTGTCAGTTGTGGGCCAGAAGATGAATATGACACACGCTGAGGCGTTTCCTGGGTCTCAAGTGTTCTATGATTCTGCCGGGTGAGTCATTACGTCGTCAACGTGGAAAAGCAGCATCAGTCTCCTCGTCCTCCCACTCGGTCTCTGGGAATGATGCGAAGCTCTGAGCCATGTTTAAGAAACACGTTTCCTGCAACACAGGACAAAGCACCACGTAAAAATCACAGTTAATAATCTGCGTTCTTTAAAAAGGGCTTTTACTGTCGGGTAACATTTGGATTAAACGTAACGGTTTCACGACATGCTCAGAGGTGTCGAAACTGAAGGATATATATATATATATATATAAATAAATAAGTCATTCCTGTTATGTCACAGGAAATGTATGTTCTTGGCCTCATAAAGACGGGTTAAGAAAAAGAGATTGTAAAATGACACAAGATCAGTTTCCACCGTGTGCTCAATCCGTTGCAGAGTGGCTGCAGTGGGTGAATAGGGCAACCTGACAGAGGTGTCTGAGCCGAGGCTATTCTCGGCAGCACACAGCTTGAATGCTGTGAATGCCCACCACTCTTTCCTTTCTTAGCAGAAAAGCCCCAATGCTGCCTTCGGTCAAAGCGGGCATTAACTTCTCCTGCTCTATGCAGAAAACCCAGTCATCCATTACCCGGCAACACAGTCAGTATGAACCTCAGGGAAACACTGAGGAGGCTGACGCGGAGGAAAAGTGATTCACCGGGCCTGGCAATAATGTGGGAATCTAAAGCCAAGTGAATTCTGACTAAACAGCTGGGTGCATCTGGTTCGCCTCCGGGAAGAGGTCATTTTTAAATTGAATTTAACATTAAATACTGCATCTATATTTATGTTTCAGAAAACACAATCAGGCCGGCTCCAACACAGACATGTCAGGATAATTAGGGCTATTTCAGTGACTCAAGCTTAGTTAGCACCAATATAAATGTGGCTGGATGTTTAGGCGTGCTCAATGGTGATGTAACCTTGCATTATGGTGCAATCTTACATCACCCTTGGGTTTGGGACAGATTGGGTGAAGTTACTCTACTAATAAATATTTTTTATTATTCCTTCCCCTGCTCTTCTAAAAACATCAACAAGGCGGTTTTTTTGCCTTTTTTCCCCTGAATATTTCTTCTGTATTTATCATAGATTTCTCTCCTTTACAATCTGAGTCATTGACCACTGTTAGACATCTCTGACCGGCCGTTTACATAAGAACAGTTAAATTACACCCTTCAACTATGATTTAAATAACCCAGATTATATTAGCTGGGACTGCTTGATCGCAGGTAGATTTGTTACATTAGTCTAAGTAAGGTTTTTCATATTCAGCCTTACTTTTCTCTGCCTTCTCTGTGCAACCACCCACAAATTAATCTGTCATTACCAAAGTGCATTATGAAACGTGTTTCATTCAAGTTCCACTTTGAAGAAAGCACATTGACAAGTGACAAAGAGCTTAAAAAAAGCCCCAAGGTTGTTTATGTATCCATGTACCTTAATATGTTAGAATGAAATGAAAAGCCCTAGAGCGGCTTTTGTCGAGGTACATAAAACATAAACTCACCTGCTGTCTGGGCAGGGTTGATTCCTATTCCATCTACAAGGCAACCATGAGAGAAAAAACAACCCAATGTAAACTCAAAATATTGTCAAGCAAATGACATCAGCACACGAATGAAATTTACATTGTCCTCATTTTATCCATAATGACAACAATATAAATGTGTGCCTCAGCAGCAGGAAATTACATCTGGGTGACAACAGAGCAGCCATTCATTCTGCACTGATAAAAACGAAAATTCATATTTGACATGGCAGACATATCTCAGACATTTGAACACAAATCTCATCAAATCTTATTTGGCAACAGTCGTTATTCCCACAGCACCCTAAACACGTCATCTTTCTACGAGAAAGTACATCAGGCAGACTTTCTCAAGTTCCTCACACCGCCCGTACAGAGCAGAGGTAAACAAAAACATAATCAGATTTGATGCGGCGCCGCATGGTTTAATTGGGAAACAATGAATGAGCCAACAATTTGCCTTTTAACCTCCACAAAGACCATTTACTGTTATTCATTCTGGTGATTACTCGAACTGTGGTTACAAGTGTGAATCCAGCGAATTCTTTCTGTATTTATTACTGGCTCGGGTTGATTTGGACACGCATCTGTTGGATAGTTGTAACAATAAAACCTTTTCCCTCCAAGATCAAACTGCCTCAGTACATCATGTTGTAAGTGAAGCTAACTCGTCTCTCATGTGTCAATCATAGGTCAGTGTGTGTGTTAGTGTGGGTCTCGGGGCTGAGATCCTGCAGTTCCTGCTGGTAGATGAACACAGGTCCACACAGGTCATAGATCACTAAATGTCTCTTAAACAGAAGGAATAGCAGAAACAGGGCTCTGCTCGTACTCTGGAGGATTGATGGCAAACATTGCTGCGCGCTCTGGGAATTTAAAGTGAATAAAACACCGTAATTTTCTCCTTTGAAACACCAGGACGGGGACTCAAAGTACATCGATACATTTGCCGTAAATTCCACACGGTGCTCGTGTAATGTTACGGATGAATCCTCCTATCCTCTCTGTGAGACTGCATTTTATTTGGATTTGGCAGGTAACACGTGTTTCAGACTGTTGTTTCTGTGAATATTAAGAGTTATTTTCAGCTTTAATACTGTACAAACATGCAAAAGGGAAGCTCATTATAATATATTATTCCACGGGCTTGTTCAATACTCGACTCTAATTGGTCGATTAACGCATTCTCCGACCATTTATTAGTATTTAATAACAAGTCGCTGCTAAGAATAACCGACTATGACGAAGTTCTGAATCAGTACACAGCAAGCGGACTATTTTCTTTTTAACCTAAGTAATATAATCAATTTTAAATCAATATTTTGTGTAAAATTATAGATTTTGAGTAAGTAGGCATGTCAGCGGGATAATGAACACTGCTGTTAAAAGATTTATTTTGTATAAAATCCTCACAGCTTGGAGTTGAAGTTTTGAAACTCAGCTGAGTTTTCAAACATATCTGTAAGGAATGAGAAGAGTCCCCAATAACTGTCAAGCTGGTAAACACGTCCCTTTTGCTGAAGAGACAAAGAAAAAGACAAATTGAAACTCAACTCACCATTTGTTATGATCGCACTGGTTGCTGATGGCACTTTGAACTGTAAAAGAGAAAATCCCCATTAGTGGAATCCACAACATTGACATTTAAGAGACTTCAGCAGCACTAAAGTATTTTTATTGAATAAACAGAGACATGTTGCAACCAAATTCTGCTTGGCCTGAAGACTCGGCGTGAATAAATCATCAAGAAGAAAAAGCTTTTTTGCACCGAGTCAGCGCACTGAGATACACACGGCTTCGTTGGGTGACAACTTCAGAATTGGAGCCGTTAAGATGTCTTCAAAAACAAACTTGGTGGAACAAGCAGAAAGAAAACGCTGTGTATAGTGCGTTTGGTTTTCAGTCTTTTGCCAAATTTTATGCTTGACAGACACACAAATTCAGGCCTGCACATACAGCACACACACACACACGCACACACACACACTCATACAAACAGTTAGGAAAGCGCCTCGGGGGAAAGGTAGCCACGCTTGAATTTCTGGAAGAAAATCAGTCAGCATGGTCACAATTCATGTCCTACTTCAGTGTTGGACAGAGGACGGTGTGGGCTGCTGAGATTTGCAGTGAGGAGAGAGCAGTCTGTCACCGGGGAGATAAGGTCAGAGAAATGCTGCTCACCAAATATGAAGCACACTCAGGAATATGCATTTTCATGCAGCATAAAACTGGAGGATAAAATATGGTTTGAATCACCGGCTGTTGGGTAATTATTAAATGCGATAATTTACATTTCATGTCTCTGTAGAAACACATGATCACTGAAGGCAAAGCTGAAAATACACCCTTGTTAATTACAGGTGTAATAGAAGCAAATGAACAACTGATGTACACACAGTGTAGAAGCAGCACATGAGCAGCAGCTCCAGTGCTCCGTCAGTATGCCGTCAGCCACAGCACTGCTGTGCTGAGTGTGTGAAATTGAAGAAGGGTCAACTTTGTTTGCCATATAGAAAATAAAGCCTGCTCGATACCAGCTTTTAAGGCCAATACTAATAACCCAAAAACTAAAAGAAAAACAACCAGAGAATCGTTTATCTGCTGATATTAGTTTCTCACATTATAATAGACAAACATTCTTAATCCATATACTGGATGTGCATGTAAATAACATGAGTTTGTAGAATATATTAATAAATCCTCCTGTGTATGCATAAGAGGAGAACATACTTCTATATTTAGAGGTTGCTCACTTGTACATATTTTTCCTTCTTTTTTTTTAACCTCTTATGCAGTTTTATTTTTCCTTCCTTTTCCTTCTAAGATTTCACCTTTTAAGTTGATGCCGAGTCTTGTTGTGATTGTATGTTAGTGTTTTCTTATCTGCAAATAAACATAAGCATATATATACCACATCTCCCTATAAATCTATTGGACACTAAGGCTAAATGAAAGTTGTGCAGTCCCACATGAAAAGAATATCATAGACGACCGTTAGTTTACATACTGGATCCAGTTCACGTATCACTTCCTGTTGAGGACTAGACATATTAATAGAATAGCACAAACTTACCTCCTCAGCTGCAAACTTCAAAACTGCTGTGAATGGTGTGCTGTCGGGGACACTTAGTCTGTAAAAAAACAAACAACGCATTAAACAGGATTTTAAAAACACCCTAAAACCCAGCCTTTACCTTACCCCCCATTGTGTTACTTTTTAATTTATAAAACACGAGTACCACAGGATTAAATATCATCTCTTAAACGTTTGACCTGCGCTTCCATTGACAAGTGCTTGGACTGCTTTAGTGCTGTGGAACAAGTCACCTACACCATTTATTTTGACCTCCATGGAGAGGAGGAGAACAAAAGCAACACTTCCTAACAGGGCTCAATTTAGTGTGACATTAACTTCTGTCAGTCATTTTTGTCAGAGGATACAAAACCATTTAAGGTATAAATAGTTACAATACAAAACAGAAATCAGACATATATTCTGAGATGTTGGGTAAAAAAGAAAACGAAAAACTTGCAAGCTTAGAGATGCAGTTGCCAACTAAGGAAGTCCAGAAGAAGCTGAGGTTGTGGGGAGCAAAATTTATTGACATATTCAGTACAGCAGCAAGTAGCCGAGAGACGAGCAAACTGTAAGCAGACTTCACCATTATGATGCAGCGTGAAAGACCACCATGGTGCCTTTACTGAGAGGGAGGGCTAATGTGTTTGAATGTGACTGGAGATTATAAAAATAAGCTGCATGGATTGAAGGTGTGTTAAAGTTCAGTCCTCTGCCTTATTTATCGTCATTATTATCACACTTTTCATGCTGAGACTTGAATTTGAACAGCTGCAGCGAGACCTTGTCTGACCTCATTAGAGAACAGACTTCCTGTCAACACTAGAATATTCAGCATGGCCTCTGTATTTTTGCTAGAACTTATTTGAAAGTACTCAAGCTAGAAAATTCAACGTGGAGGTCTGTTGGGAAATTAGACAATGCATTATGTGGCATAGGGGACAAAAAAAGACGCTTCAGTCGGCATTTTGAGGCCAACTTCCATCTCTCCTGCAACAACGTGGCTCATCCAGCATCATATGCAAAAAAACAAGAACTTAAAAACCTATTGCTAACATTTAGCATCATATAATTTGCTAAATAAATCATCAGAAGAGTGTTTTTGTGCTTTAGAACAGAAAATGTGGAAAGAAAATCAGACCTTTCTAAAGTAGTATAGCAGCTACAGAGCTGTACACGTCATTTAATACTAATTCCTCCCGAATCTCTCTCACACACACACACACACACACACACACACACACACACACACAGTGCAAGTCATCAATATAACTGCAAAAAAATCGACATTTGGAATTCCCACAGTGATTATCCACACAATGGAAAGTAAAAGATCAAATTATAGACGGATGAGTGCAAAGCATCGTGTGAGCATGTGGCACTTCTCATTGGATAGGAGCTCCATGTCCTAGGATCATATACACACTGTTCTAATTTGCAGGAAATTAAAGTAATTTACTTAATCTGGAGTGACGGGAAAAGAGAGTAATTGTATTTTAAAGCAACTGCAAAAGACACATCCGACCAAAAAAATGTTGTTGACAAGTGCAGAGTTTGAGTTTAAAAAGGCATTCATCAAATAAATCTACTGAATGGGAAAGGTTTTTTCTGTGTGCCACTTAAATCTGATTTTAAGACACAAATTCGGTGACGTCACACATTGGAAGCATTACACACGTGTGATGTGGAAACCTGAAGCCTCCAGTACACACATGCACTGAGAGTTGACTATACAGTGAGCTCAGAGACATTTTGTGTCCAAATGTTTGAAATAAATAATATTTTTCGCAGGATTTGTCAATGACTCCTGTCTGTCATCTCACAGGACACAGAATAATGAGCTCAGTGACACTGTGTTTTTATATTAATGAAGACCACTGCAAGACCAGATGTTTAACGCTGCTTGTCCATTTCATTCAAAATATAACACAAAAATGCTATAATGCTAGCCATAATAACTTCACTACATACAACATGTGTAAAACCGAGGTTAACGGAGCTGTTGGAGTATACATTTGTATTCAGTATCAGCATGTGAATCACAGTTGTACACGAACATATGTTGTCTCTATGACCACGTTCTCTGCAGCCAGAGTTAAACACACCAGCAAAGGTGTCCACCACGGCACGAAATACCGATATCTGCTGCAGCGGTGAGATTAAATGTTAAATTAAAAGCTAAAGACTGAAAAGCAACCGACTGTACCCTTAAAGCTGTACTCACACTTTGTATGGAAGCCGGGGGTCCGACGTCAGAGTGATTTTAAACGTTACTTTGGACCTAATGCAGAGGACAGACACACGGTATTAGCACCGTCATGTTGGCTAACGAACATGAAATGTATTCAGAGAAAATTACACACAAAAAAGGGCAGAAACTCACATATTTTGGGCGAGGCGACTCCGTTTTCAATCTGTTTGTTTATACACACCCGGAAGTCGGAAGGACCCTTACACACACGTCATCCATTTAGTTATATTTTTTGACACATATTTGAGTATGTTTAGTCTTTTCAAAAGTATCGCAGTATTTTTTCAATACGGTGACATTCGTTCTAGATTCTGGAATGATTATAAAAAACATGTATGGTATTATTCGTCGTATTTACTGTCAGGCATTTATATGAAACTACTAACGTTTCACCGTAATTGACAACAGAAGGCGCACTGACATTTTCTTGGGCGCGTTAATGTTAATGAAGAGTGGCTTCTCCAGCAATGTGTTGAATGGAAGAAGAGCTTTAATTAATGCGTTTCAACCGCCTCACAAGCACGCCGGGTAAGTGCTCTCATAATAGGGCAGGCTTGTATCGGGAGAAACAAATATTTTGGAGCAAACGGATTTAAGGCAGCAACATTTATGAGACATAACAACTTCAAGTGCGACAGCGTCAAACCATTCAAATGTTCCCAAAAGGTAATTTGAATAGTAATGTTTGCCCTCTCTCCCAGTTTATGCTTGGGGAGGTATAAGGGGAGTCGTATGGAGCTATTAAGTCAGATGTTTACATATTGAATGGACAAATTTACATCGTTTTCATAAGTTATTTATTAATCTTAGCCCTACTTATATTTTGATACATGACTTCTATAACAATTTATATATTTCCTTGTATCTTTTTATTATTATATACTTGTGAACCCTGCCTACATGCAGCTCATTGTCCCTAAGATAATGCTGGTTTCTGTACTGTTTGACTCTGATGAAGACGCGGTTGGCATTAGTCCTCTAATAAAGAGTGTTAACTTAAATCAACACTGGTTAGTGTGCGCAACAAGGCAAATATGCATATCCAGAACCAAGTATTTGAACCCGGTTGATGCTGAAGTAAACACAGGGAGTTTGCCAAATTATGCTATTATGCCTGGATTGTTGGGCCACAGTGGCAGCATTTCAGCATCCAAGCGGTGTCATTTCTAGAGGCTCCACATTCATCAAAGTGCGAAAATCCTGAGTATCACTCAGTAGCCACGTCAAGCTGTTCACTGCTCTCATCAATCCAAACAAAAAGCATGAACCAGACATGTTCAGTTATATTTTGGCTTGGAAGGATTTGACATTTGAATAGTGATGGATGAGCATGTGAAGTTCACAAGAAAGTCTAGGACTAGTGCAGACTGTACAGATATCTCTGAAGTCGGATTGTGCTGGTCTAATCAGAATGCAAGTTTGCACTTTAGTCTGATCAATTAGGCGATCTGTGTGACCTCCACTTATCTACTCAGACCCATATTGAATGAGTATTTAAAAAACATATGTATGTGATATTTTCCATTTATTGTTGAACTATTTGTTTTAATAAAGTGGATGAGGATGACGGTCTGGACAAGAGACTGAATGTTCATCAGAAACAGAAAACCTCAACTGTCTGTGAAGAACAAAACCTGCCACAGGATCGACTGAGAGCAGGTCAACGGTCATCAAAATCAGTGGACGGCCAGAGAAGGCTCAAGAAAGCCATTTTGACTGAAGTCCCACACTTCAGTCAAAGTCATGATGACAACGAAGCCGGCTCCGTTCACTGAAGAATACTTTGAAATGTGCTTGAAACCTCCGAAAGCTAGTAAGTGGGGTATTTTAGCTCGATTGTTATTCTACAATTTGACATGTAAGCTACGAAAAATATGACAAATTGTGCATGCTCATTACGAGCCCATGTTTCAGAGATAAGAGGGAGACAGAGACACTGGCAAAGAGAATGGGAGCAGATGTATGATGATGACTCAGAGTTATAGTGCAGACACTCAGGCGCACACCTCTGGGATTTCAGTGGTGGGTCTTCCCCGGGAAGAAGTACAAATGCAGAGGAAGACAGGGGGCTGAAAACAGAACAAAGGTAGACTGCTTTTGCAGAGCGTGTGAAAAAAAGAATGTGAAATCTGAAGCATGTACGCTAATGAGAAAATACATCTTGTAGAATCTTGTTTGCAAGTACATTATTTTTATAGATAGCCTTTAGGTTTCGACAGTAAATATATCAAATGCAGACAAGCGTTTGAGCATTTTCTTTTATTTCAAGTTTTACAGTTGCCATTAAAATAGCGACTTAATTCAGCATATTCAGGACACAGTAGAATATATGAAGGAGTCAAATTGAAGTTTCCTGCCTGATCTTACTCTCCTTGTTCATCGAGAGAATTACATAATCAGGTTCCATACAGACATTGATTTTCAGACTCTCTTAATCCGTCATTGTGGTAAAAAAAACATTTGCTTTGAAGCAGAAAGGCTGGACAAAGATATGACAGTTGTCCATCATCCTCTTGAAGGAGCCCCGAGAGTGCGTTCAAAATGCAAAATGTAATGATTGCACTCAGTGCATTGAGCAGCCTCTATTGAAATAGCATATTAGCATAGCAAAAGCAGGGTAGAGAGAGAAGAATGGCAATTACCTGCAGCAATATAACAGTAATCAATGCTAATACTGCTGCTTATGCATGCAAGCATGTGCACTCTCACACACAAAAAGACAGATGTGCACTATGAAAGAGGTGTAAAGCACATGCATAGTACATGTGCTTGTAAACATCCACTGATGGTGAACCATCTGTATTATTTCTCTCTCGATCAAAAGGAATATTGACATAAGATTAGATACGATAATCCTTTATTAGTCCCACAGCGTCGAATAATAATCAAATACTTTCACCCTCAGGGAAGGCGTACAGACATCATGGTGACCCAGGAAGAAAAAACAAAGCATCATTGGTAAGTAGTGCACAGTGTAAATGAAATTGACAGCCACTGTTTGAGGTGTCTGACTTACAAACGCATATCATTCTCGATTTATATGTAGGACATTCTGTTGCTACAAATACTCTGCAACACCCCCTCAGGAATCCTTTTTAGTTTCAAGTTGTTGGAGTTTTGTTTGCCACTTTTGATTCAGCGGTTTTATGTTTTTGTGTTTCTACTGGCCAAACAAAATCAGCCGGCATGGCTCATGTAGACAGCTTTTCAATCGGTTTAGTTGACCTGAGAGATCTGTCAATACTCAAGATACAATGTAGATATGTGAAAAGCTTAGACCAGGGGTGCCCAATACGTCGATCGCGATCGACCGGTCGATCGCGGAGGTAGTGCGAGTAGATCGCATACCATTCAAAATTTAAAGCCCAGGCTTAGTTTATTAGCATTAACCAAATGCTAAAAAGCTGTCACTGTCATTGCTTCTTTCCCCTGGCTTGCCTAATGGCTCGTAGCTTTTACAATCCATACTGGATTACCCACAATCACTCTGTGTTGTCGGACTATTGGGACAAACTCTTACTTTTGCTTATTAGGGGCAGTTTCTTTTCATTTTAGCAGTGGGCGGGACACAACAGGTGAACATAAATATTCTGTTATTTGTTTTGTTCATAGCAACATCATTGTGCTTAATTAAGTCCTTAAGTCCCAAATATTAATACATAATGTCATAATGCTAGTGTTCATTCTTCTATGCATTTGTGTTAACTGGTTGATTTAACACTGAAAATCCTGTACCGGCAATCCTCCAAAGCTGCCATGTGGACACCACTTTTACTTGCTGCCGCTGAGCCTCTAAGTCAAGTTCTGTGTTCAGCTGAGTCCGTTTGAATAATGACTTGTGTGCGTAGCAGAGCATATGAAACTGTCATTGTTTGACAGAATTATATTTGTATTAGTTATGTGATGTATTCTATTTAAGCATTACACTGATGTGTCATAATTGGGCACAGAACCATGATGATCCGTACTAACCAGATACACTTATCAAACATGACGGAAAATCATCTTTGAAAACGATTGCAAAGAGACCTCAGGAGACAAATCCCCTGAGTCCCTCCTCTAATGTTTACTTCCTTTCCATAATCCCCAGCATACTTAATTGTAATTAAATTTGAGCTGAGGAATAAGTTGCCGGGGCTGTGTTGACAATGAGAGGGCATGATATGCAAAGTGCCAAAGACACAGTTACATGGCATGTTGTTTATATACAGTGAATAACTCCCAGATATACCACACTGCCCCACAGTCTGACTGATGTATTTAACCTTCCTGTTGTTGACGGATTCCCCAAATAATCTTCAGGAAACAAGTCATTATCCTGGTGGCACACTGAGCCCAAACAAAATGAGTCTCAGATGCAAGATACATATACAGTGGATCATTAAAACTCGCATGCAGTAACCAAAATGAAATGATGCATGACAGAATAATTTAGTTAGATGTTTGCACTGTGGGTTTAGGAAATAAAAATACACTATTTATTTTTGTGGATTCATTCAAAAACCATATTTCATTGGTCATGTACTCTAACGTACGCCCTCGATGGCTGACAATTCTTCGCTGTACTAAAAGGTATTTATTATCGAGTTAGCCCCGACTTCGCATACACTGTGTATATTTATAATCTGTAGTCAACAGCACATTTCTACAGATAGGATGGTGCTCAGGTAGCAGGCGAAGTAGAAGGCTTGTCAATGTGATGTCAGATTAAAGGGCAGCAGCCAGGAGCAGACATGCATCCATTTTAATAACATGCTTCATTCAGAATGGATTGGATGTTGCCGGGAAGATCTCCCGACCGCTTCGGAAAAAGGTGCATCAATAGCCAAAAGTAACGAGAAGATTGACGAGGAACAATGTGACGCTTAGGCAGCGTAAACTGAAGATGGTGTAAGCAGAGAAGACAGGCAAGAGAAGGAAACACAAGGCAGCAGTCAGACATTAAGGAGGGTGGTGGAAATGTGGAGGGGTTGTGGTGTGTGTGTGTGTGTGTGTGTGTGTGTGTGTATGTGTGCAGTCTTGGCGGTGAATCCACACGTCAGACAGATAATTAGCAGCATCCTTTGTTTCAGCCTCATCGCAGTATGTTTTCACACAATATGAAAATTCTATAAAAATATCTTTAATCATACAACACAAGTTACACAAACATGTGTTTACAACGTAGAAAATATGATTTTTGTGCAGTATGTTTTGTTTCTTTTGCAGTCGCTTTATCCCCCACCATCATCGCCTTGCAGCTCCTCTCCTCCTTTTCGCCCCCCTTTGTCAAGTTTCCTCACTGATGCGTTGCCACGGATTTCCAGATTTAGCAGCACTCTCCTTTCCTGTCTCTGTTCATCTTCACAAGTTTGCATCCAAGTTGTGATTTACCATCTCTCTGTCACACGTGTCCTTCCTCAAAGATTGGAATCGAACGTGCTGCTGACAGTTAAACCAGCCTCCCATCGCAGTCACGGATGATAGCATTACGGTAGCTTTACCTGTGTTTGGCTTCTCCTCAAATTCTCTGAAGGTTTACCAAAAGCAAAACCAATTACAGAATCAATACAAATAACTAAAACCGTTTTACGTCTCAGCGGTTTTGAGAAGCAGTGGCAACTCACAAATTGATCAATTGTTGTTATTTTTATTTTAAAACTATAAACTCCACCAGTACTAGACAATTATGCAGCTGCCTACCCCTCACGGTTATTCCCCCAAAACAATGGGCATGGATATTATGTATTTGTGTGTGTGTGTGTGTATGCGTTTAAGCATGAGCTGTGCATCTATTTGTGCCTCAGCTGCCTACACTACAGAAGATGAGGCCTAAAGCACTAATTAGAGCGCCCATGATTACTGCTCAATCCCCTTGTTCTGTCACTCACACACTTCCAGACATAGCCAACTATATTTAGACAGGGAAAATCAGTGTTTCTGCCAGAAAAACGTGGACCTCAATCAGTCCGGGATGTGCATGATTGGCATCTCTAATAAGGTATGTAGGTATTTTGAAGCTAAAGCTAATGTTGTCAGTTTATGCACTGAATTAAGGACGGCGCATGTAAGCCTAAAGGGTTGCAGAATTCATCCAGTGCACATGATCATTCAATTTATGTTAAGCTAGTGCAGAGCCTGTTCAGGGCATGGCCGTTTGGAGGGTGTGCCCGTTCGGAGCGGGACGATTATTTGGCCCCCGGAAGTGCTGCTTGCAGCGTTGTCAAGAAACTGCTCCAGAGAAGTGAAGACAAATTTGTCTGTAACGTTAGTGTATCCAGCATCCAGCAGCAAAACTGAGTGGCCCGCTAGAGGCAACATGCTCAACTATTGACTGTGTCGCGTGTCCAAATTGGACCAATTTCCACAAGGCACTGTCCAAGGTCCCCAGCAATACACCCACCAGCTGTGCAGTAGATCACACAGAACGGTTTTCGAAATATGTTAAGGACACACACACACACACACAGACAGAGATTCCTTGGTTTGTAGTTAGATGAATAAAATCAATACGAGTTGCAACATTTGCATCGCCGATGTTTTTGTACTTGACTCAGCAGATTAATTTGAGAGCAGCTAGCCTTTGTGAAATCAATACTAATCTGTTTAGTGGGTATCATTTGTTATGCTGCAAGGAGCTTTTTCCTCAACGTTTTATATTTAAGACAGTTCTGTCTGATCAGTGAAAACTAAGTTGTGCAAATTTTTGTGGCCATAGTCTAAACCTGCCAAAATTGCCCTACAAAGCAACTTTTAATTACACAACTGCCTTCAGAAGCGAAAGAAAAGGGCAGTCTCCTCTGCAGGGGGCCAGTGGCATTTAAAAGTGGTAAAATGGTTGATTAACAGCTTCCTTCCTTAATAAATCTGCCTTTTTCAACTTGCCAGGACATTTCTCCACATTGACACACAATGATTTTCTCAAAACAGTTGCTTGACAGATGGAGCATTACAGCTGTTTAATTATTTTTTGCTTTTGAGAAATGATACTCGGATTGGATGAAAAACATAATGGTCTCCGTGGGGAATAATGTAGGTTTGTTACAGCATAAAAATACAACAACACTGACTACAACTTTGTACTTGACTCAGCAGATGACATTTATTATGCATCAGCTCACTGCATATAATTAAAGGCCTTCAGAGAAATGATGTAGGGGTCGTGTGCTAATTGTCAGATGGATTTTCGGTCCAGTGTTTGTGGTGATGGACTGGTGACTGCATCTTATTGCTATGTAGCCGTGTTTAGCTCTAATCGGTCTGGCACAAACATCTCTCCGTCCTCTGCCATAAAAGCACTAGCCAGTCATTGCAGATGGCAGTGTCGTGTCTCACACACTCCAAATACCTCTCTTACAAACACACACTCACAACCATATAAGCACATGCTTTTCTACCTCTCGTTAGCTGGAGAAATAATTTCCATGTTGCTGTCATGCTCATAATTCATTTCTTGGATGTCATTTTGTTCAGTCCGCTTGAATGCACATAGAAATTGAATGCTGAATGTATGTAATGCGTGCATCCTCATTGCTCTATATTATTTCCTATTGTCCTCTCTTTTAATTTGGGCTATGATGCCATGTTGTTGAGTAATATATTCCTGTTCTAATGCAACCAATGCAGTTTACGTCACATTTATTGAATTTGACACATAAATTGGTTCTTGTAGGACATCATGCGCCACATTTTTAGTGTGGGGGGGGGGGGGGGACTTGTCAGAGCTGTCATTAAATGTAATTCTTGACAGTTAACATGTGGCAGAGCTACAGGTGGGGAAAGCCTAAATTGGAGCCCTGTCAGAGATAATTTATTGCTGTGGATGCAGCCCAGGAAAGGGGGGGGGGGGATGTGGATGACAGTTCAAGTGTTGCTAGGATGAGTTTTGATTGAACAGACACAATTAGAAACATGTGAATGCAGAGCTCCTCTGTTCCAGCTCATGTAGAGTTTGAAACAGAGATGAAAGGGAGTGTCAAGCATGCAGCACTGTAGTTCAAAGCACACATCAAAACATTGTGGGTGCAAAGTGTTACTGCAAATTGCACAAAGCGCCTGAAGTGCATGGAAAAATTCAAACAGCAGATTATACTTCAGAATGAGGTACGATACGTTGTACAATGCCTGACGCATTAGCAAAAAATGAGTAAAGAACAAAATCAGAAACGTATTTATCGCCAATCAGCTGTTGGCTTGTTAGCTATTCATTTATTAGCAGGTAGTTCCTAAATTGGGCCTTACACGTTTTAAGGAAACTGTTCAGGAGTTTGCGTCCCGAAGTGCAACCCAGGATTTCATTGGCAGAGGATTTGGCAGATGGGGATATGATTCGTAGGAAAAAGATGATGTCGCATAGCTGGGTTTTTCTGTGTACAACAGAAGATAATGGTCAGTAATTGGCGTTCAAGCCTTCAGCTGTCTACACCATTGGGACAGGGATTTTAAGTTGTCAATTTAACATTACATCATACATCTCCTGCTTTAATTATTTCAGTGTAGTTCCATGCAACCTCAAGCGGATGAGATGGGTGCATATATTTTCAATGACATTGGAAATATGTCTGCACACTCGCTCTATTTTAAGTTATTTTCCACAGATAGCAGGATATTTACAGCTCTTGTTGATTTTATTCACAAACCACATAAAAAGTTATTGAAGAAGGGTTCAAGTTTAAATGTCGTTTGTTCCGCCAAACATTTCCCAATACTGATCCTCTAATCATCCACTGATCATCCGTTTAGCTCGGCTTGTCTGCGTTATTGCAGATAAGTAAGCAGCTTCGACATCTATCACTTTTCCTGCTTTGCACTTGTTTTGTGCATACCGAGGTGCAATCTAATGCAGGGGGAAAAAGAAGATACTTATGCTAAAACTTAGCTGTATAAGTAAGACAGAGATAGTGAGAGAATCAAAAGCAGTTGAGGCTGTGAAGATGGTCGAGCTCAGCCTGCTGTTTTCGGAACCAGGGTTTCAGCACCGAGTGTACCCAGGGCCTCCTTCAGCAATCAGGGGCTTAATGGCTGACTGGCCTGGGAAACTGCAGGCGC
This sequence comes from Melanostigma gelatinosum, assembly GCF_949748355.1. Classification (NCBI taxonomy): domain Eukaryota; kingdom Metazoa; phylum Chordata; class Actinopteri; order Perciformes; family Zoarcidae; genus Melanostigma; species Melanostigma gelatinosum. The sequence goes on from NC_136647.1 coordinate 11,360,508, forward strand.
TATACTGAAGTAATGGAGGTCTGGCTCAGGATGTTCCTGTCTACAGCTTTGTTCCCCAGAGGACAACTTGATCTTTCAGAGACAATTTGGCGTTAGCTTAGCAGAGCACATGGTGGATGGCAGCATTTTGCACTGCTAAAGTGACATTTTGGTGGGATGCATGCACGTTCTGTTGACAGTCGGACAGTCTACGATTTGTGCTTGCAACGAGTAGTTAACTCCTTACACCAGTACGCCTGGGCCATTTTCATTAGCTTAATGCACGTCTAACCAGATCCTATTCAAAACTTTACCATCTCTTGATGTTGATGATACGGTCTGTTCGTCAATTCAAATGGACATCAATATAGCTCCAAGCCAGACAAAACAACACATTGTTAGGTGGCTGTATGAAAAACTATCAATTGTAGAACTATTGTTGTGAACCGTGTTACATATAACATATATTATTACAATATTATTGCACGAAGTGGCAACAGTGAGGGTACCTAGTTGTTACATGCCAATTCTGTAGCAAAGCTGTCACTGCGGTCCACCACGGCACCTGCTTGGCTCCAATATAAACTATTTCTTATGAGCGGAGTAACTCAGAAAACAAATGGCTGCAGTGTTTATTATGACATGATTTTCCAAACCTTGGCCCTCTGGTCAACCAAGCTGACTTATTATCGTGAAAATGTCAGTTACTGAAAGCTTTAGTCAATTATTACAATAATGTGGCCTTAATGATGACACGTTCCTCTGGTTTTGCTGGTTATATGCAGACAAGGTGTGCTAAACTTGTTACAGTAAATCAATATTGGATTTGGTAAATAACTTAATCAAGCCATGATGTGAAAAGGTGTTTTATTCTCAATAGGAAATTGCACTCTTCTAATTTTAGCTGTCAGGTCTGGAACGAGGAGTCAAACACATTGATTTGATTGATAAAAGCGAGCCATCCATGGGTTTCTGTTGCAGCTATCATCATCATGTGAAAGTTTCTCATTGTTGGGCCAAGTGGCTGCTGTCCTACGCACCTGTCTGTTAACCTGCCAGTCTACTTGTTGATCATGAATTTGTCTTCAGCTGCATGGTGGTGGTGTATGATGCTCGAGGCCATGGCTTGTTTTCCAAACCTACTTATTTGGTTCATTTTTATTCTTGCTAATGTTTTAATCCATTGTTTTTTTCAAGGCTATTAACTGATTATTTTATTCCACTAGTCTGCATGTGTGCAGTGCCTCTCCCCCTGCCTGTTTCACATTTACTCTAATCATTTTTGAGTCTTTGAAGAGCCAAATGCACTTTCTGTGACAACTTACAAAAGCTTAAGAGATTCACAATGCCCGAAGGCCTCCTTGTTTTTGTCAACCAACGTCGCAGTGACTGCGTTCAGTGTTTGTCCCTTTTCTAAAACACAAAAAGATTTTGCAAACCTAATAGGCACTCTGATATAATGTGCCGTGTGCCCAGGGGGAAGACTAATAACCATTTGAGAGAAACCACAGATGGATGTGTGTGTGTGTGTGTGTGTGTGTGTGTGTGTGTGTGTGTGTGTGTGTGTGTGTGTGCATAAGGGTAGAGGTTAATGGGTATTGCAGTAGATAATGCAGATGTAGAGATACAGGGGGCACTAAAGATTGTGAACAAAGCTCATTTATCCTCCTTAATCCTTTTTTGAACAGACTCCCTCCCCGAGCCTCCATCTGTACAGAGCAATACGTCATCATACAACCGACATGCACGGATACACTCTGGATGTGTCTACCTGATCGATACCACAGGCTTCCGTGATCTACCGCAGTGAGCACCCATATCACTGCACCCTGCACTAGGTGGTTGAACGCTGAGAGATGCAGACAGAAAGTCAGGGATCACACCATCAAGACAGCTTTGAAATAAGACACCAGCTAGCTATGGACATTATCCGTAGCACACCTGGTAACCATGGAGACACGTTTCGGCTCACCGTCTGAGGATGAATCATTTGTCCTTGTATTTAGTGGCCACCACAGGAGATGAAAGAGTACGGGGTCGGAAGTGAGAGGAGTGAAATATAGTTTGTCAAACTCACCGCAGTACGTCAGACAGGACAAGTTTGTCTGTAAATGTCTGATAGAACCGATATTATGTGTTTGACAGCATAAAGGATGCACACCTGTATCATAGCACACTCTGAGGTCATGCACACTAATTCAATATTTTGATGAGTGGGTACCATAAAATGATTAATTGCAGAGGAAACATCAGTGATTTTTGTACCATCACTTTTTATCATGGAAGAGTTGACTGCTTTGTGTAAAGGTCAAGAAAATGTAAGTTAATCTCACAGCTGCATGCATTGACCTTTTAAACTCTGACACGGAACCATAATTTACATAGAGTTTATGGATGAACTCAGTTTGAACGTGTCCGGTGAGTCAGTAGTTTGTCAGGGTGATCAAGTAATGTGTTTGGACTATCTAAAGGTGTTGATGCTACATAGACTGGGCAGTTAGTCAAGCTCCAGGGTTCCCCATCTGGCGCCCTCGTCTAAGAGAGAAGGGCACTCCAGAGTGCAGTGAACCAACACAGGGTGAAGCACGCCCACCGGATTTACTCCATGTTATCGTCAAAGCTTTAAATAACTTGAAATGACACGCACACTCGCACAAACGGCCTTGTGCACAGCCAGCCCATTGCCTTTCCCCGACCCTCAACATAAAATATGTTAATATATACAAAAGCAATATTCCCGTTATTATTGCTGTAGTGCTCTCATACTCTGTTCTTCTACAAATCACGACATCCACTATCTTCCCTATCTGCCCTTGTGCTGATACCTCAACTGACAAGTCTGCAATGCTTGATGACACCGACCTTTGTCCCAAGTGCTTGTTCAGATTTTGGTGGGTGTGTTTGAATGTAATTTGCACCTCTCAGCACACTGTCTACGAGAGGTGAGATTCAGAACATCTTTATGTATCGTGACCAGAGACCTGATTCAGTCTGCTGACTATTGCCCGTTGACATTTATAGTGATAACAGGATGCCGTGACCATTCCGTCATGAGCAACAATGATGACAAATGTATGCAAATAAAAGCCACGTAAAGATGCGAGCAGCATATCTGAGTGAAGTAAATAATCGCTGATGTGGTCAAATGCTAGCACACAACTGAGGGGACCATTATAGGGTGCTAAGTTTCATAGATAAACGTGATTAATACAGCTCAAATCTGCTTACTTCCGAATAACAAATCTGCTTGCCTCACTCAAAAGAAATTCTGACCTTTTCTCCTTTTAGATTAATGTTATTTTGCTGATGTTGTTTGCATAATTCTCAATATTGGATCGTCTTAACTCTGAGCAATAATTTGTTTGGCCATATTGTTATGGAGTCAGCCACATTATGTGATGGATTTCTGGCTGCCTGGCATCAGCTCTGAAATGTCACCGGCTGAATATTTATCAGCAGGACTTTCAACAACTCTATTCCGTCTCAGGTAAAGCAACAAATAACATCGGTCTCCCATTGAGCTCAGTTGACTATAAAAAGACTATGAAAGGTCACTTTATCAATGTGATTCCACAGCGGGAGCTGATGCCAGCATAGGCTGCAGTCATTTTAACAAAATGTCGCATTTACAATGAATGCATCAGTTCTAGTCAAATATTGACATTATATATGTTTGGTGAGCCACTCACTTCTGACATCTGACATCACCTTCAGGTCAAAAAATGTATTTTGTCCTGTAGTCTGTTTATGAACAAATCCCTGCAAAAGGAATAACATTTCCATTAGTCCAAGCTGTCCATGCTAATTAGCATGCTAACAGACTAAGCTAAGAAGATGAACATGCTAACATTATACGTACTAAACATCAGCATGCAAACATGGCCATTGTGTGCCTATCGCTGTAGACTCTCTGTCTTGTTGTGTGATGTGAGAGGAGATACTGCCGTCAGAGACACACAGAATTGCTTGCTTAATGAAAGTTGATATAAATTGATGGCCACTAAGAAAATAAAAAATCGAAATGTAATCAAAACAGCACACTCCCATGTCATTAATTAAGAATCTCGTCGTTACAGAGTTGAGGGAGTTTATCCCTAAACTCTAAGTTTATACTCACAGGCTGCAAAGGTTCATTTCCACTTCTACAGGACGTAAACCAATTAAATCTAGTTGCAGCGCGACACTTCTCCTGACATCATACCGCATGTGCCGTCAGATTAGCTCAACTGAGTCTGTCCGCTCAAAGGGTATTTTCACCCCAGTGTATGTCTAAAGTGATGGGTATTTTCGAAAGCAATTGCAGCCATAGGGGATGATGTTTAAGTGTTGTGGCTCAACGGGGTGTTATAATGCGACTGGTACATATCTTATGAATACAAATCGTATCTTCTGATTCAACAGTTCTGTTGAATGCAGTGTCAAAGGTTTCTGCTCCACTGTCTGTTCTTGAGAAATGAAGACGTAGCAGCACAATGTTAGCGCAAGAGCAAGGATATTGCTGCGGGTATCTCACAACTAATGCACTGTTACACAAAGACACAAAAAGTAAATGATCGATGTAAAACGCAATGATAACAATGACCTCCTGCTCTTTCGAACACTAGGCCTTGGTGGTGTTGAGTTAAACGATAGTGCGGCCGGATGGAGAGCAAATCTAATTCAATGATTACTTCCTCAGAAGGATTTTATTCTTCAGACAAAGCGGGGATGTTTACCAAATGGTTGGGCTCAAGTTACTTCCAGCCAGTGATCTGTATTGCCATAATGATGTTAGAAAACACAGAGGGGAGATTGTGTACAGCAACCTTATACCCTCATTTAGCCTTTTCAAAAAAACAGATCAATCAAAATTAAAACTTTAAAATCAGTTGTATCTTTTCATATCCTCGTATATCTCTATAGTCTTTGCTTTTATAGTTCAACCATACATTGAAACATCAGCTGATCTGTGGTGCATGAAAAGACAGATGTTACTTTGAATTTTAAAATGGATGTCTTTATTTCACAGGCGTATGATTCACTTCACTGAAATTACCTTCTTTCCCCATATCTGCAAAGCCCAGTGTGGCCAAGCAAAGAGCTGTCAAGTCCAGGAGGCTTTAATTCAGTCACCCACTTATAAACTTTGAATTCCAAATGGGCTTTCTTTTAAGTATTTTGGGGGTTTGGGATATAAATGTGACAAAACATACAATACTTTTCTTTTGTTGTTCTTTTTTTTTTTTTTTTTTTACTTCACATCTTATTTTTTGTTATTATAATACAAAACATCTTAACCTGGAAGGAAACCGTGATGGCTTTAGTATCTGGGCAGTCACTCAAGTGCCTGAGGATGATAAATGAGGAGGTTCCAGTATTGATCAACTGTTAGTAGAAGTAAAATAAAAAGAAAGAAATGCAGACAATATGATGGATGACACTTCAGTTGGAATCTTTGGATACATGTGTCAATTGGTAGCAGTTTGTGCTGTTTAAGAGGGGAGAGTTTAGGAAGATGGCAAAGCCAACCTATTAAATCACGAATATGAAGCTGTGGTTGAAGAGAGGTCAGGGTCCTGTGGTGCCACTAGATCCCCTTAACAAGGCTCCATCAGCTGACCTATTGATTGTCTGTTCTGAGAGAAGACTGTACTGTATAACAAACTTGTAAAATGTATCTTATTGGGAAAATATTAACATCCCATCTAGTAAGATTTAGTTTTAGATCATTTTTTTGCCATCATACATAAAGATGAACGTTCTCACACATGTAGTCCTCAGTCAAGATTTGATGTCGACAAGCACCCAAAGTTTGTTATGTTGTACTACATTGTCTGAAACATGGACTTTACAATTAGATATAAATCCTGGACAAGAGACAGTTAATGTTGCTATGCTATTAGCCACACAGAGAGACAGTTAGTGAGCAAAAAATGAGCAAGCAGTGTCATGACAAGGCATTAATATCCACACCAGCTTGAAGTGTCGACAAATAACTACAACCAAAGAGTGAGTCAAAACTGTCTTTTCGTAGAGCTGATGCCAAGTTAAAGTACTGGAGATTTGCCCATTGCAAATATTCAGTGTTTGAATATGCCGAGTCAAACAAGCTAAGGATTAAGGCTTGAAGTTGTCATGAAAAAACAAATGCTGCAGAGTGTACCATATGCCACTAGATTCTTCAGCATATGAAATATCTCTTGATTGTTCAACACTGTGAAAAGCGTAATCCATAACCGCTTCTTTGAATGCTTCTGAATTATCGTATTCTATTTTCACAACTCAAAAATGGAAATAGAAATTTATATACAACCATCCGAACAGTCTATAATAAATTATATTACATTGAGCAACAGATATTTTATCACATTCACTACACTCTCCTCTTTCCTTTTTGTTTTCGTTTCACTGTTTTTGTGACTGAACTTTGTCCTGTCTCTTACCCTTTAGAGACCAGACTGTTCACAGACGGTGTATAAAAAGATGGATGTGTAGCTCAATGCTGTGACATTCACCGGCTAAGCCTCCAGGGGCTAAAGAGTTCTCTTTCCCACTTGAAGCTGAAGCAATAAAATACATGCAGACATTTAGTGTGACCTCACTCAGCTGCTGTCTATTCACAAATGTTTATGTGTCCTCTCTTCACCCATTACGCTCATTCCCTGCAGGCAAGTCCATTAACCTGATGATGTTAACAGCAGTTTGGAATGACGCTGCTGAAAGTTGCAGTTCAGCTTTTGTGAACAAATCACTGTCCCGTCTTAATTACACCTTTTTTTTCATTTTCATTAAATTGCTGGTCATCATCACAAACTGACAGGATAGGTGAAAGATTACCGTCTGTTATCATGAGAAAAAAACCTGAACATAATTATTTCCTGATGGTCATGATAGTTTCCTGATATCTCAATTGTTAAAATGTTCTATATGAACTGGTTGATAATCCAAACACGGGTTGTCCCCGGAATCACCTTCAGGCAGTGTGTTCATGCAGGTATAACAGGATAACCAGTGTAAGATAGACCTTTTAGCATTGCCTGAAGATCTCCTTTATCAGTTATAAGAGTCAAGCCTTAGAGGCGCTATTGGTCGTTTGGTTTGCTTTGGTTATATAGACACACATGCACAATGTGAGAACAAGCAATACCTTTAGGTTTAACTTTTGGAACACATGTCCATTTTGCTCATTTCTATTAATGCCTCACAATAATCACATCTAGATCCAAAACCTTTAAACAGTTACCTCTGCAGGTAGAGTGCTCTACAGCAACACTGTCACTGTCTCTTAAATGATAACCACTGAAACCTTTAAATACATGTTATACTTTTAAAATATTACACCATATTGTCAGAAACATTTTTACCAACAACACGCAATATCAAGGCAGCACCAGTTCATTTTGACACTGCCACACTGTGATAGCAGGAACCACTCAAAGGGAGGAGATGGAAATGTCAAAAGCCCTCAAATCAAAATGAATACAAAGCTCCACAGCAGGAGTGAACTGACTTTCAATTAGCATGATAATTATTATAAAAGCCAATATGATGATTTATTTTAAATTATATCACTCCATGTTTACCATCTGCTGTTGACATTTCAATGTGTCAATGACGCTGGCCATCATCTGCAATCACAGCATCGGTTTTCATTGTTATGCAGACGACGCCCTTCTGTATTTGTCTGTCAGACCACTTTATTCTCACCCTGTTGAGTATTTCACAAATATCATTACATCATTGACGAGATTGTTAATTTCCTGCTGATAAATATGGACAAAACTGATTTAATGCTCAGGGGCAATTGACAGGCTACCCAGGATACCGCTTGAAGGGGCCCCTAAGAACTGGCTGACTTTAAATCTGCAGCTTCGACAAACAATAGAACTTTCCGCCTCCAAAAAAAGCTGCATACTCAACCTGCATACCAAAGTCACAACTTTGCTGATAAGCTCTGTTCCTGCAGTCATTACAGTCAAACAATACAATCATCAATAAGAACGTCATGAATATAATTAATAATATATGTCTGTCCTGTTTTCATGTCGCATTTATTCTGGTGAAGGACTTTGAGATTCATCCTTTGGAAATACAAATCTACAACTTATACTGTATTCATTCGTTGATATTCATGGTATTTTCTGTAACACGTTCCTCATCGGGCTTCCTAAAGAGACAACACAGTGGCAGGTCAATTATGGAGTGCATGTTTCTACACCTATAATTACAGCACACAGAGGATTTATTTTCTCTTTTTCTCTTCAGAGACCGGTCACATGGTGATGGTGTCCTTCGAGGTGCTTTAGAAAGCTCTCTCCTCCCAAGGTGCTAAATTACCCTTTTTGAGCAATTGGCTTTCGTTCTGTACCCGTCCGCTGTGATTACACAGTATACGCAGCTACCTATCAGGCAAGATGAAACGTCTGCCGTTTTAATGGAAGAGGCATGAGGGAAAGAAGCAAAACCAGCAGGGCACACCTAAACTCTCAGCCGGCACTCTGTACTGCTCAAGCTTGACTCAGGATGGAAAGTCTTCATAACTGTGATGAATAAAAAAGATCATTTTGCAATGATGCACTTCTTATCTGAAATATTCACGATAAAGCCATTTTTATGCTGTCTCCATGCTCCACCGGGTCATCTGAAAACGAGGCTTGATAGTACATTCCATATTACAATGATGGACAGCTGACAAATGGGGACAAACATGTTTTATACATGTATACAAAACATTTTTATACATGTTTTTACCTGTTGCTGCTGTACTGACTGAGTCACCAACTTAATTCATTTCATTGTATGTTTTTACAATGACAATAAACATCCTTACCCTTAATGATTGAATTTTAATTCACTGTCAGACTTTTTTCATTCCTGCTATGTGGACATCCATACATCCTGCTCCTCATCCTGCATCTCCCAGTTAGTCATGAAGATGATGAACTGATTAATATCCAGCACACGTGTAGCAGGATTTTCTCATTCCTGTCGTTGTGTGTTTGATGTGGGCGGTCAACACAGGGCTTCCTTGCATACGACCCACCACCGATTGTACACATGTCACGAAACCTCATTTAGGACTTATTTGTGCTTTTTGTTGCTCGTGGGCAATTTACAGTGAGCGTTTGATTTATTGTGCACACATGGTGGATGTGAGTTGTCACATGTGGCAGGTATAATTGCATAACTGGTTCAACTGTTGAATGATAATCAAAGGTGCAGGTTCTGTGAGGCATTGGAGAACACCGAATGTCTGTTTCATTCGATGAAACAGACATTCACAAAGCCCTTGCTTTGTGTTGTTTCCAAAAGTATTCCCTCCATCCTCAGACCAAGCTATTCTTTTTGAGGCAGACAGTGCCCGTCTTTCCCCTGTGGGGTTGCTTAATACCCTATTAGGGGACAACACAATCAATGCAGTTTGAGCTAATCATTTGAGTTCTCTTGGGTTTTCTTTAAGGTTATCACCTAAGGCAAGAGGGAGAGGGAAACATGAAACATGACCTCCATCGGTCTGCTCAACTTGCCTTTGTTAGCATTGTGATCGGACCCCTTGTCTGATAAGCCATGACTCTGATACCTCTGGAGAGGTCGATAAGGGTAATTACCATGACCCTCCCGAGGCATTAGTCCAAGCATGAGTGGAGATGTCTTAAAGCTGGCGTGTGCGTGCGAGTGCATGAACAACAGATCACAATCACATCTGCAATCAAATGACTGCAAAGCACCAGAAAAGATTTATGTTGTAAAACGCTGAGAGAACCAAACACCGACATGTGTTAAACAACATAGCATTTTTTTGTTACAATTTGACAGGGCAATATAATAATAACAACGATAAGAAGAAGAAGGATATAAAATAAAGTATCAGTTTTTAACACAGACTGTTACTGAGGCTTCTTCTTCTTTCTCTTTTGTTTGCCCTTTTCCCGATTAACTTTGATATGTTTACACAAATGTGTGGTATCACCACGTCAGCTGACAGCCTTCCCACACAATATCAAAGCGAGTGACATTTTCATTCTCCGGCAGAAGGTGACGATAATGCTTCAGTAAGGTCGCAATTTGAACTTGAAATTTGAATGTAACAAGTCAAAGAAAACTATTTATATTTGTGTGCAACAAAACAGAGGAGGGACACTGCAATGTTTATGTATCCTACTTCTACTGAATGAATCAATACTTCACCAATGCACAAAGAAGAATGTGTGAACACATGAACAGAAACAGAAACAAGAAGTCTCTCTTATAGGGTTGTCTCAAATGATTAGATCTCTTATACATGGTTGCAGCTGACTTTGAGGGGCTTTATTGATCAACCCTATGGCAGCAGTGCCAGTGATGGGGAGTAGTGTCATTTTAAAGGAACTGTGTCTCACATTTAGGGGGATTAATTGGCAGAAATGGAATCTAATATTCACAACTGTTAATCACCTGAAACGAAGAATTCTGTGTTTTCGTCATCTTAGAAAAAGCCATTTATATAGAGAGCAGGTCCTCTTGCATGGAGTCCGTTGGTTGCAATCTGCAACACACCACTAGATGTCACTGAATCTTACACACTGTTCCTTTAAACTTGTGGTACTTGTTATCAAGGAGATAAGATCAACTGTAGCCAGCATCCACAGTAAAAAGTGTCCTTGTTGAACGTGCACAAGGAAAAATCTTATTCAAATCATGGTATCATATTGTCAAGCCACCACTATTAAGGGGTAAATGCACTACATTCACAGGTACAGTTCGTGAGATTTAAGCAAACTTGCCCAGAGTCATATGCAAAAGATTAGCATCAGTTTAATCCCAGCGTGTCAAGTAAAGGTGCAGGTCCACAAAGCCAATAGAGAGATTCCAGAATGTTTCATTGAAGAACACCAGCTGTGGACAGCTTGTGTTCAGTCTGTTGTAATGGATAAGTTAAAGGCTAACTTCTGTATTGTTCAACCCGGACATGTTCCATGTTTCCATGTTAATGGGAACAGTTTTTTTTTAAATTGGTCCAGTATTGAGCGAGAACGCTGCAGACGGCAGCCGTTAAACGGGCCGTAATGTAATCGCTCAGGGCAACTCCTCACCATCAATTTCCGCCTATTAAAAGTGCTTGTGTTTGCCACTGACAGGATCGGATTGTTTTATCTGAGTGTCTGACAGAGAGAAGTCTCGTTCTGATATCATGCGTCGCATCCACTTGGTAAAATTAGCTAAATATTCAGCCATGACACTGAACATCTTTTTGATAACACTAAACTACACTTTCTGTACTCTGACACGAAAGAAACGTGTTGTATTTCTCTGTAGGGTGCTTTCCATAATGTTGTCAGACATTCATAACAACAATGTGAGACTGTCAGTGGCAAAGACGAGCACTCTTAGTTGACGTAAGGTGCAGAATTGCCAGAGCGTTCTCACTCAATAATGGACCAATTTCAAAAATTGTTCTTCCATTAGTCACTGAAACACAAAAACATGGGACAATCAGGTTCAGGTTTAAATATTACCAAAGAAAAAGTGCCAAAATGTACACAAAAACTAAAATAGCCTCCACTTCTCCACTGTCCATTGGTATTGTCAATATGTTAAAAATACTTATAATTCTGCCAAAATATGGCCAATTATGCGACTTTTTGATTGAGGTTCAGGAGGGATAGCATGACAAGGAAGCAGACATGACATGGACGTGTTTGTATTTAAACAAGCAGTGGCACAGTGAATATGAACCACTGACGCAAAATATCGATTGAAGCATATTTCTTTTGGTTTTTACTTTCATTTCATGAAAGTTGGGACCACTATAATGAACACAGTAGTTATCAAAACCTCTAAGACTGGGAGCTGCCTCTACATTTGCAAATATTGCTCTGTTTTATATACAGTATCTGAAACCTGCATGATGTGTGTGTTACTCGGTGTTTTTTTCCGTGCTATTTATGAAGAAATCTGAACTAATGAAATCAAGCAACAAGTCATCTTTCAACTTTGAACATTGTCAGACATGAATATTTCACTTCTGTCCAATTATTTCCCTACCTGCCTGAAAAGTTTGGAAGAGTTGAGAGCCTAATATCACAAGGACCCGAAACCAAAGCAATGCCTCTGTATGCCCGCATCTAAGGCACTGTTTTTACTTGTTGAACAGAGCTTTCATAAGGTCCTTCCTGTTAACCATGTGCAGCGGGAGCTCTCTGCAATATTGAACATTTTGTCAGCGACAGCATGAGCACCGATGCAAAAAGAAAAAGCAAATGCAACCTAAGATTTGTTCAGCCTCTTCATAATCTCCCCACACAAGCAAAGGAGTCAAAAGCTTTTATTGAAATCGTGTAAAACTATATCAACAGCAAACTACAGCCGGAGTGAATGTTTATGTTGTATGCCAGTCGGACAGATGGAGATCTGTGAAAACACATCAGGCAAGGGCAGCAACAATAGTCTGTGTAATTTGAACAAGCTATATCCTGATGTCAAGCCGTCCAGCTCAGCAGAACAAGGAAAGCAGCTGCAAAAGCAAAGCTGGGGAAGACCCGATGTGAGCGAAACAACTTAACATGAGCTTGTTTAGAGTCATCCTCCAAATCACATCACACCCGATGATCTCTCCTTAACCAAGTAGTTTAATTGCCAGACCTTAACCGTTTTTGTAATTGCCATGTGCAGATATTGTGAGATTAATCGGTGGAAACTGCTCAAACATTATTCGGTGAACACAAGAAACCCTGTGATCGACAGCCTGGCAGACGGCCCAGCAAGCCAAATCAAAAGAGTCCTTCTTAAATCCCCTGCTTTGTGGGCTAAATTGATGCTTTGTTTCGGCTTCAGGGCGGTGGGATTGGAGTGAATCAGTGGCCACTGACTGGAACATGAAGGATGTTAAAAAAGTAGAATGAAATCTTGTGTGAAAATCTGAGTCGACAAGCGGAAAGGAAGGTGGGAAGAGGGCAATCACAAACATCAATTATTGTTGTTAGTTGGAGGACGGGGACAATTTGAAAAAAGCATCACGTCACAGAGGGAATATATGAAATCCTCCTCTTTCTTTCCTTTACATGTCAACACCCTCACTCTTTGTCATCTCTGTGTAGGTGTCTGTGTTGCTGGAGGACATTGTTCAGTATTGCTCCCAAAAAAGACCTTTAGACTCCCCCATCTGGTCGTCCCCTTGATAGAGGGGGGTCAGACAGTGGGCAACACCTGGCTCTCCACCAGCTCCCTTGGGGCACAGAGGCTCACACATTAATTCACTGAAGTGAGAGGATCTGTCACCAAATCTAATCAAAGCATACATACGGGCACACCCTCACAGCGAAACACTAAGCTGCATCTCGAGCGATAGCAGCCTCAGCAACAGGAACTGTGCCAGTTTTTTTCCCCTCATTTTTCTCTTCTCTCTGAACACATGCTTGAAAAATCATGATCATGAAATACTTTAGAAGAAAATATACTATTTTCTTACAAATACCTACATAGTTCACATTTGTGCTCTGCAAGTCATTTCTACGTTGTATTACGGAGCCCCTAAATTCCCGTAAGATATTTTTTTTTATGTCAGTACAGCTGTGAGAACGAGTTATTGTCTTGTGCGCACAAGATAATTCACGATAATAATTTGTTCCCTCAAGATTATTATCTTTTTATTTAGTAACTAAAAAAAAAAATCACCTTTCAAGACTTTCTCGCTCTGTGACATTCTGCTCGTGCTGCTTCAGTTTTGAATTTTAACTTGCTGATGTTGATTTAATATGATCTCATAATTGCCAGCTTGCAAATACCGAGGGAGTTAAATAGTTCTTCTGAGATGTTTCGGTGCATTTGTACACAAATGCACAATAGAATTGAAAACAAAATAGACATCACACCTGCAGTGGTGCTGTTTAACCGAAATGGTGCATTGTTTCCTACAAATGCTAACTAGCACCAAGACAGAGAGAAAATACTGTTAAGGAGGGAAATCAAATCACTGGTTGACATTCTTTGAACTGTAATTGCAGAATGTCTATTACATGGTTAAATGGCCAGTTAAAGAAATGGCATGCTTCTGAAATATCCCATGAGCAACTTTATAAAAAACAACTGTTGTGAGTGCATTGAGCAGACTTGTGTGATTAGTGCTGCAGGACATATTGGTTCCCTATACATGGAGCTTCATTAACCGCTCCTGAGTGATTTCTTTGTGGTACATTGTGTGGTGGTTCCTCAGTGGTTGTTCCCATGTGGGCAGTGCATGATAGACCCGCTACTAGAAATTGATGACACAAAGAAGGAGTAAGGACGCTCAGTAAATTAGGTCTAATGGGGGCTTGATGCCAACAGAGGCTAATGTGTGTCTACTCACTGTATCTGGAGGCAAGACCCTGCGCGGACAGTTCACTAATGATTATTGACTCAAGTTTCAGACAAATGACAAAACTTCAAATTAAAAGTGAGGCAGGAAATAGCTCCTAACTTCTCAACAAGCAAAACTGCAGGCATTTTTCGATATTCTGAACAATAAATACAGGCTAATAACTTGTTAATACAGCTTTTTTTTATTGAAATGCAAACTACCGTACAGCAATCTTCTGGTGTTCTTACAGCTGTAGTGTCTCTATCGAAGCTTAAAACTGTCTAATATTTTGAATTGCAACAAAAAAATCCTGAAAAGTGGTTAGAAAAAGTAGAAAAGGTTTTTACTGATGATTATCATACAGTTGGGATTATTACTTTGCCCGAGGAAATAAATGTGGAGAAGTGAATATGTCACAGGATATACGGACTACTCAAAGCCAGGATGTGTCAGTCCGTGCGGCATCAATTTTGACCATTTAAAAAAATCTGTCACTCAGAAGTCTCCTCGTGTGAAGGAAGATAGTCACACACTGGAAACGTTTTGACACGTCAACGCGTCTTCTTCAGGGTAATACTTTGAAAATGTTTTCAAGAGATGGAGTCAGGTGTTGTGCGTAGCAGTTTTCTCTTTGCAGTGTTATGATAATTCACTGCAATATGCTCATGTATTGTTTGGATCCCTGCACTTCAATTAGTGCAAGGCACAAGTTATACAAGTTAGATGAGAAAATATTCATTTGTCCATGCGTCCAACCTACTCCCTCCGCAGACTTTATTGCTCTGTTATAACATCACCTGACTTCCTCATAATTATTACAGGAGCACCAGGAGCTAGAGCTTTAGGTGGCACTCACTGAAACGACTGATGTTGTTTTTCTTGGGAGGACATTATCTTACAATAGCATGTGTTTTCTGGACATTTTTAATGACTACAGGGTGTAGAACTGGCTTATTGAGAGTAGAGACAGTGAAATGTAGACCATAATTGAACCATACCAACTATAAACCAATTAAGGCAACGTGAAAAAGCAGAAATTGCGAAACTTGTGCTTAAAAAGCAAAGGAAAATAAATGGGATTTAAGATGATACAGTTGAACCTAATTAAAGCCTGAAAGCTACTTTATCTTATTGTACAAGTAGGAGTGTGTCGTAACCATAGCATGCGTATAAAGATTGACGACATGACAGCTCCCCAAAAGTGAAGGCAAAAAATATTGATCACCCCCTGATGGCTGGCTGCAGCAGTATAGGTCATAAATCCCGCCCCCTCGTGTAAGCAGATGGGATACAGGCCAAAGAAATAAATCAAAGAAAAAGAAAATATCAAAGTTTTTCCCAAAGATGGTTTCTGTCATTTTAGGTATAGCTGATATATGTTTTTTTCGTACATCGTTTTTTTGTTTGGATCCAATGAGTCACTTGATGTTGTGAAAAGGGATGAGATGTCATGACAGCTGTGCTTTACATCTGCTCTGAGGGAAGTAGTCGCACAGCAGGAAGCTCTGGAATTGTGCGAGAGAGGAGGCTTGCCTTTTGCTTTCCGTAACCGTCACGAGTCTGTGTAATATGTGTAACTTCTGTCTGTATGATCATAAATGCAGTAATAAAGATATTACAGTCGTTGTTTCTGCCTTTTTTGCCAAACAGCTACCGTGGTGCTAATGTAGCTAATGTCGACTCCAAATTAAGTCAAAATCTCGAGTTGGCAGCTCCTGCATCATATCTACTTTTTGTAGAGTGGGAGGACGTGGAGATGCGTCGTCCATCTATATATACACAGTCTATGGCTTCAAGTGGAGCGCTATAGCCCATAGAAAACTGCTGGTAAGAAAGAAGGCTATCATGACATTCCACTGTAGCACTCTATCATATTTGAATAAAGCTTTAAAATCAGTCCTGACTTGGCCGCACTGTCTTGAAGATGTGAAGTGATGCACTCTGGACTTCAGTGTGTGAAGGTGTGCTAGAACATTTATGCAAATGAAAGGCTGCTCCTTTATTATTCACCATTGTGAAGTTATTTCACTGTCAACTGGGAAAGGCTTTGAAATCAAATACTGTTAACTGAATAATGTTAAAATACAGCCCCCTTTCTTTCGCAAAGTAGCTTTAAAAGTAGTAGACGTTTAATTTAGCAGGCCATTTTGCTCTCTCAAAGGGACAGCTGAGGGTGACAGATAATAGGAAAAGTGGGCATGTGTATGTTGTTTTCAGAGTCCTCCTGATAAAAGCATTGTGACTGGAAAACCAAAAGAGCCACCAATTGAGATGAGAAGACAACCTGCCATTGCCTTTAAAAGGATTCAGACATAAAACATTCCTTTGAACAGGCGACATGAATGACCCTGGTCTATCATAGTTTAATCACCTAAATACAACTTGCTAGTGGTGGACTTTAAAAAGCTCTGTAATAAAAACATCAAAAGGAAATCACACAGTGCTCTGGAAACATGTAGTGCCTGCATACAAGAAAGGGGGAAAAATGTAGTAATGCATTTGATATTAAGTAAGCCAAAGATAACTGCTATGTCCTTGACAGATCACTGCAGCAGAGTCAAAGCTGTTCTTTCAATAAAGGTCAGCATTGGTGCACAGTACCCTGCACGGTATAGTCCAGAGCTTCAGGATGTACTTACTCTGTGCGTACTCTGCTCAAATCTGTTTATTCTCTCTGGGGTCTGGAGAGTGATCGCCGAGAAGAGTTCGCCATTTCTGCTGCTGCAACCTGCGGTTTCTGAGGAAGCGCTGTTTACTCGACCGTGACAACATTCACATAACTCCTGCCAGTGGAGAGTAGAAAGTGTGTCAACATTACACAGGAAACGGATTGCAAAATGCACTGGAATTTATATACTCACCGTACTGCATTCAAGTCCAAGAATAAACGGCTATTACTCAGTCACGGGATGTTACTTATCCAAGGTGCGTTTTCATATTAAACTAAAGAAGTCTTAACCTAAACAATTTATCATCATGTCAACCAGAACATGCACACTAACTCAGTGCACAGCCGAACTTAAAAAAACATACCCACAAAGCACAGAAGTAGCCTATTAAGTGGATTTTGCTGTTTGATTCTTAGTAGTGTAATTGTGGCATCTGTTTTTCTAAGATGTATATCATACATGTGTTAAAAATAATACATCCTTAATTACATTTCAATATAACAGTTTCCTAAAGACTTTGTTCCCCGTTACCCATCTTTTTTGTGTCTCGTGGTGCTTTTTGTCTTCTGTCGCCCGGTTCATTGCAATGTCGCAGTTGTTGTTTCGATCCTGCCTTAGTATTTGTCCGATCATCTTTCCTCCACACCACTTCATCCTCACTCAGCGCCTTCATGTTGGCTCTTTCCAATAACTCTTTATTACTGACAGGGGTCTTGCCATTGATTTCGGAGGATTCTCGGGAGACACTGCTTTGTTGTCAGTGGCACTTACTGGATTATAAAATAACACAATCCAAGCAGCAATTACATTCCCAACTAAATATATTTAGCAAAGCAAATGAGTTCGTATGAAGGAAATTTCAGGTGAATACTAAACAATGAAAAGCAGTTTGTTTTGTTACTCCCGTCTTTTGCAAAAAAAAAGACATGTTAGGAAATGATATACAGTGCAGGTGTAAACAATGAGAAAAAGTAAATCCTTGCACTTCTTTGTGCATTGCTGTGGAAATCTCACTTAAACTATGAACTGTGTTTTGGGAAGCCAGGGTGGCAGTCTCACAGCCTCAGTGCATCTCCAGGGAGGACAGAGACAGATACATTTTAATTATTAAGTAGCGTCTCAGAAAGCATGAGCGTAACGGGGATTTAAACAGCTCAGATAGCTACACTCACCTCAGGGAAGCCAGAGAGCCACCCACACAACATATAGCACGACTCCCACGGATGCACCCAGCAGCGAAAAGAAGAGGGATTATGAAAACCTGTGACTTATATAATCGTGATGTTGACAGGAGCAATGTCTTTTCCCTAATTCTATACATTGCGCGGTGTAACTTTATGAAAGGGTGACTGATTATTCTCAGAAGCGTAGGACAGGATGAGGACGGCACTGTGTTTCCATGGAGATAAAAGAGGAAACTCTGGGTTAGAGCACAAGTTTAGATTTCAGGGAACAGGCACACACTTACCTCTGTAAAAGAGAGCTGACCAACTCTTCGTTAAACTTTCAACTCGTTTAACCTGCGGCGGTTTGCGAGAGTGTGAGGCAGCGATAGGAGCAAGAAAAAGGGGAAAGACAGACGGTTAGAGGGGATGCTGCAAATGGAGATCACTGCCAACTGGATGTTGGTATCAGAATAGCGGGCTGGTTACATTTCACAGAGAGGTTGCCTGTTTGCTTTGTAGCTGCAGAGACAGCCTGCTGCACAGTCTCTTAGATCTCCTCTTACCTTGATAAGAACACCATCTGTTAAAACTCTTTCAACTCTTAACTCCATGGCAGCTCGCCAGTTGTTCATAAATGGGCATCTGGAAAAAAATGTTTTGGCGTAAAAAGGTACTGCGCTGCAATTCATACTGAGAGTGCTGAAGCAACAAGCCCAAAAGCTCAAAAATGTGCTGCAGCAGCCGAATAGATTGCGACGTAAAGTCTTAACAAGGAGCAATAACAGGGTGTTTATACCCCCTGTGCAATATGCTGAAATGAGTGAAAACTACACTGCATGTCTGATAAGTGGAATTCACCCTCATCCTGCAACTGTTAAGTCAAAATAGAAGAGCCCCTTGTGTCTAAATCCCCCTGCTGCAGAAGTCGTGGTGTTCTTCCCCTTGATGCAGAATGTTGCCTTCATTATAACAAAGGGTCTGTGCTGTAATGAGCCAGCTTTAGAAAAGTGAATCAATTATTGTTAATGAGGCAAGCGAATCTACTGTTTTGTGTTCCCTCTCCACATCGTATCAGTTGTTTAAATGTCCGCTCCAATTAATCCCCTTTTATGGGAGAGGAATTAGCTGCAGGACTATTTTTAGAATCAATAATATTTTTCTGATTCCTGGCCTGTCCGCCACACGGACGGAGATTATTTAAATGTGCTCCCCATACTCCTGAACCTATAGCGTTTGTTTGAAAACTTGCTTGTAAGCTGCAGTGAAAAGAACCAGCAGAGAGTTATTGACATCTTACCTTAAAGACCATTGATTGCCATGTCTTTGTTTCACTAGCATGCTGCGAGGCATATGTCACATTATGTTCAATCTACTTCAATTTCCTGTACCTGCCTGTCATGATCAATGCTTTGCGTGCCTGTGAGTGTGTTCCTAAATCAGTTGGATGAAGTAATGTAGTTATTGACCCTCAAAGGGAGGTGTTCTTCGTTATAACGATACGTGGTCATAATTGTGAATGAAGCAGATAAAAAAGACAGGACAGACACAGAGAGCCGCTGTACCCAAGATAAGTCTCCATGTGGGATTCAGGCAGAGTTTCAGGGAACCTCGTTATCCCACGAGTATACAGCCATGAGTCTATAGAGAGCATCAAAGAAATAAGCTGCGTCGGGACACCGAGCCTTATTTTTTTGTACATTTAGAAATGCCTCAAGAGGCAGCCAAACGTGCAAAGAAAGAAGGAGAGTTGTTTTGTTCTTCTTTTTCTTATAACTAAATTGGTAATACAGTATAAGTATAGTACAAACCCACAGACACATCTTCAGCAGAAATCTGTGACATTTCACTGTGACAGGAACCTGCAGTGTATAAGTGCAAGTCTTGCCAACATGAACTCACACACAAACATACAGACATGAGGAATGAATCTGGCCTGGAGACTGTAAACATGTCAGGAGACATTCATCAGCTTTATCCACTATTAGGGCGAATTTACAGCACCAACAGGTCTATAAATTAAAGAGGGGGGGGGGGGGGGGGTATGATCAGTGATGAGATAAGCGGTTTGAATAAATCATAGTGGGCAAACCCTATAACCTGACTGACATTATGATCATCACTGATAAATAAGTCATAACTGGATGGAACTTGATTTAAGCCATGATTAAGTGATAAGCACATACAATTTCTGAGATTTAACCCGGTTGTTTTCGGTTGTAAAACTGACATATTTAAAAAAAAAAAGCATTAGAAGCCTTATAGTTATCAGTACATTTAGCTTTACTGTATTAGCGGTCTTATTTTTCCACTGGTTGACCATCAATTAAAAGTTAAATACTATGCCTTACATATAGTTGAATGCAGAATTGTGTTTAAAACGAGCCCTATTTAATAAAAAAAGAACCACAGTAGACTAAGTAATATCAAAGGCAATGCTCTTACAACAATCCGCTATGTCTGGATGTCATTTCTTAAACAATAAAAGCTAAATGGGAAAGTGGAATTGTGTGTGTTAGTGCGATTTTCATTTGTTTGTAGGAGAGGCTGAATGTCTGGCTGAGTTGCTTGTTTCGATGATTCCCCCCCCCGTCTTGCAGTGCCACAGTGCTCAATGCGTCTCCAAGTGCGCACGACCGGTCTGCAGCAGCGCGCCGCATACCGCTCGCCAGGCATCTGGCTGCTCCGCGTTTATTCCTGGAGGCGCCGTTTTTCGCTCAATCATCCCCCAACAGGTGGATAAGTCGAGTGGGAAAGAACATCTGTGGGAATACGCCCTGGGGAAAACTGGACGCGTTACTGATGCAAGTGTAATCCACCGAGAAAACTTGTCGCTTTCGTCTCGTGCGCGGTGAGTTGAATGCGGAGTGCGCCGGTTCGCGTTTAACCCCCCCCCCCCCCCCCCCTAAAATAGCACCGAATGGAAGTCGTGATGAAAACTGACCGAATCTGGATGGACAGTGGGACAGTTCAAGTCTCCAAAAATGAGATGGGAGAATGCAGACAAGACTGAAAACCAAGAGAAAGGCGGACTGACATCACAAGGCACCAACACATGATCCACACTGCAGTTTTCACATTTGGGGTAAGCTATCAGGAAGTTGAGGCGAATTATATTTTTAAGCTTTAAACATCTGTTTTATTAGTCCTCACGTGGTGTCGGGATGTTTTCAAAAGGAAGAAGGTTGATCTCGGTGAGCGAACTTTAATGCCCAACATCCCAAAGGTTAGTCATTTGCGCCAGTGAAGGCTACTATGTTTTGTCTATAAAAGGCTTTTCACGCCAGACAGGAGTGGACTATATGAAGTATCAGATGTAACTTGTTGCCTTCTGGGTCCCTCGGCTTGTAACTGACGAAGGACCCCAGCAGGCAAGAAGAAGAGTCCTCTCTCATTTTCGCAACCATTTTTATTTCCATCCATGCTATTTACTGTCAGCTTTCTCACGCACAAACACAGAAATAAAAATGTCAAAATCCCACCCGTGAGTGTAAGCATGGCGCCATTCACTGGAAATGGCACATTGAGTCTGCCAATTGACCTGTTGTCCTTAATGAATGCATGCTGGACCACAGTTGTTTTACTGCTATTGTAAACACAGGGCAGGCTTCTGGTAAATAGGCTTCTTGGATTGCTGGAACGCTCAACTATATGCATTGTGTGCATATAGTTGCATATAGTTGCATATACACGCTTGAGTGGTGCTGCACTCCTTAACAAACACACTCAGATTTTCTATTTCCAAATCATGTATCGATTCCAGGAAAGTGTGATTAGAGTCGAAAAAGGGCCCTCTGCGCAGGAGGCTGAGCATGTGTGTCTTCAATAATAGCCCACAGTGATATCAGCAGACCATCAACATCAGCACTGGTGTTTTGCTCAGTGGGCAGCCTTACTTTATAGCTGCTGTATTTTGTGGCAAATTGTGTCCCATGTTCACAATCAACTCAGTGGTTTTTTTATTGGCCAAATTACAATGACACAACAGTGTTATAAGCGCAGCAAAAATATATGATATATTACCTGATATAGGCTACAAGACATCTGTCCTTGATATAGTGGAACAGTGAATCCAGAAATCACAAGACACACAAAATAGGCTATTGAGGCAAGACTAGTTGTGAAAAATGTACTTTTAAGAGAAAATACATGTATATTTTTGAATAGTTGAATGTTCAAATATATTGAAATAATATTTTTGTTTATTTTATGCTTAGAATATGTTTAACGCTGTTGCTGAGGAGAGGGCTTATGTTGTTAAAAACATGTTTAGAATTAACAGACCTTACTGTGCATGTTTTCTGCATCGTGCATGATTTTTACTTTACCCTCTCAAGATAGATATTCAGTGGTGGTGACTGCAGTAAAGTGGATATGTTTCACAAAGGGCTATAGCAATATCAAAGTAATGCCCAGGATCTCAGAAATCCTTCTTTTCATGAGGATGCTGTTTTCTTTAAATGAGGGAAATTCGAGGCACCTTAGGGCCTCCCTAAAGTGCCTCCTTGAGTGTAAGCGGAGATGACAGGTGACAATGGGGGAAAAGATGTTGCTTAGGAACACTTGCCGACAGTTAACTGCAGGATGTTCCTTTCATATCCATTACTTTGGTGCTATATATTAGCTTGCATTTGAGCCGTCTTAAATCAGCGGCGACTCCAGCAAGTTACTGCGCCAGCCAAGAAATAGTGAAGCAAGTAACCTCCGTAAAATCACAACATGTCGTTTTTACTATTTTTTTTGTGCAGATTAAACAAACAAGATATAACCTCCTAATCTAGTGATCTTTAGAGTTGCAGTTGGCTGGAATTTCTGACATTATGACTGAGCTTGGATTGGCATTTGTCTCTGTTCCAGTCTTTGTGCTAAGCTAAGCCCTGCTGGCGCTATCTTGATATTTACTGTACAGACACAAGACTGGCTTCAATCATCTCTTCTAACTCAGCACAAAAGCTTTATTGGAGTTTAAAAACATTTGTTTTCCTTAAAATGTGTTATTTTAGAAAATCAAACATTTACACATTTTTATAAAATGCATAGCTGTTCTTCTTGTTGTCATAAACTAATTGGGCTGCTGTAAATCTGTTAATCCACTCATTATTTAAAATATAGAGGCTCACAGAGGACAGCAGTAATGAGTTATCCTAAGACAGTGAAGAGACAGGCGGCATTACGCACCATAATACGTAACCTTTGAGACTTTATCTTGTTTAATGTTTTATTCTTCACCCTCTCCCTCTCCTGCACCCCCTGTTTTCTTGTCCTCTCAGTCCCCTGTGGTTTTAAATCCTCTAAAGAGCAATAGAAAATGGCCAATCCCTTGTGTTTGTATTCATGTTTTTGCGCACCTGCTCAGTGGTTATAGTCAACTCACTGATACTCGTTTTAGAATGAGCTCAATATTATGGTTGCATAGTCTGAGGACAGCCAAAGGGTTATTTTTAGGATTAACTTCATAGATTTACAAATGCTACTTATTTATGTACTAATTATGAACACTATTTCCCCGTCTTCTCTTCATGGTCAGTATTTAATTATGACAGTGTGCTTGTAGATCTCACCTCTCACCAGATCTTGACCGTTGCCTTAGGAGACAGTCACTGTCACTGTCACGGCTTTCTTCTGTGACGCTGCACTGTGCATCATAAAGCATCGTTTTTGCTGTCACCAGGCAACCACTAAGTCAGCTGATGTCAATCAATTAGCAAGCATGACTAATGACATCTAGTCATTAACTCAAGAATTAAAGATCTTGTCATCCATTTGAGCTGCAACACTTCAAGCCTTCATCTCTCTCTGTCTATATAATCCCTTCACCTCTGCTCCTGTCGTCTTCTCATCTTTTCTTTTTTGTGAAAGTCAATACCAACAACATGTGTCTTCCACCTAGAACACCTTTGTTTCTGGTCCCCTCTAGTGTGACCTCCCTCAGCTTGGTAGCAGCTGTAGCAGTGTTTGCAGAGTGCTGGTAAGCTGAAGCCCAGGGAGATGTCACAGCTGTACTACCGGCGGACTGACAGCTCCTCGTACCGGGACCGCATCCCGCTGAGAGTGGTGCGGGCAGAGTCGGAGTTGTCGCCTTTGGAGAAAGCCTACCTTGGAGCTGTGGAGAAGGGAGACTATGCTAGTGTCAAACAGGCTCTAGAGGTACGTGTATCTGTGTGTGTATAAGTCCATGGAAGAATGGATCATGTGACAAATACAGAACCTCTAAATTATGGATGGATGGGAATTAAAGCCTGAATCTAATTGGATTGATTTTGAAAATATTAGAAGATTTATGGGTAACATGTGCAGCCATAATTATCCTCGATACTCATTTCCAATAACATCAGGGGCATCTATTTACCTTGACAGGTGTCAGACCTTTAGTAGTCACCAGCTGTTTGGTAGTCCCACAGTACCTGTGGGTGCGTGTTTGCTCTCTCAGAGCAAAACTCTGTAGACTTGGAGTTTCTCTGTCAGATCTGAAAGGTGTGTGGTGTTAACGTTTCCGTTCGAAAATCAATGTGTAATATCTGTCAATTACTATTTCCCCTTCTAATCACTGATATTCTATTAAACAAAGTCCCAGCGTAGCACTAGAAACAACCCCTGACTTTTAATCACAACCTCATTTTGCCAGGAGGCTGAGATCTATTTCAAGATCAACATCAACTGCATCGACCCTCTCGGCCGCACGGCTCTGCTGATTGCCATTGAGAACGAGAATCTGGAAATTATCGAACTATTGCTGAGCTTTAACGTCTACGTCGGCGATGCCCTGCTGCACGCGATCCGCAAGGAAGTGGTGGGAGCTGTGGAACTGCTGCTAAATCACAAGAAGTCTAGTGGTGGCATGCAGGTGAGGAGGGGAATGAGGGGGATGGAAGGAGTTTTAAATGAAGAGTGCTTTATTGGTGAGGAAGGAGTGTGTCAGTGCACAGGCAGTGAGCTGCTGGCAAGGCTGGGGGTCACTAGCAGAGAAACTAGGATTGTTGACGTTTACTTTCTCCCCAGAAGAAATGCATTCCTTTTTTTCCAGTTTGTCAAATCATGTTTCGCTAATTTTAACACTAATTTATTTCTCTTTTTTTGTAGTTGATACACTGATATCACCTGTAGTGATTCTATTTGTATTTGAAGGGACCTCCGCCATGTTTTATGTGTAAAAAGGTATAATAAGCTTTTATCCAACAGAATATGACATTGGACAGATGCACAACTCACACTACATGTATTGTTTATCACAAAATGTATGAACAGTGATTTATAAAAGTAAATTAATTACAAAAGCTCCCGTGTCTCAAACCCGTGCACAGTGGCCTCAATACCAAATCACTGAATGATATAAAGTGCAGTAAAAAAAAAAACTGCTCCTCATTGTGTAGCTTACAAGCTGAATGCAGTTGCCTGGAGCTTTTTATACCATCTAAAATAATTGACCCAGTAGAGTTGGAAACAACAAAAGCTGACACTTCAAAAGGCTGTCTAAATAAGACTTCTTTTTTATTTAAAAATAAATATTGTAAGGATTCAGAATACTGCTGCTCATTAAAGCATTCCTCTAGTCTTTAAGTGCCTGTTTCGAGCTTTTATTGCTATAATTAAAAACAAAATGCAGTGTAATTAATTTCAGATTGGTACTGCTTTGCACTGATTGCTCTCGACTCAAGGGGCATTTTCTTGTTCTTGTCCCTGTCGCACATGCACTGTGTACATACTGTACAAACTGGAACACACACGTACAGGCTGCACTTGCTCTTTTCCTCACTTCTCAGCAGTAATGCACCATAAACCACAAAGGAACAGATGTTTTTAGCTTCATCGATCAACTGAAAAGGGGATGTTATTGCTGTTCCTGTTAGAAGCTGTGCGTTCGTCTTTGATAATATAGAGCAGGGGTCCCCAACTGGCGGACCGCGGTCCGGGTCCGGACCCAGACGCAATTGCATCCGGACCCAGAACATATATATGTTTTGGAATTATACATATCAGACAGTTAGTTCAACTTTAACCGGCGTAGTTTATTCAGCCGTTACGGCACTTGTTCAGCGGTGCAGGAAGCGCACCGACCAATGCGGTGTAAATCACATCCGGTGATGCAGCTCAGCCAATCAAATATGGGTATTCTGACAAGATTCCTGACTCGAGTGAGATTTACACACACACACCGTGACACACGGGGGAGAGACGAGGAAATAGAAAGAAGAGCAGGAACATTGCGCTGATCAGAGAAGTTATCTCACATGACGTTCTCCAAAAAGAGAAACGTGTTCAGAGAGAATATCATGTATAAGCAAGAATGAACAGACTATTCTATGTTAATTCTTACCACATGTAAAACCAGCATGTCTCATATGTTCAGAAACCGTAACTATTGGTAAAAGCGGCAAATGAAGCGCACTACGAGGCAAAGCGGCAAATGAAGCGCACTACGAGGCAAAGCACAACTCCTTTGAACAAATGTACCCACTCACATCTAAAATGAAGACACAGAAAATGAACATAAGAGCCCAATATGATCAGAATCCAAAACAGTAATTCACTGTCCAACGATGATGTTGACAGAGAGACTAGAGCTGAAACAAGTGGGTTAATAACCACAGATAAAGTCCATGCTCACTGATTTCTCTTTTTAGATGACAAAAATATAATATTGTGGCTTTTTTTATTGACATCACTTCACACCTCAATGAAGTGAATTGAAAGCTGCAGGACAATTCAGTGAAATCAATTTTTCTAAAATGAATTACTTTATTTGAATGCACATTTTTGAAAAGCTTCAGTTATTTTTTTATCCAGACCTTATTTTACTTTAAATGAGAAGAACATTTATTTATGTATTTCTATGTATTATTTATACTCTAGTTCAATTTGAAAACAGAATAATAATTTGTTAAAATACAATTGATGTGCACTTTATTTGATTTGACAGTTGTTGACTACACAGAGACGTTGTTACTACTATTAGGCTTCTTGAATATATATATATATATATATATATATATATATATATATATATATATATATATATATATATATATAGCACTAAATAGCGCAAGTTAGATATTATTGTAATGTTTCGGACCTTTGTCCGAGGAGATTTTCTCAATCTGGACCTTTTGGAATTTTAGTTGAATACCCCTGATATAAAGTGAAATAGTGGAGGGGGGGGAAAGCATATATTAGGGAACAAAAGAGCACAAGAGATGGCTCTGGCTTGTTTGTTAAATGGAGAGAGACGGAGGGAGAATGAGATACAGAGGCCAAAAATATCCATCCGAACCCCTCAGCTGTGACATCTATCAGCCGCCGCATTTCGCTTCATGTCTTTGTGAGATAGAGCTTCTGCTCATGAGCGCCTGGTTATGCTTTAAAATAGGGGAGCAAACTTGGAAGAATGCATAATTGTCAGGGTTCATGGGGCCGTCACCCAGAAAAGATTTGTTAGATTATTAAGGGTGCGATGACATTCTAGGTGCGTGGGCTGTTGTGTGGGGGGAGGAAGACAGCAGAAGAAAATGATTGGACGGGCTTTAGTACAGTACTGCGACTGCCACAGATACTGGAATGTTTTTCTTTTATTTCAAACCATTTGATTTAATGATTGCTGTTGGGATGTAAACACAATGTGCAATACGGTTAATTAATTGCATTTGAAAAAGATGGATGCTTATATATGTGTTTATCCACTAGATCCCAAGTAATCCCCAAAAATATTACCAACAGCACGAATGCAAAATAGCCATGTCACACTTAAAAGAGCCGACTCTGTGATTCAGCTCTTTTGTGAATATCCCATCTCCACAGACGAATCCTTTCCGATCACTGGGCTAACGATTGATGGGCTCGCTGGCAAACATTGACTCGCAAATCAGTTCGGCATGTCGGTGAAAGTACAGAACAAAATGTGGCGTGGCGCAGCGATAACGTTGCTCGCCCTAATTGAATAGTGGGGATGCATTTGCTCCACGGGCTCGAGTGCTCAGGCGCCTATATGCTTCCTTCCATCACATGAGTAGGTTGTGAAAATAGATCACACCAAATTTCCTCAAGAGACGGTCATTGATTATATTAAAAGGCTGTCTGGGAAAACATTGCATTATATCTGTTGCCATTGTCTTTTCTGAGATTTATTAGCAGGAAGATTAATATATGCCTTGCTGGAATTGTGTGTTTTTATCGTTCCATTTTGCAGGCTGTCTGAATGATGTGTTTGTAATAATCTCATAAGTGTTGTGGGTGATTTGTTTTCCGCTGAGCAGCGCACTGGATATCAGCGTTTTAAACAGCTCCATGTATTATCCTCTGAGCACAGATAAGCATCTGTCGGAGGCACAAACACTGGAGCTCACAGCGTTTCTCAATTAGAAGGGCCTCGGGGTGCTTCTGTGTTGTTGTGTTTTTTCTTTTTCTGTCAGTCTTTTCATTTTTATGGGTTACTCTGCAACCTACATGTGCACATAAAGATAGTTACGTAAGGAAAACACTCTCCTTCTTACATGGAACACAATAAGCATAATCACGCTTGCTTGAATCCACAAAGACTTGAGCTTGTTTTCTGCAGTGTCACTCAAAAACAGGACTGCTCGGTGTCCCACTTTATTCCATCTTGATCTGAACATGTCATGTTGTGGGATGACAGGTGAAAACCAGTGGGGAGGCTGGAAAATGAGCGCAATGAAAAGAAAAGAAACACTGTGCTTCTGCAGATGCTTATCTTAATCAACGTGGTGACGGTGGACGCCTCATTCTAATATGAGACAAGTGGGCTACAATTTCATTTCTGTTCTCTATTATTATCATAACTCCACATCTAGCCTGCACTCCTCTTGCTCCGTGCTTGGGCACAGGCCAAGGCTGTTTGATGTCGATTATTTGATGTCCCTCCTTATCCCACTCGCAGAACAGAGTATATTAGATCCCCCTCCTCTGCGAAATATGACGACTCTCAGACGTGGCTCTGTGGCACTCTTTGTAGTTGCTGCTGCTCTGAGAGTAAACTACACAAGTAGTTAGTTTCCACATGTAAAATTACTTTTGGATGCGATATGGATGATGAAATCTTCATGAGAAATCTTCATAGGTTTTTTCTCGGAGAGTTTCACTGATACTATTCCTGTTTCTATTCATGAAAGTGGAACTTTTCTCAAACAGCCTACGGTACAATAATACTCAAATCTTATCTTAAATGAGACTTTTCACATCGATTGTCTTTCAGTCATTTATTTTAGAATCAAATCAAATCTACATTCTATAAATGGCTCTATTGGGGCTTGGTCAGTTAGTCCACGGCTTTGGTTCAGACTTATCTCAACAACAGTTTGATGGATTTCTATGAAATTTTGTAGAGACTTTCATGGTCCGCAGAGGATTAACTCTAAAGATGTTGGTGATCCCTTGACTTTTCTTTTAGCGCGCCATGAGCACATTGACATCTATGGCTTCAAGCGAAGTACGTCAGAGAGAGGCTAGCATGGCTCTTCACTCTAAGTCATATGTGTCCCGCCCGCCACATCATTTTATGTGGCCCGCGAATCCCCCAGCAAAAAATAAATAAAAATAAAAAATATATATATTTTTTTTTTTCGGGAAAAATAATTAAAAGTTAGACTTGAAAATAAAAGTATCCCCATGGTCGAAATTATGAGATAGAAAGTTGAAATTATGAGATAGCATGTTGTCTGTATACCGACATTAAAA
Source organism: Melanostigma gelatinosum (assembly GCF_949748355.1). NCBI lineage: Eukaryota > Metazoa > Chordata > Actinopteri > Perciformes > Zoarcidae > Melanostigma > Melanostigma gelatinosum. The sequence goes on from NC_136647.1 coordinate 11,390,300, forward strand.
CGATCACAACAGGTGGACAGGAGAGGCAACAGCCCGAAAAGCGGTTTTCCAACAATTGAAAAAGATCGATAAATATTCCCAAAATGTCCACGAAGAGAAAAATTGATGCAGAGGGAAGAAAATGTAATGAAAGATGGGAAAGCGAACACATGTTTGTGCTTCAAGGAGAGCAACGTGTCTGTCTTCTGTGTTATGAGGCGTGTCGGTGATGAAGGATATAATTCACGTCGGCATTTTGACACCAAACACGGAGCTAAATTTAGCCTCCAAGAAAAACATCAAACTGTCCAAGAATTAAAAGGCAGACTGCAATCACAGCAGAATATATTTACACAAGCTACAGCCCAGTGCATGCTGAAGGTATGTGAGCAGAGCTCCGGCCAGATACAGACTTTTACAAACGTCAGTTTGTGAAGAAACACCATCGCAGACCGAGTTCATGAACTAGCAGCAATCTACGAGCAGGTACTTGTGTTTTTAATTAACTGTTGATGAAAGCACAGACAACACGGATACATCATCTATCCGTGTTCATCAGACCTGACTCTCAGTGAGCAGCTCTTGGATGTAGCTGCATGCACAGGACGACGACAGGGAGGAACATTAGTGATGCAGAGAGGTGACACAAACAGCTTTGAACAAAGTTAATGTCATAACTTCTGTTTGATATTTGTCTTTGTTATTTTCTTTAACAGTTTGATCTTTGACAGAGGAATGTGGGTTTCTTAACCCTCAATTAAAATGATTTATGTTAAAACAACAGAAATGTGTTTAAATATCATTTATATAACTGCATGTACAATATTTTTACACTTGAATAAACAATAATTAAATGCAGAGAGAGTTATTTAACAACATGTTAGGGAGAAGTTAGTTATACAGTCTTACAGTTACAACCGGCCCTTTGAGGGCGACCGTGATGCTGATGTGGCCCAGAGTGAAAATGAGTTTGACACTCCTGCTCTAAGTCGTGTTATTTCGTGCTTTTCGTGCTTATGAGAAGAGTAACTATTGTATATCCCTAATGAATCGATGAATACAGGAAACAGTGCTGTATATCACTTTACAGCACTGTTTCAACTCTACTTTCCTCGTGGATCCACTCGTAGTAAGACTCACATAAAAGCTCTCACAGGTTTTTTTTCCACGTGTCCCTTGTCACCAAACTGTGATTTGCTGTCACATGTGGCTTCTCGTGTAGAGCTGCCAGTAGAAGGCCTCCTGCTGCTTATCAATTTTTTTTGTACTATCAGATGAGAACACCTTGCCTCTGAGAGACCAATATCAGCATATTGGCAGTTTTGCCAGTTTATCAAACCCTCTGGCTGTCCCTTGAAATACACTAATAGTCAGTTTTGCTATCAAGGGTTTAGGTCAACACAAAGTATTAATAAGGACATATGACAATTGTAATATGTGAGTTAATGTGAGTAAACTGTTTAAAGTTTAAAGGTAAAGTTTTGACCTCACAACTTATCAAACTGTTAGACAGCAACACAGCTGATACACTTCCGTGGTTGTGTAGTTAGAAGTAGTAGTTTAAAGAGGACATTAGTCTGAGTAAAGCTCTCTGACTACACTATCCCCTTATATCTTTCCTCTGTCTACATCAAGTTAAGCTAAATACGTCCTAACATGTCGCACAGTTATCCTCCAACAATTCTCTGACTCTCCTGTCTCTCTCCCCCCTTTCTCTCTCACCGCAGAATCAGATAACAGTATACTTCAATTAAAAGAAGTGAAAAGAGCCAGCTTACTCTTCTGCAGCCCGCAGCCTGCTGAATGGCAGGGGAATAGCAAAAAGGGGTTCAGCTGGAGTGGGTGATAAGAGGAATGAGTTTCTTTCTGAGCATTAATAATTCCCTGTGAAATGTGTGAAATACTGATGCTTTTTATTACATTTTGGCCTACACCCTTTATAGCGGTCTTTATACGGACGACATTTTGTTTGTGACTTTGACCAAGGGCACCATTGCAGTGCAGGCAGTTGAACCGTTTTCACTGCAGCTGCCAAAAGCTTCGATGTTTTTCTTTTTGTGGCCGTTTATTCCATTTATCTTCGCTGTGAAGACCTTTGAACTATTCTCTGAGGGGAACAGAAGATATTTTAGGTACTGTGTTTAACCACACCAATTACTGTACTTCCACTGTGCGCTGAGCATGTCAGTCAAACCAGTCAGACCAGTCAGACAGAAGGAAAAATAAATCTGAGGTCTTGAAATTGGTAGTCGATCACATAATGGCCAAAGCCATTCTTTCAATGTATGTGTGGGTCTAAAGATAGTTATTCTGTGCTCTCGCTGAAAGGTTCCTCCGATCTTATTGGACAAGCAGTTCTCTGACTTCACCCCTGACATCACTCCCGTCATTCTCGCTGCACACACCAACAACTATGAAATCATCAAGCTTCTGGTGCAGAAAGGTGTGTCTATGCCGCAGCCTCATGAGGTGGGTATACCATTTGTATTTTTTTTTTTATTATTGTCCAAGTGAAACCCTGTATCGCCAAAATATCAACAAACATTCTGGGGGGCAAACAAAAGTCTCGTGTGCAGAAGGATTAAAGTGCAGTTATGCCACTACATCCAGTGGGGTTATGAAAGTGTTTTATGAGTCAATAAATAGAAACGATTCAGGTGATACAGAAGATACACGACTGGATTTTTACTCAACAGCAGCAATTGGTATTTTCAGTAAGGTTACACAGTATACACTACAGTATGCATGTCATTAAGTATTTCTATTAGGATCTTATTTATAAGATATTCTCAAATAATTGACACCAACTTGATGTCTTCAGATTCTGTTGAAGCCCAGGGGTTTTCAGATTATGATTAGTTCACTTGAGAAACAAAAGGAAACATTTTCAATGTAGTGTGTAAATATGCAAATAATTTATACGGTCAAAATTGGGCCTTTAATGTCTAACAACATATCCAGCATAGCAGCTTGCAGTGCAGGACCGAATCCCGATTCTGTTACTAAATGCTGGGAAGCCTCATTAACATGTGTCCGTGCTTTGTTTGACGCTGCAGGTGCGCTGTAACTGTGTGGAGTGTGTGTCTAGTTCAGACGTGGACAGCCTGCGGCACTCTCGTTCCCGCCTCAATATCTACAAAGCGCTGTCAAGTCCCTCGCTAATTGCGCTCTCCAGCGAGGACCCCTTCCTCACTGCGTTCAGGCTCAGCTGGGAGCTGGAGGAGCTCAGCAAGGTGAGGAACGTCCTTTCGTAGGATTTGATTCCGTTGCATTAATTAACCTCTGTGCCCTCTCATGAGGCATTCAGCGGCTTGTCCGTTTGTTAGCTCAGCATTAATATAAAATTGCTCTCGGTAAATGTCATCGGATATAAAAATAATGAAAAGGGTCAGCGATGAAAATTCACAGAAATAATTGCAAACACTGGATCATTGCCTGCCTCCAGATGAAATATAAAAAGGTTCATCATCATTCTTTTTGTCATAAAGCTACAAATGCCAGGCGCTTTCAGGACACAAAATCCACAGATTCAATTTTAGAAACACCACTTTTTAGACCTGTACTCAGACATTTTTAATATAATATATTGACTTACATTTCAGCTGCAAGGTTCTTGCAGGACTTCTTGCGTTTAGCCATATCTGTATTCTGTGGACACTTTTTTTTAAGGTGGAGAATGAGTTCAAATCAGAGTATGAGGAGCTGTCTCAGCAGTGTAAACAGTTTGCCAAGGACCTCTTGGACCAGACGAGAAGCTCCAGAGAGCTGGAGATGATCCTCAACTACAGAGATGACGTCAACTTATTGGAGGAAGAGGGCAACACCGACCTGGCAAGACTCAAACTAGCTATCAAGTACCATCAAAAAGAGGTAAGCACGATACGTACTATTTGTGTATCGGTACAGTACAAGGTATTCAGTTTATGTTTTAAAGAATAATTCATAGCTTTCTAACTGGATCAGATGGCAAAGGCTGTGAGAATCAAGGCTAAGTGAATGAGTGCCATAGTGTGACATCTGTATTTAATTTGATAATCACCCTGCTCACAATTAAAACACAACAACGCAATAGTTTTTGAAGGACAAAACATGAAAGACTCAGAAAAAGTTGCTTCTTTATTTCATAGAAAGTAACGTGAAGGAAGCAGAGAATATCATCCTCTTGGCTATCAACACAATGATCTCGAACACTAGAGCGCGTCTCAGTCAAGTGAGAGTCAGAGAAAGAAATATTACAGTTTCAGCCTGTAAAATTCTGCAATATATGAGAAATCATCTTGTGTTTTTTCAGGCTTCTCCTCTAGTATTCGTTTTTTCCCCTTCTGGCCAGTGTTGTTTGCTATGTTATCTACTGTACAGCTTGTTGTTAGATTTCAATGCCACATGCCTGCCAAATTTGCTGCACCAAGCCAATGACTTCTCACAGGTGTTACTGCCAGCCAATAAAAGCAGCTGTAGATTAGCATCAGGTTCTTTTTTAGTTAGGATTGTGTCCTTTTTTAGCTTTGGCAGCTGAAGATATGCAAAGCTTGAATATTATTTCCAAAGCATAAAAACAGCAAGGTAACTTATTGATCTACTTCGTTAAAATAACATGAAGATGGTGTTTATTCACTCAAATCAAGTCAGTCGTTGTGTCACTGAATTTCTACATTCAGTTAAACATACGTGCTTTATAATAGTCTGTGATATTTAATGCAGAGCATGTACAGTACATTTGGGTTTAATGCGCAGGCAAACGGGCATCAAACAGGCATCAATTAAGTGATAATTACTTTCACTGTCGACTTTCAGTTTCCCGAAGCTGCCCAATAAATCGGATTGTTTTGTTCAGCAACCCTGTGGGTCCGCCGTTGCATTTTAAACACACATGAATCATTTTGAGGGAAATGGTTCAAACCTGATAACTCCATTGGAATATTTCCTTTACAGTTCACTGATTTCATGCTGTTGTTTCTGTTGTGTGATAAATGTTTGTCAGGTAGAGCCAGCAACAATTGGTGTGGAAAAAAAAGCGAATTAAAAAGGTGCAATTTTAATTCCTAATAAGTACGTGTGCTATGTATATAAACATTCAGTATGGATACTATTTCCTAACACCCCTAAAATGTTATAATTGTTACTGATGAGTAATACAAGATCACACATCTGCATACTGACCTGTAATTAGTTAGTTATGGTTGTAATCACTTTACAATTATTTAATTGTACTCCACCTATTAAAAGCTTAGTGCTGTGGGTGAATATAAAAGGGTTACCAGAAAATCATCTCACTGATGCATTAGCCGTTCTTCTGGGTTTAATGGGTTGTAATGAGGAAGCCCGCTTATAGTGTTGCTAAGTTATGGGATGGCTGATGGCTTCCTCAGGCAACAGGAAAGGGGTCAAATAGGTGTTCTGCCGAATATAAAGGTGAGGGAGCCGACACATTACTCCTAGGAGCGTTTTATAATTAATCTGTCTGTCTTTGCTCAGAGCAGATGCACTTTTGGCGGCGTCTCGATTTACGACTCTGCTCTTCCCCCCACCCCATCAAACACAGGTTGGTGAGTGAGCATGTTGGGTCTCAAAAGGAGAATTGGAAGTAGTGCAACAGGTGTACATGATGATGAACAGTCCCCCTCTTATCCAGCCTCTCTGTTGTTGGCAGTAAATCCCTCATTTAACAAAAGTGTAAGCGATCATCCCTTCCTGCTGCCACAACTGTTGCCACACATCCCTCTTTCCCAGGGGTTCTTTAACTATTCAGACGATGTCCCAATATGCCCTTCACCTGCGTGCTGTCCATAACACCCTTCGATTGCACCGGGACTTTGATGGAGGACAGTGTCTCATGATATGAGTAACAATCCACCCAGCTATCCTTTTTAAATGATAAATGTCCCAGCTGCCTATAGATTGGTTAGCAATCATTTCAAGGTAAAGTTATTCTGTCAGAAATGCTGTTCTAGAGCGCTGTAGTGTATGTATTGAATCTGTCACAGGGCATGATGAGGACTCAAGCGCAGACAGTCAGGTGTGGGGCAAAAAAGGGTTTTAATGAATAATCCAAAAACAAACAGGGAATCCAAGGACAAGACAAGAGACGAGGGGGGAAATCCGGCAGAACAAGCAGACGGGGAACCCGGGAACAGGACGAGCAAACCGGGCGGGTATAGGAAACAAACAAAACAAACAAACAAACAGTGATTTTTTTTCTTCTTTTTTTTATTATTGTACAGGCTGTGGCTGAGTGAGTCACAGGGTTTTTGACCCTCAACTGAAAAAAACCGAAGGACATTTCAACTCTTAATCCTCTTATGTGTGTCGTTAGCGTGCACGCTGGTTTAGGTTTTTAGTATTTATTCTTGCATCTGTGTGTGTTTTTCGGTTTTGCTTCTGCTGTGCTCGCAGGGTTTAGAAACACAATTTATAATGGTCTGAAGAGAAATCTCCACAGGCCTCCGCTCTAAAGAGCAGAGCAAACAGAGCAGTCTGCGCTTTGATGCAGCGGGACGCCAAATCAGATAAATATGATCAGGAACACAATAAAGTGCAGATTATCCCCGCTACCTCCCCGAGGGTTTCAGCAGTGGATTACTCTCATTTGTACTGATGTAATTGCAAAAATGTAGGTGAGTACATTGAAGATTCACAGTGTGAGCGGAGCCGGACTGCCTCTTTAATGTTTGAATGCGTCAGAGGTACATGCTGTAGTTTCACGTTGCCCCCTTGTGATATGTTGTAAAAACTGCAATACGGTATTTCAAGAGGTTTTTAATGCCTCCATTAAATGGAGATAAAATTGCAGTAAGAAGAATAAGTGTTATGTAGTGAAGGACCATTAACACTCAGCACTTATTCACTGCAACAGAAAGATCTGTCTTCCCATTTCAGTCTGCAGTGTTGAGCATTGTTCAGCCCTTCAGATTGTTTTGTTAAAACAAAAGAAAGAGGTAACTCCACAAAAAATACTCACGCAAGTGTATTTGTGTTTGGAATAATCTCCTTCATACGACAGCCAGACAGTGTGACCATCAGTGCGTGGGTTGATTCAGAAATCCTTTCTGTCAGCTAGGAGTTTACGTACATCGTCTGTGGAAGCGGAGTAGAAGAGTTTCAGCAGAACTTTTCTGTTGATAATGCTGCAGGGGAACTTGTCTTCACAGAGCTAGAAAACACCCTGACACATTGATAGTTGAATCGCTGTCCTGGCACTTTTGGGCTGTTGACAGTGGAGAGCAGCAGGAAAGGGTGTAGAGATGCACTTTCTCAATGGGACACTTCATCACAGCTGAGTTGTGGAAGTGATTGTGACAGACGAAGGAATGGTGACATTGTTTTTCACCAGGAAAGAGGAATAGAAAGAGAGGTTTGCATTGGAAAGAAGCTGTTCGTAATGAATGGAAGTAGTTCAAATGTTACAGCAGCGTAAATCAAGGAAAGAATAATAACCTGTATCTATACGAGGACAGGGCATTTCAACACTTTTGCTTTCTATAAAATCAAATACTGCGAACAAAAGAAAATAAATCTTATACAGACCACAGATTTATCTTGTGAAGGTACATAATCTCCTTTTGGAGATTATATTATTATTACAGCTCATATGCCAAGACAGCATGGATACATTTTCCTAATTATGGTGCTAATTAGCTTAATTTCTGACCTCATTAGCATCGCCGTCAGTGTTTAATGTATCATGCTGATTAAGGCAAGACATCAGCAACTCAAGTACCTTTTGTTTACTGTCATTAATTAGCAATAATGTTCTGACAAGCAGTGAAAGATGAAAGCTACCAAGGAACAGTTTTATTCATGAACGGGCCACTCGCTGGTGCGATACAATTCTAAAAAAATATCTAGATGGAAACAATTCTATCTACAGTGGCTGTAGAATTTAAAACAATGGCTCTTTTTACTGTATTATTTACTGGGATCAAGTACTTCTTACAAGACTTCAGCCTGCACCTGTCTGTTTCAGACTTTGGGTGCAACTTAACGAGGTTAGCCATCTTGTCTATAATAAGGTTCACGCTCAAAGGAATTATATGAAATGAGAAAATCAACAGGGGAGCGTTTTCCTTTTTTCCTTCCCTCTTTATTTTTTCATAGTCAGCATATGATTCATATTCTCTCTCTCTCTCTCTCTCTCTCTCTTGTAAAAAGTAGTCACTTGTTCTCCACTCATCCATGAACTTCATCTCCGATATTCCCTCTCTTCTGCATTTCCTCTCAGGTTGTGTGGCAAAACTGTATAGTTGAAGTATGGAAATATGAGCAATTGTACTCCAGACCCCAACGCAGTTAGGGATCTCTGGTTCCCATGGTAACAAGGCTGCAGAGTTGGTGGATTGGCACCCGACGGTGCCGGTCGACACGTTGACTCTGGTATAAAGGCTCAACGTGATATTTCACAACGCTGTTTTGCGCCTGTGTTAAGTGTGTTTGCATGTGCCCATGCTGTGAAACGAATGTATTCGATACACGATGAGTTTGTTTGTTTGTTATCTTTAACGGGAATGCATTCCAGATACGTCTAGAGCATCACCACATGCTGCTGATGCTACAGACCGTTTGGCGGAGGCAGTTCTGTAGCACAGCTGCAGTTTTGATGCATTGATTATTTTGGTGTCACTGACGATATCAAACCTGTACGCAGTTACCAAGAGAAGCATGGCAATGACCCGGACAACATTGTCCTTTATTCTTTTCCTCTTAGCACTCACATGAGGTGTTGATCCCACAACATCTCAAATATTCAAACAATCCAAACAACCGAAAAGAATACAAAATATTTTCCACATGTTGAATCATGTTGCAAACATTTTAATAACCTTGTTGTGTGTAAGGGATATAAAATGTTGTCCGTTTAAAAGAAGTTTCAATCTTATTCAGACATCTTGGGAAGAAGTACTGCGTTTTTATCTCAAAAGAATCATGGAGAAATGCAATGCAGTCATCTAAACAAGGCTCTCTGGTTTCTTGTAGATTCTTTTTTACTGACCTCACAGCCTGTATAAGGTTCCTTTTATGTCAAGACTGCCTTTACTTGATTTCCTTCTAAAATATCCATGTGTGTCGATGATTACTCTTTACATTTTGACCCCACCAACACATCGCACTCCTACGTTTGCATGCTCTGAACTAGAACTTGCTGCAGTTGCTAATTCTGGCACGTGGCCACTAGGCCATTATGTTCTGTGTAAAACCACTCAATAGCCTCAGGCTGAGGATGCTGTCTCCCTGCTGCAATCATACCTTAGATTAGAGTGCTAGGAGTTATTTTTTTTATCTCCCTAGATCAAACAGAAAAGTACAACTCTCCTCTTATTTCTTTAAGTTTGTAGCTCAGCCAAACTGCCAGCAGCTTTTGGCGTCCCGGTGGTATGACGAGTTCCCCGGCTGGAGACGACGCCACTGGGCCGGGAAGTTCTTCACCTGTGTCTTCATCGGCCTCCTCTATCCTGTGTTTGCTCTCTGGTACCTCATCGCTCCGAAGAGTCGCCAAGGCCTCTTCATCCGCAAGCCCTTCATCAAGTTCATCTGCCACACAGCATCCTACCTGACCTTTCTGTTCCTGCTGCTCCTCGCCTCCCAGCACATTGTCACCACAGAGCAGGACAGGCAGGACAGACAGGGCCCCGCACCGACCACTGTGGAGTGGATGATCCTGCCCTGGGTGCTGGGTGAGTGAAATGAGTGAAGTCTGATCCATCCTATTGACTTTAGTGATCCCCCAGACTTTTCTTCTAGCGCCACCGTGAGCTCGACATTTGTGTTTTTTAGGGAAACGTCTCTACAACTATTGATTGGATTGCCATAAAAGTACCTCGCTGAATGAATTGTCATGACTTTTTTGATCCCTGGACTGTTCATCTAACTTCAGCATCAAGTCAACATTTTAATTTGGTTTCATTACCAATACATTGGTTAATGACCCAATAGCTGCACAGGTAATTACATCCATCCCATCAGCCTCAGCTGTACTTTGCGATTAGTGCTGATCTAATGTTAGCATGCAAACAAGCCAAACTGAGATGGTGAACCTGGTAAACATTATAACTGCTAAACATCAGCATGTTAACAGAGTCATTGTGTCTACAATTCAAATGCATTTGTACAATCCATGCCCATCCAAACTAAAAAGGCTCTAACTCCCACTCACCTGGAAATGTTTATGCAGGAAATAAACCTGACTTTTATTTCCACAACCTTGGATGCAGCAATGACTTTTAGAAATACTACCTGCTCGCCGATCAGAAACAAGTATTTTTCATGTCCATGGTATGAGGATTTTTATTGAACAGATGATCTGACAGTCTCTGTATTGACAGGATTCATCTGGGCAGAGATCAAACAGATGTGGGATGGTGGTTTCCAAGAATACGTCCACGACTGGTGGAACCTGATGGACTTTGTCATGAACTCTCTGTACCTGGCCACCATCTCCCTAAAGATTGTAGCCTACACTAAGGTAACCAATTATCTAAGAATAGCAGTAAAATAGACAAGGTGCAGTGTAACGTTATAGTGCTCTCACTTTATCTGTTTCCATCCTCTGTCCTGTTCAGTACAGTGGTAGTAAGCCGAGGAACCAGTGGGAGATGTGGCACCCAACCCTGGTAGCTGAGGCAGTGTTTGCCATTGCAAACATTTTCAGTTCCCTGCGCCTCATCTCGCTGTTCACAGCCAACTCTCACCTGGGGCCACTGCAGATCTCTCTGGGCAGAATGCTGCTGGACATCCTGAAGTTCCTCTTCATCTACTGTCTGGTAAACACACAAACGTTTGCACACAGACATGCATACAAAAAACACATGGATTTGCTGAAATGATTGCATCCACTTGGCACACACTTCTTCTCTCCTTCTCCAGGTCCTACTTGCATTTGCTAATGGGCTGAACCAGCTGTACTTTTACTATGAGACCAAGGCTTCAGATGAGAGGGGGAAATGCAAAGGCATCCGCTGTGTGGAGCAGAATAACGCTTTCTCCACGTGAGTTCACATGAATCCAAACGTGCTTGCATGCGTAGTCTAGATGTGTGATGGCGTGAAATTAAGTGTTAAAGTATGAGAGAGTTGTGTGTCTCTGTATATTGCTGTTACTGGTTGAGAAATGTGTGAAAACAAAAAAATAGAAAAGTTTCAGTTGCTAAGAGAAGCTGATGTTTTTGCAGACTTTGAGTAACACATATATTTCCCTGTTTCCCTTGCAGGTTATTTGAGACACTGCAGTCTCTCTTCTGGTCAATCTTTGGTCTGATCAGCCTGTATGTGACCAACGTGGATGCTGACCATCAGTTCACTGAGTTTGTCGGCGCCACCATGTTCGGCACCTACAACATCATCTCACTGGTGGTGCTCCTGAACATGCTCATAGCCATGATGAACAACTCCTACCAGCACATTGCTGTGAGCGCAGATGGAACACAGTGCAAACAACAAGACGCATGAATGTGTGGGATAGATGGTGTTTGTGTCGTGCTTTTCACGTGTCCTAATCTCGGTTTCAGGATCATGCAGATATCGAGTGGAAGTTTGCCAGGACAAAGCTGTGGATGAGTTACTTTGAAGAAGGGGCCACTCTGCCAGCCCCGTTCAACATCATCCCCAGCCCCAAATCATTCTTGTACCTCATATGCTGGATCAAGAGACAAGTGTGGAAGAGGTCCAGATCCAAGCGCCCTGAAACCTTTGGAACTATTGGAGTAAGTCAGGTGTCAAATACTAAAACACACATTGAAGAAGAAGAGTTTGCTTGTCTGTTTTTTTTCATCGATACTTGTCAATGCTATCATTTCAAAGAAGAAACCATGAGCAACACTCAGGGGCCACATGCAGCGAGACCCACAGACAGCAAAGTGTCATGCAAATGTGTGATACCGTGAAGAGAAAGTAAATATGCCCTTTCTCTCATCTCCCACTCTTTTACTAACTCACGCGCTCTGGCATCTGATTTCTGTGCAGAGGCGAGCAGCAGATAACCTGAGGGTAAACCATCAGTATCAGGTAAATGTCGTCTTTTTCAAAGCAAGCTGAAAACAATTACTGTCCTCTGCGAGTGTGTGCTTGAGGGAGTGTGTGTGTGTGTGTGTGTGTGTGTGTGTGTGTGTGTGTGTGTGTGTGTGTGTGTGTGTGTGTGAGAGAGAGATCACACTGCTCTTCGACGCCTTTCTACACTTTCAATTTCCATCTGTCAATAGAATGATTTTGCGATGTCTCACACAATAGGCCTAACAATTACACCCAGCGGGATGTTCATCACCGTTCTCTGCAGAGTATTTCCTATTTGCACATATCTGCAGGTGGTTATCGTAGCATTTTTGTATGAGATGCAGCTTGAAATGCGTTTCCTTTTGTGTGTATATATTTGTCGTCTTTTTCCTGACTGACTGACTGTGAGTTTTCTATTGAAGCAACACTTTCATTCAATTTTGGAGGATGTTATTGTGTTGCCTTTTGTTTCACGGATGTAGGAGGTGCTGAGGAACTTGGTGAAACGTTATGTGGCCGCCATGATCAGAGATGCTAAGACAGAGGAAGGCCTGACTGAAGAGAACTTCAAGGTAGGCACAGCTGCTAGCAGTGAATAAGCATCTATAATCAATATATGTTAACAATAGATCACATGACTGTAAGGGGTGGCTCAGAGTGACGACCCACAGAGAATTATCACCCGACTGCAGTTAGAGTTCAGATCGCTGTTTTGGTTTTCCCGTCCCACAACTTTGCTGTCAAATAGACAGACACAGTTAGCAACTATCTGGTAAACATGGAACATTTAGCTTCTAAGAAGCCAGATATTTCCCTCTGGAGTTGGTAGAGACCAAAATGCAATTGCGAAATGCCTTTAAAATGTTCTCATATCCTTTGTGAGAAAACAAAATTGCTGGATCAATATTTTCTGAATTACACTTTCTACACTTAGTATTGTCTGAGTTACAATATAATCAATACTCTACAGAATGCCCTGAAAATACCAACTATTCAGGCTGATATAGTCAAATGAAAAAGTCATTCGTTAATTTACTAGGGGAGCTCACTTTTTGCTTTCCTCTTCCAGGAACTGAAACAAGATATCTCCAGTTTTCGTTACGAGGTGATGGGCATGGTGAAGACAGGGAAGCCTGCTCTACAGGTGGCAAAGGCCAGTGAGAGCTCAGCAGAGTCCAGTCTTGCTTACCCCAACTCCTCGCTCAAGGTTTCTCCCTCGCCCCAGAGCGGCCAGGTGAAAAGCAAACTCAACCGTTTCAAGATGATCGCATCCATCCTCAAGCAGGGCAGTGCAACAGCTTCACCCAGGCCGCCTGAAGCCTCCAACGGTCTACCTAACGGACTTGTGGTCTCTGAAGAGAGCTCCAGCACAAGCCAGGGGAGAAATTCCCCCAAAGATATCGCTGACTTTGGCTTGTTCCAGAAATGCCACTGGAGTGGAAATGAAGCCACATTAGCTGCAGGAGAGATTTCCAGAGACATGTACTCTTTGTCAGAGGAGGCAGGGGAGTCCGGGGGCTCAGACGCAGAGCAGCAGGCAAGAGGTAAGGATGAAAAAGAACTCCTGCAGACAGACAAGAAGGAGGAAGCTGCAGTAAATGAGGCCCCAAATGAAATCAACGATGTATTGAAGACCAACAATAGCTCAGATGACGGTGGAAAAGAAGAAACGGAGAAAAAGGACAAAGAGAGTTTATCCTGCGGTGACTCAGTAGATGGTGGAAGTTTGTCAGTGTCGTCTAGAGAAGAAGCATAAGCTATGACGGCACGTGGATATAACTAAAGGCCCAGTAATGCTGGACTGAAGAAAGGGACAGAGACAATCAATGTGAGTTTCAAGTGAGGTTGTTTTGCAAAGTCTTGACTTTTCCAGTTATTACCAAACTAATGATCAGATTTGATCTTTGGAGACTCAGAGAGGTTTTTGGTGGAAGTATTTTAAATGCAGCTATGTTAGAAGTGGAGATGCAGCAAAGGTAAACTGAGCTCTGTGTGAGCATAGCAAGGATTTAGATTTTAGGATAAAGTCATCTTATCGCATCCCTACTGGTTGGAAAGTAATTATTTCCTGAAATTTTTAACATCTCTCTCTCTCTCTCCCTGTCACTTACCTGACATGTGCCCTTCTTTTCAAGTTCCTTCATCAATCTCTCTCTACCTCTTTTCCTTTCCCGTTTATCTCTACACCGCTTAACTCTGCCCATCCTTATCTCACTAGAGCAATAGATGTGTTCTGTTTTAGACCCGACCCTCTGCCTTACTCTGTCTGTTTCTGCACTTTACACTGGCATACGGTATCTGAAAGATGTGTCAAGCTCTGATCATGCAACAATTCTCTCAATGTTTTTCTATGCAAAACCTGGGATTGTGATTTTCATCATTCTGAAGAGGACGGAGGTACAAATAACAGTGACAGGTCATGACAAGTATTCTCGTAAAGTTGAACGTGGCCAATGAAGAATAATGGGAGGTACACAATATCAACACAGCCTATTTAAAGCAACATATTATTGATGTTTTATCACTCCCACAGAAAATTGTTATTTTGAGAAATGCGCTTGTTTTTAACTGGTACTTTTTAGATGTCATGTTAGTTTAAATGAATGAATGTTGTTATAGAAATTAAAACATAGATCAACTCTTTATTTGGCTTTTTTCTTTTGTTCGATGCAGATTACAGACAGATGGTGACATGCTCGCTCATCTTATTCGGATTTTACTTTTGCAAAGACTATTTTATTTTATGTTGCTGCTTAGTAAGTGTTTACAGTTTAACAATAATGATGTTTTGTAGGTTATTTGTATTCTTTAAGGACGTTCGATTCTGAAAAAAACAGTGAGGTATTCAAAAGAAATAACTCCAAAAAACATACTTGGGTTGATTCAAAAGTGTACAGCCCTATATGAAACCATAACTACATAGTACCAAACGTGATGAACCGGCCACTGAACATGATGCACGTATACTAATACTTAATGGGTTAATAGTTGACTTGCAGTTTACACATTTATACCGGACACTGTCATTAACTTGGCTTCGGCTTTCATTTAAAAAGCTGATGTCCGCGAGATTCACTCCTCTCCCAGGGCTCCAAATTAACAATGCATACATTTATAATGAAGGACGGTGCAGAGCCTGTAGATAAGCCTGATTTTGGAAAAAAAGGAATGAGGAACAGGCCCCAGGTCATCAGCACGATACTTTTGAATTCTCAATTCACCATGGGCACAGCATCAGTTAATGAACCGCCTGTCAGACCAGAAACATGTATGCATTCATGAATTGTTGAGAGTCATTTTTCAATTGAAATAATCTAGTTTGAAGTCTGCTTCTGTTGCAAAATCTTCCATTCGGTTACATTTACCATACTGTTTTTAACACATAACACATTCAACTTTATACGTCAAACTGTGTATTTGAGTTGTTTTGAATGGAGGTATTGTTAAACAGTGTGAATCCCAGAAGCGAGTGCCATATAACGAGTGCATTAAAGGAGTTAGACCAAGTTCTGTACTGAATAACTGAATGCTTTCAGCAGGCTGTTTCTTTCGTGATCCAACACAGTCTGCCCTGTAACGACCCATTAATGTCTCTCCATTAACAGTCAGTGCAGCACAGAACCACACAACGAGAGCATTTTGTAAATGTGTCCTTTATCTGCCAAATGTTTCCACCACTAGAACTGCCACTGAAAACTCTTCAGTTCGATGAAGAGCACGAGTTTGTTACTCAAATGTGTACAGTTGAACCATCAACCCTTATCATTCATTCTACCACGTACGATTTAGTAGCCATTGTGCTCCTTTGTGGCCCTGTGTGTGTATGTAGGTGTGTGTGTGTGTGTGTGTTATTGCATTAATCTTTCAGATCTCATTTATTCTAGTAGTAGCAGATTTCAGTCATTTGCAAGGATCTTCTTTTTATACTCGCATAAGCGAAACAGACTTATTTACTCTGTCTGTTTCTTCTTTGCAAATGAGTGTATGTGTATGTGAATGGGCCGTTCAATCCCGGAAGCCAAACCATGCTTAATGACTTTTGGTAAGTGGAGAAAAATCAAGAGAAGCACAAGGAAGAAAGTTTCTACAAAGAATAGGAATAAGAACGCTCGGCAGAAATCTCAGGTTCCAACAACTTCACAACACATGTGTACTGTTTCAACCAGAAACCAGTCACATTATTCAAGAAAACTGCTCTGTGTGTTCTCCCACAAACTAGACATTTTTATTTTCTCTGAACTGAACTTTTGCCTGTTTTATTTCACTTTCCTTTTTGTACTTTAATGAGTTCAAACAAGTGAGCAGGCCAATGAAAAAGAGATGAAACAGTTGATGAAACTGTGCTCCATGTGCGATCAAAAGGCTGCGTAGAAATGCCCCGGGGTTTGTGATGGACCTGCCAACTTTGAACAAGACTGTCACAGATGCAGAAACACATAATTGGAAAGCGCTTACACGAGCATATAAACATGCTCCGACAATGTTTAAATCTTATTCAGTGATATGAATATTGTCTAATTCTACATATTTGATAAAAAATAATGATGTGTGACTGTCAATTCTGACTAAACTGATTAGTTCTAAACCTCCAGATAAGTTTTTAATATGAACACACAAGGTTGACAGTTCAAATTTTCTTTATTAATGTGAATAACTTGGAGACACACACATGTGGGAAAATGAACAGGCACACTTTTTTAAACACCAAAACAAACAAAAATATGTAAAAACAGAGATGTTCTACAAATCCTTGTGAGACAGGAATAGACCAAGGTAAACTTCTGTTTTTCCTGTTGTTACATAATGTTAATGGGATTTTGAAAACATTGAGTAATCCAAGTTGCGGAGGACTCAAACATGGCTGCACTGACAAGTCCTCTCCACTTGGGGGGGATGTCATTATAGGGTCGGGGTTCCTGATCACTGCTTCCTCTCTGCCACCATCTCTCTGCAGGATCTAAGATCCAAAATAACCACCTGCAACCTGGAGAGGACTGTGGTGCAGTTCTGTGGGAAGAAACCGCTCAATAGGATTTAAATTCCTCTTAAAGGTTTGTCTCAGACAATGGAAAGCTGACAGAACAGAGACAAAGGAAAGAGAGGCATTCAATTCACTTTTAACTTGAATCTAAGTCACCGTTTACCATGTGTGTGTCTGTTTATGTGTGGTAGGGAGCCAAGAGGAAAAAAGGACAGGAAATCAATAAGGTTTAAATGACTGTAAATTCCAGACTGGGCTGAATAGGTGTGTACCCAGTCTGTAAAGTTTGTCTTGAATGCTAAAATAGCATCATAGACAAGAAGTTATCTCCAAAGGGAGGATGCCCTGATGGAGACAGCTCAGCTTCCTGCATGCTGCTGTCCTCCCGGGGACCAGAGGGGTCATGCCAGTTCAGAAAGAGTGAGTCAATCTTTGATGTGCTGTAGTGATTTCAATGAATCATTCAAAGAAGACAATCTTCATTTCTTCCCCCTGTTCATTACTGTTAGCCAAGGATGCCTCAGGGAAAACTTTCTTATCGTTGCTTTACTGCATTATATGTATTAAATATAAGAAACTAAACATTTACCTAGGTGCCCTCTGTCTGTGTGTGGTCACCTTTGTGGTATAAACCACAGGATTTAGCTCTCAAGTCATCATCAAAAGTGTCCTTTCTTACATGTTTCTCAGTTTAGATGCATACTTGTTCATGCTCACAAGTCAAGACTGTACATGACGCAGTATCAGATCTGGCTTCAACAAAAGAGACGGCGACAGCTGTAAAAGTTGGGACCGGGGAAGAAGCTGATAAACGATGAACATGACAGCAGGGAGGATGAAGGGGATAAAAGAGGAGCCGGAGCACAAATGGGAGTTCAGGGGAGGAAAGGCTGAATCCACATCGTGAAGGTAATGAGGAGACCGGTATCCCAGGGGACGGATGGTAAAAATATATTAAGGCTTCTATCAAGCAAAGTGTAAACCCATCATCTACTCAGACATATCAGTACAGGTCTTTGAGTTTGATTTACAGCCTCATTTCATAGCCTATTAAAAACATTTCAGTCAATTTAACTCACATATTTGGCTGCCAAATTTCAGAGGTGTGCTTTCTGCCTGTGTGTTTGAGAAATAGGATGACTTTTAATAAGTTACTGTAGGTGCGTGGAAACAAACAAGGAGGCGAGTATTCCCTTTGGCTGCACCATGTGTCCGTTTACTACATGCGCCCCCCCAGAATTCACGAACTCCCGAGATTAATCCCAACCATTAATGTCTCGGGGCCCGGATCAACCGACCAGCCCGACTCTGTGTCTCTGGGGCCGGAGGCAGGACCACCGTTGAAGGCCCCCTCCGGGTCTTGTCGTGCTGAGGTGGGAGGGCCCGAGGCCGCCCCCGCGTGGGGGTTCAGCCAACCGTACCGGTTGGTCCAGGTCCAGATGTGCTGGTTTAAGGCGGTCAACCGACACGTATTCCAGCTTGCCACCCATGTCGACTTTGCAGGTTTTGTCTCCGGTCTCCAGCACCCGAAACGGCCCAACGTAGGGGGGTTAAAAGGGTCCACGGTGGCTGTCCTGGCGAATGAACACATACTCCACTGACCTGAGGCTGGACGGGACGTATGACTGTGGAAAGCCGTGCTGCGACGTGGGCACTGGTTTGAACAGCCTGGCTTTTTCCAGGAGCGTTTCCCGCTGCTGGGTTGCAGACCAAGGATCTGTGACTTTGGGGATAAACTCCGCCGGGACCCGCAGTGGCTGTCCATAAACCAGCTCAGCCGATGAAGCTTGCAGATCGTCTTTGGGGGCTGTCCTAAGCCCCAACATGACCCACGGAAGCCTGTCCACCCAACTGCTGTCTTTGAGGCTGGCACGGAGAGCAGCTTTAATCGACCGGTGGAACCGCTCGCATAATCCATTTGCCTGCGGGTGGTAGGCGGTAGTGCGATGGAGCTTCACCCCTAGGCTTCCTGCCACTGCATTCCACAGCTCTGATGTAAACTGTGGGCCTCGGTCCGAGGAAACGTCAGCTGGGGCTCCGAACCTGGCGACCCAAGCCTGAATAAACGCCCGAGCCACCTCATCCGACGTTGTTGATGACAACGGGATAGATTCTGGCCAACGAGTGGTTCGGTCTACCATCGTGAGGAGATGTGTGAAACCACGGAATGGGGACAAAGGTCCTACCAAGTCCACATTTACGTGATCGAACCTCCTTTCTGGAACCGAAAACTGTGCTAAAGGGGTCTTTATGTGACGGTGCACTTTGGAGCGCTGGCACACCACACAAGTCCCTGCCCACTTCCGTATATCCTTCTTCAGCCCATGCCAGACGAACTTTGCTGAGACCAACTTCTGCGACGCCCTCTTGCCGGGGTGTGACAGTCCATGAATAGCATCAAAAACCTGCTGTCTCCATTCATCGGGAACAACCGGCCGTGGCTGGCCTGTGGAGACGTCACACAGGAGCGTAACGCCAGTTTCGCCAAACGGGACCTCCTCCAACCGCAGTCCCGTAACTGCCGTCCTCAACTCCTGGACGCCCGGGTCTGTAACTTGATCCTGTGCCATCTTGATATAGTCCAAGCCTAACTGGACAGCCCCTGTGACAGCCCTGGAGAGACAGTCTGCGACCAGGTTTTCCTTGCCTGCTACATGCTGTAGATCCGTGGTAAACTCTGATATGAAGGAGAGCTGCCGCTGCTGGCGCGCAGACCATGGTTCGGTGCTCTTACTCATGGCAAACGTCAGTGGCTTGTGATCCACAAATGCAGTGAACGGCCGAGCCTCCAACAGGAACCGGAAATGCCGAATGGCCAGAAAGAGGCCGAGGAGCTCCCGATCGAACGTGCTGTATTTCCGCTCATTAGGCCGCAACTGTCGACTGAAGAAAGCCAGCGGTTGCCACGCCCCTTTCACCCACTGCTCGTGCACCGCACCCACCGCGTAGTCCGAAGCGTCCGTGGTGATGGCAATCGGAGCCTTAGGTGACGGGTGTGCCAGCATTGTTGCGTTTGCCAGAGCTGTTTTCGCATCAACAAACGCAAGTTCCCTCTCTTCAGTCCAGTCCACCAGCTGTTTGATGGCCTTGCCTTTCAGGGCTTCGTACAGGGGCCGCATCACTTGCGCTGCTCGGGGAATAAAGCGATGATAAAAGTTCACCATGGCTAAAAACTCCTGCAGGGCCCTCACCGTGAGTGGGCATGTAAAGTTAGTCACTGCCCCCACCTTTGCCGGGAGGGGAAGCGCCCCGTCCTTTGTGATGCGGTGTCCCAGAAAGTCAATGGTGGTCAACCCAAACTGCCACTTTGCCGGGTTGATGATCAACCCGTGCTGGCTGAGTCGCTCAAATAGAGTCCGGTGGTGAGATCTATGCTCCGCTCTTGATGAACTGGCCACCAGGATGTCATCCAGGTAGACGAACAGGAAAGGCAGGTCCCTCAGCACCGTGTCCATTAGACGCTGGAACGTCTGCGCTGCATTTTAAAGGCCAAACGGCATCCTCAAGAACTCAAACAGGCCGAACGGAGTGATCAACGCAGTCTTGGGAATGTCCAGCGGGTGAACGGGCACTTGATGGTAACCTCGTACCAGGTCCACTTTCGAAAACACCACACTATCCGACAAGTGGGTAGAAAAGTCTTGAATATGTGGAACCGGATAGCGGTCCGGGATCGTTGCATCGTTGAGCCGGCGATAATCTCCACACGGGCGCCACCCGCCCCCAGGCTTCGGGGACATGTGCAGGGGTGACGCCCATGGACTGTCGGAGCGGCGAATGATGCCCAGGCGCTCCATGTTTTCAAACTCTATCTTGGCGATGGTGAGCTTCGCTGGATCTAGGCGCCGGGCCCGGGCATGTACCGGTGGGCCGGTGGTAGAGATGTGATGCTCCACCCCATGCTTGACCGTGGAGGAGGAGAAGGTGGGCTGCGAGAGGTCTGGGAACTCGGCCAGCAGACGCAGAAACTCATCAGCCGCTGCAAGCATGTTAGTCAACCTGGTAGAGCCCGCTCCACTTAGTGTACATGGGTAAGACCAAAAAGTCACAGCATTTATCAGGCGGCGGCCCTTGACGTCCACCAATAGTCCATAAGCGCATAGGAAATCCGTGCCAAGCAGGGGAATGGTCCCAGCTGAAACGCTGCCCCATAAAACACAGCTCCAGGCACCGTGTCCCAAAAGTGCGTATGGGGGTACCGTTCGCGGCTTCCAGGGGGGGGCCCTGCCCGTTTGTCAGCATGTCCACCCGCGATGCAGGCACAACGCTCCTCTGCGCCCCCGTGTCGCAGAGAAAGCGCCGCCCGGAAACGTCGTCTCTGATGAACAGCAGCCTGCCTTCCCAACCGACGCTCATGGCAGTCACTGAGCGCCGGCCCTGGCATTTCCCGTCCTGCCGAAACTGCATGGTGAACGACACCTTGTAGCCCGTGGCCCAAACCTTGCGTGGTAATAGCACAGGCCGGTAGCTCCCTGCCGTTGGCTCGCTGCTGCTGCTGCTGCGGCGACGATAGTTGTCTCCCCCGGCCACGCCGTGGCTTGGGCCGGCCTCAATGCGGCCGTGTAGCTTTGTAGGCCCGCCAGAAAGAACCTATCGGCCTCCTCGGCCAACTCCCGACAATTGGTAATCCTGGTGTTGGCTAAAGCGGCCCGCACCTGCAGCGGGAGCTGCTGCAGAAAACGTTCCGTAAACAGGAACTCCGGCTCGTGTTTACCTAGCAGCGCTAACATTTTGTCCATTAGCTCCGACGGCTTGCTGTCACCGAGGCCATTCAGAGCAAGCAACCGGCGAGCCCGCTCAGAGTCCGAAAGCCCGAAAATGTTCAACAGCCGGTCTTTCAGGGTATTGTACTTATCCCTCTCTGGAGGATTTTCCAGAATGCTCACCACTCTGCCTGCTGTCGAACTGCCGAGAGCCGCCACAACATAATAATATTTCGTCGAGTCCGCTGAAATGTCTCTGAGGGCGAACTGTGCCTCAGTTTGGGCGAACCACACCGCCGCTTGCGTCTCCCAAAACTCCGGTAGTTTCAGTGAAACTGCGTGTATCGACATCTTAACTTCTGGAGTCCAGGAGCGTCAGGGTCACCAATGTAGGTGCGTGGAAACAAACAAGGAGGCGAGTATTCCCTTTGGCTGTACCATGTGTCCGTTTATTTCCATCCATACAAAAAACCTCCATTCACTTCCTGCCACCCTTTAACCCCCCCCTGTCACCAGGGTTACGCCCCTTTCCTTAAAGGGGCCCCGTGAATTCGGTCGTTCCCTACATTACTGTCTTACTTGTTTGTTTGTTTTTAACCATGATGGGGATCAAAACACAATATATTCTTTAAAAAACAATCAATCCACAGATGGAATATAAAACTTAGAATGATTATAGCGTGTAGAACGATGTGAAGTTTGAGGTACGGGGTGTCCTAGGTGCTCTGGGATGTGATGGTGGTAATGAAATTCATGAGAAATCCATGTGCAGCAACGTGAGGGAGGGGGAGACAATAACATTCGAGTCAAAGCAGGAAGGAGGATTTTGGAAGAGTGTGTGTGGGTGAGAGCAGGATGTAGTGGTATGGAAAAGACAGTGAGGGAGTAAAGAGCGAGTAGTAAAGAGCGAGTGGGTGGGTATGGGTGTGTGCTAGAGAGTTTGTATAAAGGCTCCCTCTCTGACTCAGACTCACATATCTCCTGCGTATTTTTTTGGGGTGTGCGGGTGTTTACAAGACAGCGTGTGTGTGTGTGTGTGTGTGTGTGTTTGTGCTCTTGAGGACTGATTTATCCCCAGGATGCATCAGCTGCTCGTGGTGACCTCAGTGCTGGTGGCACTCTGCTCTCTAGGCAGTGTGGACACTTCCGCCTATGATAAGATAGTCACCCATAGTCGCATACGGGCCAGGAAAGAAGGGTAAGGAGATGGGACATGGGGAAGGGAGGGAAAGAGGGATTGGAAGACTGTTTGAGGGGAGAGAGAGGTGACCAATGCCAAACTTAAAGAACAATGCAGCAGCTTTTCATGTTTTTAATTTCGCAGATAACTGGTAATTTTTACAACCTTGGTCAACTTGTTTGCATTTGTATGCTGAACAAATATTTGCACAGTAATTGTAGTATCAGTAGTCAGCCACAGATACTGTATGTACCCGTAAGTCAGATTTTATATCTGTGCTATGTTTTAAGGTGTTTTTTTAATCACAAAGAGCACTCGATCATGAGTAGAGAAACAGGTAGGCCATATTGATGAAATTATTGATTTAAGCCATAATGGAAAATTCAATATCGTCTGGCACATTCATTCACTCTTCTGCTGTTAATAATGTGCCCAATTTACCATTTGAATTTGATTCTGAGTTGAAATTTTTCATTTAAGGTAAAGGAATTATCTTTCCTTGCTTTCTGAAATAGACTTGTATTAAGAAGATTAGACAAAACAAGATTTGAATGTATAAGCTGCAAAATACTTACCTGTCTCTCTCCTCTCCCCACTTCCTCTCTCAACGTCCCTTTTCAACCCCCGGTTCTTGCTTTCCTTGTCACTCCCTCATCACCTCCTCCCCTCCCTTCTCTTACAGACCCAATGTGTGCGCCCTGCAACAGGTCCAAGGGACTAAAAAGAAGTACTTCAGCACATGTAGGAACTGGTACAAACACTCCATCTGTGGCAAGAAGACGTAAGTCTCGACCAAAACAGGGAATGGATCTAATTGCTATGTGATTTTATTAGATTTGTTTTTTTTTATTATTATTATTTGCACAGAACCCAATTGACCTTACCCAAAGTGCAAACCACTCCCAGCTTTCACACATCCTTCACATATACAGGAATATTTCCAAATTTTCAAACAAGTCAGATAGTACCGGTACATGTGGATTCCACCGCTGCGTTTACCTCTTTAATGCCCTTTCTTTATGAACCATAGAGGTCAGCTCTGTGTGAGTCCTGTTGTCTGGACCCTCGAGCTCTTTCCGTGTCCTTAAAGTCACCCTGACTGACACGTAGCTATCTCACTTTCTTCTCTGAGGGTCCATGATGATGATGATTGAGCTTTTAAATTGCAACCATTTTAAAGATGTCTTTTTAAGGATTTTAGGGGTTTCTTAAACATGAAAAGAGAAAAGACCCAAGCTGCAGCATATATCTCCCTCGATCTCTCTATTAATACAGTATTTGTTTTTGTCCTCATCAAGCCCTCCCCATCTCTCAAGTCTGGACATGCTGTGTAGCCTGCGGGCCGGGGGTTCGCTCTATTGTGGGCCTTTTGATGGTGTGAACTCTGCTTGACAGTGATTTGTGCCCCACTTCCCCTCTGACACGTTTCAGGTGCTCAGGAAAAATGTTGCCCATGTGCTTTTAGTGTGTGTGTGTGTGCAGTTTGGCAAAACGGGAGGCTATATTGTAGCTCTAGTTTCACCAGATTCGGTGGGTACTTGATTTGTGCTGTATGTGTGCATGCAAGAAGAATGTGTGTATGTGTATTATACTGAGTGTTGAAACTCTTTATTCTGAGGCAAATTAGCCATCTTTGAGGGAGAGTTCTTAACAGTGCTAGTTTAGTTTTTGCATATGTGATGTACTGTATATGCTTCAGAATTCACAATAAAATGGGAAAAACATGATTTTTCCTGAATTACATATGTCAAATATAGAGACAGTCATTTGCCAAAATGTTGGATTAAGAGCAAAAGATTGTAGTGCATCAATGGCTTTAGATATTTGAGCTTCTGCGGGACATGTTGTTGATGGATTTATGTCAGTGCAATATTTTCTCATGCCATGACTTGCTGAATGAGTAGATATTACAGCAAAAAATATGTGATCATAGGAAATGCTTATGTGTTGATGGAGTGTAAGGCTCGGCTGGAGTTGTACACACACATGAACCTAAGCGAAGCCAGCATAATTGTGCCTCTCTTTCTCCCTCTGTCTGTGGTCACAGTGAGGACATTGTTCAGGAGCAGTGGAGGAAATCCACCCAGCTGTGATTATATCTGAGCGGGATTTGGTGTTGATGAGAGATTAGGAAAGATTGTTTAAGTCCATAGCATGGCTATTTGGATGTTCCAGTGTACATTGCAAGCTGGTGTGCTAATAAGGTCCTGTTTAAACAAGTCGTGAAGGTGCAGCAGTTGACGCAGTACTTGGCCTGATTCTCTTAGAAACCACTATCGCAAAGAACTAATTACTCTGGTGTGAATTTAATATGCTTTTTGTTTTTTCTAATTCTCAACATAAGTAAAATTATACCATGGGGATTTTTTGATGCCTTCATTCACACAAAGAACTGTTGAGGTGCATTGCCGGAGGGTCAGGTGGTAGCGATTTTCTTCAAAGTAATGCACTCTAGGTGGCAACACGACATGCAGGGAGTAGAGGACAAGTGCTTCATTTGTGGTTAAATCACAATAGTGTCAGTGAAACGGCATTCACATGTATAGAAATGGAAAATGTTGGCAAGTATTCAGGAAGTCACTGGCACTGCAGAAAAAAAAAGTCCCTTGATGAGGACACAAGAGACACTGTTGATTTTTAATTACATCACAAGAAAAAAACTGTAATGATTTTATCTGATGCCACACAACCCCACCTAGTGTTTATGTGTGAGTGCACTGTGTGTACGTGTGTTAGTGTGTGTATTCATGCCCTGTGTTTCCACAACTGCTCATCTGGAAGCCACATCGAACCAGCTCATGCGGTGACACTGCCAAAAGCCTAGTTTGCAGTGTGCTGGCTAGTTTTGTCTCAGTATTGCATCCATTATCCCGTCAGAGCACAGTCGGGGAGCAATGACTTCATAGCTTTCTGACAGCCAGCTGTACATGTATATTTATGCATTTTGCACAATAACAATTAGGGTCAACGCAGCGAATGATTGATATACATGCGGCATGGCCGTGTGCAGAACAATTCACCGTTCAGTATCATTGCACACAGCATAAACACACAAATGCTGATTTAAGTGGATTAAAGATGTTTGCCAAGACATTTGAGTCATCTAAGGGAGTTGAAGGGGAAAAGTGAGATGTGTGTGTGTGTGTGTGTGTGTGTGTGTGTGTGTGTGTGTGTGTGTGTGTGTGTGTGTGTGTGTGTGTGTGTGTGTGTGTGTGTAGGTGTGTGTGTGTGTGTGTGTGTGTGTGTGTGTGTGTGTGTGTGTGATAGTGTTTGAAGTGGCTATGAAGGGCGTATTTGTCTCTTGCATAATGTATCACTTCTGTTCAATTTCTGAAAGGAAAGTAAACGGTTTCTTGTTTTGGACACTGTAGAGAAAGCATAGAGTTGATATAGAAATTGCTGTCATGGTAAAACAGGAAGCAGGAAACTCTGCCCCAAGCCTCACTAAGCAAACCTCTTTAGCAAACACACAAAAAGCTCAGACTGGAAGTATTGACGTTATTAGGGTTAAACCTCAATTAAACCTATTCCAGCAGTCAGGAACTCCACGGCTGTTTCTCTGGTGGATCATTGTTGAGCATCCAATGTTGACTCACTGCTAGTTTGTTTCTTGGAAGATTTGTGTTAGCCTGGGATCAATCCAAATCAAATATTTAATTACCGTCCACGGTTCATTTTCAGTAAAACTCTACTTATTCTACTCCATTAAACCTGAATTTGACAGAATACTCAGTTGTGGCTCACACTGTCAGTTTTCTCACACCTCCTTGTTTCATTCATAAGATTGCAATGAAATGCAGTTTGATTTCCTGTAAACCATACGACTGCTTGACTAGTCAGCTGCACAGCTCCTTTTAGTGTTAGGAGGTCCACTCAGCTTCCTGCCAAGAAGTTTCTACTTTTTGGAGCTCTGTTTTCACAAAGTTCAGAAGCTGCTTCTTCAGCCCTAAAGCCTCAACCTATCGCTTGTTCACGAGAAGTATGACTGTATATCTGTATTTTCTTGGAGACTTCCTTGTGAGTTGGATTAATGGCCAACATAAAGTGCAGCTGAGGGGCACCAGACACCCCTGTCTGGTTTGCATGTTGACATTTGGGGATGTTATCTTTTTCATTTGCTGGGATGATTGAGTCCATTCCAGCTGTTCTCTGTGATTGGCCTGCTGAGAGTTGTGCACACTCTGCCTGTTTAATGGACCATTTTGATGTTAATGGTGTTTTTATTGTCTTTTTTATTCTCATTGACCTGCTTGCTTTTTTGGATGTTTTCTTACACTGTCACTTTTTTTCTGCTTTGACTTTTAAATGTGCTTTGCCCAATTATGGATTTTGTATTTGGTGAGTAAGATCCTGTCTCTGTGCAGCCTTTCTCCTCTGTCTTAAATGTCCTCACTGTTCTTAGTCTCAGCGCTCGTCATTCTCGCCTATTACAGCTCCGGAGGGTGTTTTTCTTACTTTCATTCATGTTCAAGTCTGTGTATGAATGTCATTAATTTATGTTTATCAAGATTAGTTAATCTATTGTATCACAAGTCTGACATATTTGTGTTATTTGTGTTATCTTTTGGAAGCCTGGTCCTATATGAATGCTGTCCTGGGTACATCAAGCTGGAGGGTATGAGAGGATGCCCTGCAGGTAAGTGGCTCTCACCACAGCCCCTTTTCTGTCTTCTTTTCTGGTAAATTCTAAATGTGTATTCACTCGTACTATAGACTAGTCTGAATTCCTCTGCTTCCCCCCAGTGGCTCCCATTGACCATGTCTATGGAACGCTGGGGCTCGTAAAGGCTACGACCACACAGCAATACTCTGACATGTCCAAGCTGAGAGAGGAAATTGAAGGCAAAGGCTCCTTTACCATGTTTGCACCTAGCAATGGAGCCTGGGATCTGGTAGAATCTGTGAGTGGACTGAAGGTTTCAAACTTTTCCAAGAGAATACAAATAAATGCAATATACTACTATATTAC
Organism: Melanostigma gelatinosum; assembly: GCF_949748355.1. Lineage (NCBI taxonomy): Eukaryota > Metazoa > Chordata > Actinopteri > Perciformes > Zoarcidae > Melanostigma > Melanostigma gelatinosum. The sequence continues at coordinate 11,418,090 of NC_136647.1, forward strand.
TCAAACTTGCTGCCCTTAATGTTGTGATTTCCTTTAGGATGTACGGTCTGCACTGGTGAGCAACGTGAACATTGAGCTGTACAACGCTCTTCACTTCCACATGGTGAAAGGCAGGATTTTGACCAAAGACATGAAGAACGACATGACTTTCACTTCCATGTACAATGACCTGGGGCTCTACATCAACCACTACTCCAATGGGGTCAGTTTGTTGAAATGCACAACATTGCATGAACACATGATTGAATTGTGTCTATAAAGGACTTCTGACCGTAATGATGGTCTTGGCTTAATATAACATTTCCTCTTCGTGCAGATTGTGACAGTGAACTGTGCCAGGATCATCCTTGGTAATCAGGTGTCCACAAATGGTGTGGTGCATGTCATTGATCGGGTCATCAGCGGTGTTGGCAACAACATCAAGGAAGTCCTGGATGTCACCGATGAGCTCTCCACCTTCAGAGTATGTAATACAAAAAGCACTCTAAGCTGGAGATGGGCTACAAAACCAATGTTACATTTGAATGTGCCGGAAGTAGAATGTGTGTAAAACTATAATGCTGATTCAAAATAGTATAAATCCGAAACTCTGATGTGTGTTTCGTTTATCTCAGAATGACAAAATGTGAGACACACTGCCTTCTTGTTTCCCAGGATTCAGTATTGGCTTCTGGTATGATGGACAAGCTGGACCAGCCTGGCCACTATACTCTGTTTGCTCCCACTGATGAAGCCTTCGACAAATTGAGCCCAGGCTACCTGGAGCGTATCATGGGAGACAAGGCTGTAATTGCAGGTACACTGTACATGGGACACACTAATGATGACATAAACTGCTAACATACCATGCTTTGGTTGATTTTAATGTGCAAAATGTTTGAACACTTAGATATTTCTGCTGTAGCTTAAGCTGGCTGACCAGTCAGTTCACTTGCTCCAGACTAAAATATCTCAACATCATCGAGATAGATTGACACAAAATGCTGTACATTCATTCATTCCCAGATAAAGTAGCCTAATGAGTTGGGGATCTCCTAATGCCAACGAGAGGTTTGGTTTTGTGAAATATCTTCCATGCCATGACATTTGTTGCAGTATGTCCTCCTCAGGATGAATATTGAATGCTTAATGCATGCTGACAGGTTAATGTCAAAACTACTGAAACCATTTTACAAACCATTTCTGCAAATTCCCCCCAAAAGCATGTCAAAATGTAGTTGGGCTACCCATCAAGTTCTCAGGAGTAAAGAGTAGACATACACTCACAAAAAAAGCAAACCACACAATGAAAGCAGGAAATTCATGTCTCCACAGTTGCAGCTTATCACTGGCGTGCCAGGAACGTCTATTAGCATGAAGCCAGTACGCGGTGTCCTCAGTGAGTGGCTCCCTCAGGGGACACTATTTAACCTCAGATACATTCACAGACACTTGGAAAACAGGCTTTACTGACCAACCATAGAGCAACAGCCTCCAAAATAAAGATGATATTGAGCCTTGTGTCTTGGTCTAAAAGGGAAGTAAAGAGTGATTTGGCCTGCAGTTCGACACCGATTGCATTTGAAGTTTTGTGGGTTTGGAATGGTTTTTCATGTTGTAATTGCTTTGCTTTTGCAGGCCAGGCATTGTTAAATTTGACCGTTGGACTCAGTCAGGGGGTGTAATCCCATATCTAAACGTTAACAGAAGTGGGTAAATATTTCTACAAGAGCTGAAATAATGTGTCTGTGTCAGTGTGGACGTAAGAATCAGAACTGTAAACCTCGGATTGTGCAACCAGATTACAAAAATAACTACACAGGCAACCCACAAAGTGTTTAAAACATCAGCAATTTTTTTCTGTTTCACACTATCTTTCTCTCTTACACTCCGACCCACCAGCCCTGGTGAACTACCACCTGTTGAACAGTATCCAGTGTTCAGAAGCAATCATGGCAGGGTCAGTCTATGAGACAGCAGAGGGCAGCACCATAGAGATCGGCTGTGATGGCGACAGTTTGACAGTCAATGGAATCAAGATGGTGCTGAAGAAGGACGTTGTCACCACCAATGGCGTCATCCACTTCATCGACCAGGTGCTCATCCCTGACTCAGGTAAAACACATCTTAAATATTCTCCCTCAGCAAATATTGATATCTATTCAAATCATTTGGCTAAATTGTTTCTCTGTGATCACAAACATGTGATTCATATCAGCCAAGGAAGGGATGGAGCTGATGGGGGAATCCCTGAGCACTTTTAGCAACATGGTGTCTCAATTGGGCTTATCGGCTGCCATGGGTTCGAAGACAGAGTATACCCTCCTTGCTCCTGTCAACGCTGCCTTCACAAGTGAGTTGATCTCCAAACAAGTTATTGTGGGTGCACACAGTGATTTAGAGGATTGATCTTGAGCAAGGATTTGAAAGAAAAGTAATATGTTGTCTTTCACAGATCAAAAATATACTCACTCATTTTAAACCTTTCACTAGAACTTTTTAAGTCATCCAGAGGAAGAAATGTTTAGTAAGGACTTACATGTAACATTAACCGAGTCATTTTAAATCTGTAACTTGTCTCTGTTTGTCAGCTGAGGTGATGTCAACAGAGCAGAGCCTGATGAAATTAATTTTGGAAAACCACGTCTTGAAGCTGAAAGTTACACTGAGTGAGCTCTACAATGGACAGATGCTGGAAACACTGGCTGGCAAACTGATCAGAGTCTTCATTTACCGCACTGTGAGAACTGTGTGTGTGTGTGCGTGTGTGTGTGTGTGTGTGTGTGTTTATATGTGTATTGTTGTATTAGAAAGTCAAACAGAGTCAAAAAGGAACAGGAAAAGAGAGAGAAAAAAATAAGTTGTGGAAAGACAATGGAGATGGTCGGCTTCCATATTGCAAACCTGAAAGAAATGACTGGTCCCCTTACCAAGTGTTAACATGATCTGGCAATCTTTCAATTGAAAGCAAATGCAATAAAACAGGTAATTACTCCAGCTCTTGGCAGATGAAGTGTTTGTGCTCTGGTGGTTCACATATTAGGAACAGCTGGGTTTGATTTCCTCACAGAAACCTTTGTATTCTTCGTTTTTATTGATTGCAATCAAACAGGACAATGTGGCATTAAGCTAAATAGTTACCATATTTGTACAGTGACTTTTAGGCCTGTTACCCTGCTCTCTGAATGTTCTTCTCCTTTGTTAGGCTGTGTGCATAGAAAACGCATGTATGGTGCGCGGCGGTAAAGAGGGAAGCAATAGTGCCCTCCATGTTATGAGGACTCTCATCAAACCGCCCGAGAAAACAACCTACGAGCTCCTGATCGCTGACAGACGGTTTCAGTAAGAACTTATTTTATGGATTGTTTTGCTGTACTTGTTCTGAATGTAATGATTGTTTATTTGTTTATATATATATATATATATATATATATATATATATATATATGTATATATATATACATATATATATATATATGTATATATATATATATATATATATATATATATATATATATACACATATATTCTTTCCTGACAGTACATTTTGCAACCGTGAGTGCAATGCCTCACCATCCACATTTCACATTTTCTGGCTCTGCCACAGATATTGGCACCAGTAGAGGTTGATGATGAAGCAGATGTAGAAGCAGATGCGTGAATGGGACTACACAAGTATCACTTAAATTCAAAGCCAAACTCAATCATGTCACATTTCCAAAACCATAATCCTCCTGTCTAAAATGAACAACACCCTGAAGGTTTTTGGCTCAAACACGACATAAAACCTGATCTCTTCCGAGCTTAGGACTAATTATTCCATTATAGCCAGAGCTGTTCTTTTCCTTGCGGAGAAAGTTGATCTCCTGAGTTTGTTCAGTCTGAAACACACTGTGATGTAAAACTGAAATTGACAGAACTGGCACAAAATGTTCTTTTATTATGTTGTTGCTGCCTTTTTGGATTGTGAATCATCAACATCATTATCATTTCCATGAACCCAAAAGAGTACAAAATGAACCTGCGCATGCTCTTAAATGTAGGCTTCATTTCATTCCTGCAGTACTGTTCTGTATGGTTATTGTGTGAATTGACTTTCCTCTTTCTATTTTTTTTCTTTTTCTTTTTTTTTTTACAAACGTAGGATTTTTCTGTCACTGATGGAGACAGCAGGCCTGACTGATCTGCTGAAGCAGGAAGGCTCCTATACCATCTTTGCACCAACCGACGATGCCTTTGTTGATCTCAATAGAGAGGACTTTGCTCTGCTCAAGAGTGCGTACTCTACTGATATGACCACACATCCAAATCCTTTCATGTATCTCTCCCTTTGCTAGTTTGTACTGATTTAAAGTTGTACGATGCAGGGATGAGGGGAGAAAACAATGAATAATGCTAGCTCTCAGTATGTAAATCATGTTTGCCTTTTGCTGTCATTGACAGGTGACCTGAATGCTCTGAGGATCATTCTGCTGTACCACTTCAGTAATGGCATCTTCATCAATGGAGGATTAGAGGGAGGAGTGACCAATCTGCTCAAAACCCTCCAGGGCAATAACCTGCAAGTTATGTCTGTATGTACAATCTATCACTTAAGTCTGTATTTGTGTCCTGAGAGTCAAAGAGACACAACTGGTTTCCTGAATCTGTCATTCAACAATCAAACAGGGATAAATCATTTGTAGGTTGCATCAGCACCACAAACTAGTAGCTAGCTTTCAATGCCTGCCCAGGTTTGATTACAAAAAGGAACTCTGGGAAATGTAGTAAATTGTCAATTGAAGAAAAAGCTGATTTTTTCCCGTCAAGAACATATTTTGTATTATGTATTAAGTTTTAAATTACCACACGTTTCGTTTTCTCAAAGCCTCCAATGTGAAGCTCAAACTAATTTTTCCCCACATTCTCATTTAAACAAAAGCATCAAAGAGACAGTGCTAATCTATTACTTCAAAGCTGAATATCTCTGGAGAAAGACCAGAAGTAATAAAACCTGGCTTTCTGTCGTTTCCATCAACGCCCACTCTCGGTATTCACCCACCACTCCTCACCTCCCAATCTAATGTCCTCCACCGGCCATTATTCTATGTCTGCCTTACTCCTGCTCTTCAGTCTTCAAGTCATTTAATTTCACCCATTACCTCAATTTTCCTTTCCCTCTTTCTCCTGTCTCGCTGATCACGTTATCAGCCAAGGAATTCCTTAATGGACACAGCTTGTTTGAGATAATTCCCCATCGGGACGGGGATTCATTAAAACATCTGGTTAGGCTTTTAAAAACTACTGATCTGGATCAAATTGATGAGTGAGAGAGAGCCAGAGAAGCCAAAGGCGAAGGGAAACATATCCCTTACTGACTCAGCATGTCCACCTTCAGTAACCTCTACCTTAAATTGCAAAAAAATAGGTATGCTCACATCTCACTTCCGACAGTGCAGCACACTGCCTGGGATTCCTATTAAGTCTCACCTGATATTTAAACCTCTCATGTGAAACCATTTTATAAAATGACACATCTTTAAGTCTGGTAATGTTTTTAGGTGGTAGCTGACGTAGGTCTCAAAATAAGAATGTGTTTATTGATACCCTTGAAAATAGATGTGCATATAGTGTTTTTTTCTGTTTTTGACAGGTAAACAACTCTATTCATGTCAATTCTGTGGATGTGCCAGATAGTGACCTGATGGCAACCAATGGTGTGATCCATGTGGTGAAGAATGTTCTCTATCCTGCGGGTGAGAACACCAGACCATTATTATGCAATCATGCAATGTGCACACTGTGCTGGGATGGATTATGTTATGCTATGTTGATGATGTATATTACTTACAGCTCTTCCCGTGGGCCGCCAGGACTTCCTGGTCCTTCTGAAGAAGCTCATTAAGTACATCCAGATAAAGGTAGATCGAAGATAGAATACACAGTTTGGATATGCATAGATCAAAGCAAATCTTTCTATTATTTTGTGAGTCTTGTGCATTTCATTCTATGCTTTTTGTTCTTCAGTTTGTTTCGGGATTTTCTTATAATGAGATTCCACTCACGTTCATCAGTAAGTCTCTTTAGCACTCATGACATATCATATGAATATGAATACTCATGAATATAAATGCAGTTGTAACAACTTAAAACTACTTGTGTTACTTCACAGGGAGGATCATCACAACTATACATGTTGAAACAGGTAAGACCCCTATTACTAACTACATGATTAAAAGACAAGCAAGACACTCAACCCCAAAATTGCTCCCGTGCCTATGGTGTGTGTGAAAGAGTTCGTCTGATAGGCAGGTGGCACTTAGCCCCTGCCTGTCAGTGTGTGAATGGGTGAATAAGTGATGATGACAAGTAGTGTGAAAGCGCTTTGAGTGGAAAGACTAGAAAAGCGCTATACAAGTACAGTACAGTCCATTTACCAGTCTTCAGTTGAAATCCAATCTGAAGCAAAAAGCATGTTACTTGCATGTCATCGCTCCATTCAAGCCTCTTCCACAGTTGTTCCTCTGATTATTCACTCTCACGATTGCACAAATCCACTTGGACCTCTTGGTATATTTAATCAGCTCCTTTAGGGATGTGGTAATTAGGCTGTCAAAGCATAACAGAGTCAAAGACCATAGAGGACTCTTGGATGATGCTCATCCAGCTGGGCATAGTCCAGTGCACTTTCACACAGATGGGAGACTTCATATATTGGGTACATAGGAGAGATGAATTACAATTTTTTGAAAGGTAATTAGACACATGCCATGACTATAGAGCTGAAGGTTTGGACCTCAGGGGCTTTTCATTTTTAAAGGTTTCAATTTTATGCTAAAAGAATGCCAAAAGAGGGATTCATCTTTGTAAAGCAAACAAACTATTCATCATATTATTATACTGTATATTTAGAGGTTTGAATTCAAATGGCACAGATTCCAAAAAGTTTTAGTTTTGGTCGACAGAACTTTGAAAATAATAAAACCTGTTTATGAATGATCAACTGCACAAATGGCTGTAAAACCATGCATCATAATCATTCACACTTGTTATATACACACACACACTTTGTTTGAAAGACAGACATGAATCTGGCTCTGATTACTGGACTCGGCCACATATCAAGGGACTAGAAGGATACAAACACAAACCTGTAAGCTTTCATCTCTTTATAACTCAAATAAATAATGTCGCATTAAAAGATCATCGCTCAGAATCAGAAAATATAAAAAGAAGTGAAAAAATAATAAGTTTCTGTTGAAGCTGATTCAAAAGAGGAGTTAAAGGGTTTTACAGAGATATCTGGCTCCAGATGTGAATTAACTTGAGAAAAATGTGTGATTATGTAACACGTCACACTTTTTTCCTTTTGCATTATTTAAATCAGTAGATAGATACTGATTCTTTAAATACCCAAACTTGTAAATGTATAAAATTGAAACGTATGTGATTTTTGAAACACAACAGATTAGAAAATTCAATCTGTCCATTGGGAGCAGCTCACCGGACCATGGAGTGTAACAGCAGCGGTTATTAAAATGCAACCTAATATCCTACACACAGTCGCCTCTATCTGTTCTGCATGCTTTGATGACTTGACATACTGATAGAGTGTGTTCAAAGGATAACCTGTCTTCCTTCTTAATGAAAGTATACTCATGTGACCACTCCCTCTCTACAGTCCCTGATGCAACAAAGGTGACCAGAGTGATTCATGGAGAGTCATCTGTGAACAAGGTGACCACAGTGATTGAAGGAGAGTCTTCCATCGCACAAGTAACCAGAGTCATTAAGGGAGAGCCTTCCATCACACACTTAACCAGAGTCATTGAGGGAGAGCCTTCCATCACACACTTAACCAGAGTCATTGAGGGAGAGCCTTCCATCACACACTTAACCAGAGTCATTGAGGGAGAGCCTTCCATCACACACTTAACCAGAGTCATTGAGGGAGAGCCTTCCATCACACACTTAACCAGAGTCATTGAGGGAGAGCCTTCCATCACACACTTAACCAGAGTCATTGAGGGAGAGCCTTCCATCACACACTTAACCAGAGTCATTGAGGGAGAGCCTTCCATCACACACTTAACCAGAGTCATTGAGGGAGAGCCTTCCATCACACACGTAACCAGAGTCATTGAGGGAGAGCCTTCCATCACACACTTAACCAGAGTCATTAAGGGAGAGCCTTCCATCACACACTTAACCAGAGTCATTGAGGGAGAGTCTTCCATCACACACTTAACCAGAGTCATTAAGGGAGAGCCTTCCATCACACACTTAACCAGAGTCATTGAGGGAGAGCCTTCCATCACACACTTAACCAGAGTCATTGAGGGAGAGCCTTCCATCACCAAAGTAGCCAGAACCAGAGTCATTAAAGGAAAACCCACCATTACCAAGGTTACAAGAGTTAACGAAGGTAAGTTCCTGAAGGTTAGATGATCAAATTTGGTCTTCACAAAGGTTTTGACATAGATGTGATGACACAACATGATTTATTTACCACAGGTGGAAATCTTGATACGGGTGAAACAGGTCAGTTTCTCTTAACATGTTCACTCCTTTGAAGAGCTAAAACAGTCTAGATTGAAGAACTTTCATGCATCTTCTCACAGCTTTTTGAATTGATCTAACCCCATACTTGATTTCATATGTTAAATTGTTCAGTATTTTGTGATCTAATGGTTTTTGTTATGAACGTCAGGCCCGGACTTCTCTAAGATCACCACCATCCACGGCAACCCAATGCTGATGAAGGAGGAATCGGAGAGAATTGCCAAACTCATTCAAGGTCAATACTCATAACTGCATCTGATCTGCTCAGATTTTGAATTTCACTTGCATGTGTGTGTGAGTGTGTGTGTGTGTGTGTGTGTGTGTGTGTGTGTGTGTGTGTGTCTGTATGTGTGTGTGTGTGTGTGTCTGTGCCTCAACGCAGTGATTGACTGTTTTGTCTCTTTGTTTCACAGAGGGAGGTGGATTCGCTTCTGCCAGGAAAGCTTCAGGTGAGAGCATAGTTAGTTGATGACACATTCATCAACACCAATCTTGGATCAGACTAAAAAGAGTTTGCCAAAAACCACATAATCACTGCTGGAAAATATGCACAGCAAAAGTCAACTCTTTAACCACAAATTATCATTGTTTGATTTTTCTTTCACTCTTTTCACTTTTATACTTTCCAGTATGTACCTTTGAGTCCTTCCACCTAGTCAACACATGTCTCATACCACCTTGACATGTTTTATTTTGTCCTTGTCTTTATTTGCACCTCTAATTTCCTCCATCAACTCTTAACTCCTCTTTCACAGCTGGAACGAGAAGGAGGAGACCAAAGATGGTCAGGCGTCACCCTAAGCCAAGGGAGTGAATCCAACAGAGAGAAAACACCTTCGGGCTCATCGCAGAGACTGAACGCATCTCCAGTGCTCCTGGTTGAGTGATTGAAAAACTGTAGTATGTAAGGGGAGATATTTTCTACCACTGAGACATTGTGTTTAAATTTTTTTTTTTATCATTTCACTTTGCAAACGGATGGCTTGGGAAGATTTTTGTATGCTTTTTATGGTGCTAGCATTCTGTACAATGAATGCATTTTTATGAATATGACAAATGCAACAGTGCTACCATTAGATGCTGTTCTGAAGCTCTGTAAATTATCATGTGGTGACAATTAAATTGTATACAGTTTTCAACAATTCTTTCACGCTTCCATGACTGTTTTTACTCCACAAAATCAATGTGTCATGCTGTTGAATGTGAGCCATGACCTCAGTATGTCCCTGTACAAAACTAGGCTCAGGCTGTTCTCGTACACTGTTCGTAACTACACCTACGAAAAAGAATGCACTGCAATTGTTTCATAGCTCATATAATACATTTTTATGTCGTTCATGTAAACGTGACCTAGGACAGGTAACGTAGTATAAAGAGCGACAAAGATACGGAGGAGGTCTTTGTGGATGGGAGGGTCTAAAAACACCTTTTATCTTTTACCAAGGAAGCCGCTGTTTGTGTCTGGTGTGAAACCCAGAAGTCAACGTTGACTTATTTGTCACATGACTTTCATACTTAAGTAACTCCACTTCTGTAGTTATTTTAACCCATACCACAGCCTTTTCCTTAACCTAACCAAGTAGTTAGTTGCTGGATATACGTAGGAAAATGCACAAAAAGGCAAGAAATAACGTGAAGATATCATACGACCCATTTTATGAGGATATGTTGCCATGCTTCACAATCCTTTTTTTGTTTTTACCTCAAGGAAAAAGTGCCAAATAAAAGTAGCATAGTGACTACAGAATACTAATATGTGTTTCATTAATCATATCTTTCTATTGTTGTAGCTAAAAGTGCTATGGAACCAAACAATGTCATAAAAATATGTCAAAATGTAATATAGAACAACATCAGTGTCTAACAGTGAGATATTAGTTTATCTCAAATCTGTATCAACGTCATCATGTTTTAACTGCTCGTGGGGCTTTTGTCTTTTCAAAACTGCATTCTCAATTACATTTAGGTTTCACCCGGGAGATGAACACAGGTCTCCTGGGTGAAATCTTGTGTTTGATTCATCCATTTATCCCCTTCTCATGTGGACTTTGATTAAACATTTGTGATACATCAAATACAAACCATGATACGGAAGAAACATAATTAACAATGCAGTTTTGTTGTATAGGATCATACTTTTTAGGAGACGAGACTTTACAGAAACACACCTTCCAGGATATTTCCATACATTTACAACTTGACGGTGTGTCAAGCAGACAAGAGCAAATACTTCCTCTTGAGGAGTTAGGCCTAATATTGCAAATCTTTCATTGGCTTTGGACCACTTATGTTCACATGGCTCATCTACCACTTATGAACTTCATCCCAAAAAAAATGTGTTCAAAGGATTTCCTTAAAAGCTATTTCCTACAGATTTGTCTTTTTCATCTCCTGAACAAAGGGTATCTGCATGGTGAGAATATCTTCATAAACATTGTACACAACAACAGGCCAGAATTTAAGAACAACATAACAGTTACACAATGCATCTCATGTGTGACTCATATTTTCCTGCAGTTTATCATCACATATTTTCCTTCTATGAAAAAACTAACATGGGACTGTCCATGTAGCTCTGTTGCAATAAGATCATTAAAATGATCCATAGCTCTTCCAGGTCAGCAGCAGCAGCCGAGGGGAGTTAACTGCAGCAGAGGGGAGTTGAAGTTTGCACGAGGACTGCCAGCTTAACGTCACAGAGTGCTGATAAAAAGGTGATGAAATGAGGTCATGATAGGATGTCAGCTTACTAGGTGTGCACATGACGCACATGGGTGCATTATTTTCCATTGAAACAGGCAACACAAAGATTATTAACGGCTCAAGTTTATTATTTTGTTCGCCTCATCTAGTTCTTTGTTTATCCATTGCCCTCTTAAAAATGCTCTATTAAATCTCCAAAGTGACTCTTGTTTACTGTGAGTCATTGTTTTATTGGTGGTTGTAGTCATTGTAGATGTGGAGAAGAATCAGTATCACAGTCAGAAAAGAACTATGTCTCTCATGTTTAAAGGTACGAGATACAGGTGATACAGTGCATTCAGAAAGTAATGACATTGCGAAAACAGGATTTAAGATTGTTTTGCGAATTCATTAAAAAGACAAAAAAAAATTGAAATATCACATAAATGTCGTATTGAAACCCTTTGTTGTGGCACTGGAAATGTAGCTCAGGTGCCTCCAATTTTGCTTGATCATCTGTGATCACCTTGATTGGAGTCCACCTGTGATCAATTCAATTGATTGGACATGATTTGGAAAGGCTCACACCTGTAAGGCCTCACAGACAATGCATATGGCAGCAAAATCCAAGCCATGAGGTTGATATGTTTGTCATTATGGGGTACTGAGTGTAGATTGATGAGGAAAAAATTAATTATAATTTTTTTTTAAAATTAAGATGCCTCTCACATATAAGGTTGTGAGAAATAATGCTATAGTTTTATAACTTTTGGTTAAGAAATTTAAGCAGTGACTTACATGAGAATTATATAAACATGCAAAAGGCAAATGGTGTGCTCTTCTTTGCCTCCATTCAGTTATAAGACTCGTCAAAGTCAGGACAGGGAATCTGAACGTTGTTCTGCATCTTGCCCTGCGTCTAACTTTGGCAGTTAGAATGAACGACTGTTACTTTTCAGTTCGCACGTGGTAGTTAGGCTAGAGTTCAGGGTTCAGATTAAAGTAACACAGCTAACTGAAAAATACATTTAGTAGAATATATATCCACACATCTGTGTTTAGGGGAAACAGAAAACAAATATGTTAACTAAATGCAGTGATACCGACTTTTACTCTGTTTATTTTCATACAATAAACTACTGTAGTAAACATCCTCAACGCCAACCTGTTTTCTGCTCCTGAACGCAACATATATGCTATGATTGAGATGCTAAAAACGAATTAGTAAATAAGCAAAGAAGTCAAAATCATTAAAAGTGCAGTGTATAAAAAGCATCGACAAATCCTGGCTTCATGAGAAAAAAATGTCTACTTGTATAGAACGTGTGGTATTAAATAATATTTCATTAAAAATCCATTAATATGAGAACATTTGGGACATGACAGTTGGAGTTGATGAAGTACTGTTATGTGACGCCAATGCTGAAGTGCATTGGTTCTAATGGCCATCAGGGGGTGACTCCTCCGGTTACAAATGTATATGTTATATTCCTTTATGATTACGCAGTTGTCTAGTTTTGATTTTGCCAATGTACATTCATATTCGAAGTTCAGCATTTAATGATGTGAAGGGATCTGCTTTCCCTGCATTCACAGTCTGTCATTGCCTAACACAGAACATGTACAGTGACATCATCCATTACTAACCATGACAACAAGAAGGATTTGCCAAGGAAAGAGGGAGAGGAAGAAAGACACAAAAGACAGGGTTGAAAACAGAATGAGGGAGGGAGGGATAAAACACAGAGAGAGGAAGGCTGTGTGCTCTCTGTAACAGTTGCTAAAACCAGTGACAAGACAGAGACATGTGCAGCACCTGTTTTATGTCTGTGTGTATAGGCTTTTCCTACAGCAGATGTTAAGGTGTCTGACCGTTTGTCTGGACTAGACGAGGCATCCCTCGGGGCAAAAACAATGTGGAGAACAACGCGTTCAACAAGTTGTGCCGTGAGCAGCTAATCAGAGCTACGCGACTTTTCGCACAACTAGGATTGCAGTACGTGTTGAGTTTCAGCTTTGTCCTTGACCATCATTAAATTCATTCTGAGACAATGAAGACAATGCAGTTTATCTGCCAGAACACATTTTTGCAGAACGATGGAGGTGCGTAAGTTTGGAACTGTTTGGAACTTTGGAAGTTTGGAACTTGAATGTTTCAACAACACATTGAAGACATTCAGCGATTGCATTTCCACATGAGCCTGTTTAGCTCCAGTTGAGTATGTTGTTGGACCGATTCAGATTCGTTTTGTTGAAATATAAACAGACTGATTCATCTGTTTAGCTTGTTTCACGATGTCATACAATGTGATTTACACTCTAGAAAGAATTGCATCAATTCTTCCGTTTTATTTCTCCATTCAGTTTTAATTGTAACTCTTTCGCCCTTTTATGCAAAGGACTGTTTGAGGTTTATGGATACTTCAAAATAACCTTAAATATGCCACACAAAATCTTTTGCGTATGAAACACTCACTCCTCTTTAGGGTTGAAATGTGACTCTTAAAAGTTTGTAATTTCCTCCTTGGCAGAGAATAGCAGTTGTGGTCAGTTTGAATTCATGTTGGTTACAATGGGTTGTAATGGTGTTTAGTTACAGTGGAAAGATAATTATCAATTTCTAAAAAAACTACAAACTTAAGCTGAGAATTACTCTGGCACCTTAAGAAAGTGTGTGCCAACGCATGGACTCTGCAGCAAGTAACAACATTAACATTTACAACTTCCAAACTAACTAACTCATCCTGACCAAAGGCATCAACTGAAGCAAAAATACACTTGAATTGAGAAGAAGGAGAAAATAGGAAAGAAGAAATGTGTCAGCAATGATAAATGGTGGATTCAAACACACCATAAGTATTGTCCCAGTCAACAACGAGTCAATAAAAAATGAATAATTATAATTTATGTGGAATTACAATATCTTAACTGCATCTTGTCTGAGTTCAATTGAAACTCCATCTGAGCAAAATCAACATCTTGTATTGAATCAACATCTGTGAATCACGGTGTATTTTATTATAACAATTGTTTACGTATTTGTAAACAAATGTGACACTGACTGTCGATTATAGATGGTTAATGAGGGAATCAATGCAATGAAATGTATTTTGTTAACTACTGTGACTTGGTAATGGGATGCTAATTCATAAAATAACATTCAAATTTGACCCCTGTTCATTTGATCCACAAAAGTAACATTGGTCATACAATGCTACAAATCCTGTTTCTTTCTTCGTCTGTGTTTCTTTTGAATGTTCGTAAATCACCTCACTTCACCTTCGTACCTTGGAACATTACCAACAGCTTTGCTTCCGTCATCAGTAAGCTCACGAGTCTCAAGCAGTATATCACCGAATGATAAGTGATTTAGCTTGTACAGTAGTTGGATTTAGCAGAACAACCTCCCTCATCTCAAAAAACATATGAGCTTGTGCTTTATCAAAGAAGCCTTTTCTTTCCAGCCACTGCTTGCTTCAAGGCATCTGTTTTTGGATTGTTTAGGAAAGGGAAATTGTTGTAATATGGTCTATTTTCAGAAATTATAGGATTTTCCACAGTCATTTTTGGTTTATCTTCTCACTGGCATTGATTTTACTTTAGAAGATGATGTAATTCATACGGATTGATATAAATACAAAGAATAACAAGCAATATATAACTGATTGCCAAGTGTTGCATAACAACGTCAGCCTCTGGCCTCCTCGTAGAGCTAAATGTGTTCTTGATATTGAGATTGACTTTGCTGTTTCTCAGACCACTGCAACTGCATTGTCTTTTGTAACACAAAACTGATTATGTTCAACTTGTTTTTCCAATCTCTTCAACAAGCACATGAGTCTCTTAACATTATCAAATCTTCCTGAATAGATGATGAACTACAGTGTGATTCACCTACTGCTCAATTAGGTCTATTAGTCTTTGCAGAAAATGCCAGCTCCGACGTCTAGAATATAGTGGGCACTTGTTTTAAAGGTTTGGGATTTGTACTTTCTTATTTTTGTCACATCTGAATTGGTTTCAAGCAAAAACTCTTTAAGGCTTTTGTGACATTGTCTGGGCAGTGAGCCACTGGCTCCATGCTTATTTGTTTACAGTGGATGTAAAATTACAGAATCATGTTGACCAGAAGAGCAGACTATCAAAAATGATTTCTGGGTATTGTACAACTGAAATCTAAATCTGTCCAAATACATAATACACAACCATATCTTTATAATGCTCTCACATTGTTTATGGTTATAGTTAGCTGTGGATCAACTGGAGGAGTGCTGGAAACCAATACCCTGGCCAATATTCCCTGGTCACTCCTCTTTTTCGTTGGATGCCAAGATGGGTGTAGTGGTCAACAGCTTTGCATTTCAAATTACAAATATTGCAGCAAATGTCAAGTTATGAAAAGTGTAACCACACTTGCAACCACTTTCGGCTCACCATCACTGACTCACTGTGACTTTAACAAGCTGCAGACTCTCTTTCTCTCTATAGTCTCTCACCCACATGTGCTCTCAGGTAGGCTACCGAAATTTGCCACCAATTCATTTAACGTAAATCTATACTAAGTAGTACCGACACAATTGAGTCAGTACCATTAAAAGTACACAGTTCAGCACCCAACCGTACCGGACGTGTAACCAACATTTTATTCCAGTAATATCAAGTCTTTGTTAAGTCCCCTAAGAAAATGACAAATTCCATCATCTAATGGTTTGTTGATAGAGGGAACACTGATTCTTGGCAGTGTCCCAAGATCTCCCACAGCAAGAGATAAAATATGTTGTAAAAAACTTCCACACTCATGATGACATTCATTACTTTACTTTTGCTTGAGCTAATTGGAGAATTTATCAGCTTTCAGAGACAAATACATCTTGACAGACGCCATCAACTCCTCCGCCATTACACATTTCATGCTTTATGAGATGATAGCTCAGAATCACTTTGTGTAAACTAGTGTTTAACTTGCCCCCCTAGGGCATTGAGCAGACATTTCAGGAAACTGTTCCCCATCAGGGTTTATAGTTCGTGTTCCTTATTTTACCAGGTGTTTCCTTTATTTTGGTAGTTTATTCTGTCTCCAGCCATATCAAGGAAGGCAAACACACCCTGTACACCCGACAGCAACCTGCTACACAGTAGGTTTACCAGACTTTATTCATCATTAGCTGTCAAATAATGTATATGAAGTAACTACTTCAAAAATGATTAACAGCTAAATGTAAACAATCCAAATAACATTAAAGCACAAACCTACTCAGCCATGCAAAAGTCTGCTGTGCCATCTGTTTTATGTAACAGCTTAAGTTTAAATCAATAAAGGTTGCCATTAAAGTATCAGAAGGCTTATTTTTGTTCCAGTCTGCACAAGCCATTTTCATTTTTCAGCAACGCTCTGGACAGAATAATGACCATGTGGAAACCCAGAGATGTCTGACTCATGCTTCAGTGAGGGGTCTCTGCAGCCCCACACATGATGTATGAGAAAATGGCTTGAAACCAGGAAGCACTCAGATTATAAGAGCAAATGGACAAATGAATGAGGAGAAGTTTCTTACCTGCAATTTGTTTATTCAGCGACTTGGTCGCCTCCACTTTCAATTTACAGTTCATGTTTTATCTTTGCGCTCTGTCATGATACAGCATTGCCAAATTACATTATCGTTTTCTTTATGAAACCAGTTGTGCGAGTTGTGTGAATGAGTGTATTTAGGCAATTGATTATTCTTTAAATGAAAGTGCAGGTCAAAGTGTTGTGATGGAATTAGTCTGAAATGGCTTTGCCACCTGTATAACAGGACACAACACATGAATAAAGAAGCAACATGTTCCATATGGAATCATTTATTTTCCTAAAAATGAAGCCTTTCTCCGTGTATGAAAAGTGCTTGCAAGTCAGCTGGAGGAGGATGAAACCCACAATTTCGTGATAAGTTCTATGACCTGAAGAAGACAAAAGTTAAAGAACAACAAGGCAAGGCAAGGCAAGTTTATTTGTATAGCACATTTCAACAACAAGGTAATTCAAAGTGCTTCACATAAAACCATTAAAAGCATCAAAACACAAGGCAAAAGAAAAGGAGATTTCAAAAACAATTAAAAAACAGTGTAAGAAATAAAATACAGTAGTAAAATGCAGAAATGCAGGAAATTGATTAATATATTAATTGAACGTGGTTCAATTAAAGGCAGCAGCAAACAGAAAAGTCTTCAATCTTGATTTAAATGAGCTGAGGGTCTCAGCAGACCTGCAGCTTTCTGGGACTTTGTTCCAGATATGTGGAGCAGAAAAACTGAACGCAACAGAAGAAAATGTGGTTGAATATTGTTTGCCTTAAACTTTTTTGGATTGACAACCACGCTTTTCATTATCTGTTGGAAAGAGTGACCAATGTACAAATATTTAAC
Source organism: Melanostigma gelatinosum (assembly GCF_949748355.1). NCBI lineage: Eukaryota > Metazoa > Chordata > Actinopteri > Perciformes > Zoarcidae > Melanostigma > Melanostigma gelatinosum. Next base: position 11,435,697 of record NC_136647.1, read on the forward strand.
AAAATGAATCATCACTGGATGGACTGTTATTATGATTGGGGAAATATCTTTTGAGGGAACTCCATTGGAAAACAATGCAGTGTCAATGGCACTTCTGTTCAACAGATGTGCCTCTGTTCCTCTGTTTGCTTTTTCCATTTTCAGTGTGAGAGAGAGCAGGTATACACTTGCAAGACTCTCCAAAGATCAGACTCTCACAAATGATTTGTGGGTATTTTACAATTGAAATCTTAATCTGTCTAAATACATTTGACAGTTCTCTCTGAAACAGTAGAGGAGATACATCTCTTTACCTTTATCTATATTTAATATGATTAAATCATATGACAAATTATAATTTTACTCCATCAATAATAAACAGATACAAATTAGAGACTGTAAGATATATGTTTTGTCTAAACAAAACCCTTTAGAGAACACATTGTAGCATGTTTCTAAATCAATTTGACCTTAATCAGTGTTGTTTGCTTTTGGTCGTCCTTCTAGCTCTGCAGCACAGGAACCTGAAAACAGCCAAAGTAGAGAGCAGCAGTACTGCCACTGCAGTCAGCAATAGTAGCAGTACATCTAAACAATAGTACGAGTACCAGGGCATCTTATAGGCCTCTGTTCGCAGATGAGGAGCCCCTTTATGGCGAATCACATATTCCACCCAGAAGATGGCCTGATCCATGGGTGCCATCGGCTGATCTCTGTGCAAACGTGACAATCTCTGCATGTTCTGTCTGTAGCTGTCATGATGGAGCACTTCGTGAATACCTTCCTCAAAACTGTGGCCGTTAACATCAGCTAGCTGAATGATCTTTCCGGCCCCTCGCTCCTGCAGCCGTAGAAGGTTGTCATACTGGTCGAAGAACAAGGGTATACCGAGCACAGGGACCCCGTGGTAAATGGCTTCTTGGACTCCGTTGGTTCC